>NC_009047.1:742943-1114415 GCF_000209165.1 Scheffersomyces stipitis CBS 6054
CTTTCTCATTCTACTTTTCCTCACTTCCTTATCTTCATACTGCTTCTTCTGCTACTGCTTCTCTCTAACTACTCACCTCTCACCTTCCCTTTCCAGCCAACCCTTCACCTCATACGCGTCTGCACTCCCATGTGTACGAATCGGGTAATCACTACTAAACGATTATGGACAAAACTTCTTCTTCCAGTTCACCACCAGTTCTTCCTAAAACACTTCTGATGCCGCCGCTGACCCAGTCTTCCGTCATGGCAACCGACCCAGACATCGTCATTCTGATGCCTGCTCTCAGTTACCCCAAAGCAAGAGCCAAAGAAAATGGCAAGCACATACAGAATGACATACATAATGAAGACAACGATAATGAACAAGACAACAACAGAGACAACAACAACAATAACAACACTAATGATAACAGCATAGATGATATCAATAACAGCAATGACGATTTCAACAACAGCAATAACGATAACAGTATTGATGACGATGACGAGTCTACTACTCCCTCATCACCTCCTCGTCGTCGTTTGTCGTATTTGGACCCTTCGACACCTTCCCGCCATCTCCGGACTCCGTCGCTGTATTCACACAATTACTCACTACTTGATATCTACGACTCTCCTTCATCGGAGCGTTCATCCATGGCTCCGTTAGCTACAGGGGGTCTTATCGATACGTCCATTATGAAAGGGTTGGATGACCTAGAGTTCAAAGAACTTTCTAACGACACAACAATTTTCGCCAGGCACACCATAGATTCCTTCCCTGAACTTGACATTCTGGACCAGGAAAGCGAATCTTACGTTCAGCCCACTGATCAGGACACTATTGATCGTATACTAGCCTCACCTTATGACCGCTACGGATTTAAAAAGACATCTACACATCACAACATCTCTTTGGAGGATTACAACAAATGGTTTTCTGAATATGCTCAGGATGCTATCAGACGTAAGAAGAAGTGGAATTTGCTTATGAAAAGCAACGGTCTTCAATTAGACTCTGCACAAGCTATACCTACGAGATTTCCGCCAAAATCTGACAAAGTCAAAAAGATGATCCGCCAGGGCATCCCAGCAGAATGGAGAGGCTCGGCGTGGTTTTTCTATGCGGGAGGATATGATAAGCTAAACAAGCACGTAGGTGTATACTCCAAGATTGTTCGTGACACAAAAGATATCCAGAATAAAGATACAGAGGTTATAGAGAGAGATTTAAACAGAACGTTTCCGGACAACATATACTTCAACAGCCATATTGGTACTGATGCCAACACTTCAGTGACTACGTTGGGAACAGAAAATCTGAGATCGTCAGAAACAGCTATGGTAAAAACGCTCCGTAGAGTACTTGTAGCATTTGCCCATTACCAACCACAGATTGGCTACTGTCAATCGCTTAATTTTCTTGCGGGTTTGCTTCTCTTGTTCATGGAAGAAGAGAGAGCCTTCTGGATGTTGGTAATCTTGACTGAGAGAATTATTCCCAAGGTTCATTCTGCTAACCTTGAAGGGGTACACACAGACCAAGGTGTGCTTATGCTCTGTGTAAAAGAATACATTCCACAACTCTGGGCCATATTGGGTAAGAACTTTGAAGGAGAATCACTCTCTGAGGACAAAATACTTACCAGATTGCCTCCTGTTACGCTTGTGACATCTTCATGGTTCATGTCTGTGTTTGTGGGCAACTTGCCTATAGAGACTACCTTGCGAGTCTGGGATATCTTGTGGTACGAAGGCTCCAAGACCATTTTCAGAATCTCACTAACTATATGCAAAATGTGTCTTGAGGACCCTGAATTCCAGAATTCCAGAAGCTCTAAAGGTAGTGGTGAAATGGACCAAATCGAACTTTTCCAGTTCATGCAGAACTACCCCAAGACGATACTAGAACCCAACGTACTAATAGACAACTGTTTTAAAAAGATCGGCGGGTATGGATTTGGGTCACTTTCACAAGATGAAATCAACAAATGCAGAGAATTTGTTTCTAAACAGAGAGCCAAACTAAACTACAAGAAATCCAATATCACTGCTGAAATGACCGAGGAAGAGCGCCAGGCTTTAATTTCCAGTTCTGACAGCACTTTTGGCGCGGAGGACCAGTCTATACACGATGTGTACGGCTTCCATCGTTCGATCATGAGTGGAGTAGTGTGGAATAAGAGCATAAGCAACAAAATGAAGCGTAGGTTTGTCAGGCGTACGAGCAGCAGATCGTAAAATAGATACAAACTTGAAGCACTTGCAATGATATGTAGAAATAGGTAGTCTCACTAGGTGCAACAGTAGCATAAGCAACTGAAGCACGCTTACTAAGAAGTGCCTTAATCAACGACATTTTTGCTCCTGAACATGTTGAAATGTTCAACAGTACATACAGTTGCAATGCAGTGTTTTACTTTGGTAAGAGAGGTTTCAGGCTGCAACATCTAACCAGATGTCACTAGCCAGCCTCAAAACTCGCTTTGCGCAAATCTATAAATATGGCCTACACCCCCTATTTGTAATGCAGTTCCAGTTTCATTGCAGACACTGGACGAGACACAGTGTGAGTTGAAATGTAGGTTTTGCAGATAGCACCATATGGGGATGTAGCTGTTTTGGCCAGGAGCATATTTCAGTTGACGGACATATAGCCGTCCTGCAACTACTACAGTCCCATTTGCAATTCTATTCCCCGATTTGGATAATTTGTTGATGTGGATAATGTATGCAGCTCGCCAGCTAGCCTATATGACACCAGCATTTATTCTTGTCATTTCATATGGCGAGATAAGGGTTGAACAATTGTTATATCGGTTTGCATTTGTCCTATCAAATTATATAGCTGTTTCAGATTATTTCGTAGATAAGTTATTTGCTAGACAATGGAATTATTTGGTACTATAAAGTCACCAGTTCTAATATCGAGACATCCGTCAACTAGATATCACCAAGGTACGATTATATAGTGGCATTCTGGACTATCTAGTCGCTCCGTTGCTCCATTCGTCACGGTAGCCACAGTAGGCTATTACGATTTCTTGTACAGATCTCTGTAGATAGCGTCTCCCGTTAACACAGCTTCCTTTATATCCTTGACATCATGTACACGGACAATATCAGTTTTCTGCTGTATGCATGCTATAACTGAAGCTGCAGTAGCGACCATACGCTTGGAAGCCTCAGGTTGATTGACAATGGAGCCCAAGAATTTTTTACGAGACGTACCCAACAAAGTAGCTAGGCCATTGAAACTGACATACATATGTTTGATACCATTGCTAGCATTACGGTGATTGCTATCGCTGATATCGACGTTCACTTGTACCGAGTACTGCTTGAAAAGAGAAGCGTGCTTGATGAGTTGTAGATTCTGCGATAAGTCTTTGGCAAAGCCGATTCCGGGGTCGACAATGATCTGCCATTTTCTCACACCTCTGTCGAACGCCTTGAGCATCTGCAAGCTGAGTTCGCGGGAAACTCCGTTGATAAGGTTATTCACTTCGGGCGTCAAATCTAACTCCTGATGGCCCAAAATGGGATCCACTAGATATTCGATGATGTCATCGTTAGTGTTGGACTCGTAATTCGTAAGCTTACTCATCGTAGCAGCCGTACCCCGGGTGTGGTTCATAATGTAAGGACAGCCATATTTTGCTACTACATCAAATATAGCTTCCTCATATAAGCCCATTGAAATGTCGTTGATGATGTCGGCACCAGCTTTCAAACACTCTTCTGCCACTTTGGCTCTGTAAGTGTCTACAGAAATTAAACAAGACGACAATTGTTTATCTGATGAAGCTCTTATAGCCTTTACAAGAGGCACCACTCTCCGCAACTCTTCTTCTTCAGTAGGTTCCTTACTGCCAGGTCTAGTAGAGACACCCCCTATATCCAAGATATGTGCACCATCGCCAATGAGACTCTTTGCTGTCTTCAAGACCTCGTCTACAGATTTGGAAAAGTTCACACCTCCGTCACTAAACGAGTCTGGTGTTATGTTCACAATTCCCATTATTAAAGTGGAGTGCAGATTCTTCAACTGGTCAAACTTCAAGATAGTGTCCTTGTTATCGAGTCGCGGAACCGGAATTAACTGCAACAAATCCGATGACTCTTGGACAGACTCGTTGGGCTTACTCAAGAGAAGCTGCAGAAGATGGTTATGGATAGGCTCAGCACTGACTGGGTGAATATGGTCTGGAGGTAATAATTCACAGATGGGCTGCAACACAAACGTCCTTTCCAACATCAACTTATGAGGAATAATTAGGTCTTCGTGGTTAACACTGATATCGTCGTAGAGTATTATATCCAAATCTATAGAACGAGGACCATTGTCGAACTCTTTCTTTCGGTTGATGTCTTCGTACTCTATCTTCTTAAGTATGGCCAACAAGTCGTGTGGGCTTTTGTTCTTAAAAGTCACCTTCACAGCTCCATTGTAGAAGTCTGGCTGGTCCAAGTAGTACATAGGCTTGGAAATATATAACGACGAAGTGGACTGAACCTTTACACCATATTTTTCCAACAATTTCAAAGCTGTCTGGATATTTTCTACCTGGCAACCTTCATTGGATCCAAATGCTATATATGCTACGTGCTCTTCGTTAGCTTGACTCTCGGCATCTTCAGCAGCAGTGGGAAGATTGAACTTTTCTGAAGGGTGCAAATGAGTGGAAAATCCATCTGACTTAGGAATTGGTTCTACACCCTCAAAAGAAGCCTTGGTCATCAAGGAAGACACTCCAACTCCTTCGGTATAGCTGATGGCATTGGGTTTGGTTACTTTAGCAAATACAGAGGTTACACCTTTTTGGTGGTTCTGGAAGATCAACTGACCAATTTTCATCACCAATGCTTCTACAGTCTTGAAGTTCGACAGCTCTACATAGGAAACAACATCATCTATGATCTCATGTATAGACACGTCTGATTCCTTGTGCAACTTGAGTTGCAAATCTATATCTACAATCTGTCTCTGGAATCGTTCAAATGTAAAAACACCAATGATTGTAAGCAAACGTAAACCTCTGACGGCGATTTCATCAGGAATTGGTTCAGAATCAGTTTTAGAACGGCTCAACCTGTACTCAACACTGTCAGCTCTGATCTCAGACTTGACACTTTTGACTACAACTTCAGCTTTGGATCCTCCTCCTTTCTTCTGATCTAGAACAATTTCACTTACAGATTCAGCGATGTTCCCTAAGGACTTGAAGTTTCTGTGTTCGTTGGCTTTCATGAATTCAGAGATGTTTCTGGAAATCACAGCATAGTTCAACGAGTACTTCAAGTTGTCAGTCACAGACGCTTGGTGAAAATCGGTATCTAGACTAACAGAAATAGTTATCGGTTGGGGTGAAGGTCTGTTCCATGCGTCCTTGCCGGTTATGGCTGTAGCAGCGATATCTTTGGCAAAGACTTTGTCGTTGAGCATGGGGTAGAAAGTGTGAAAGGATCGGAGTTGGAACAGCAGGGTCAAAACCCTCTTAGAAAACAACTTTCGTTGGAACACTGCGTCGGTAGATTCTCACTTGGCTGTACTACGGTGTGTCGTCAGCCCCAATGGTAGCAATTACTAATACAGCAATAGTGTCGTTTGTAAAATGATTTGCGAACAATTCTGAAAAGTCATTTTTCATTTTCATTGATTGCGAAAAAAACTGAAGCACAAACAAATTACGATAAACCTTCAGAGTTATAAGCCTACAGACATTTTTATGTTGGCATATAATGAAACGCATGTACTGATGTATAGGTATGCTGTTATATATAAAAAATTGCTATTGTAAACTATAGTAGAAAATGTGAAAGACATAGCAATTGACATTATCTCGTTCACTTACTCAGATTCAGGATCAGAGTCAGAATCGCTATCTACCAATTGATCAAGGAAGTCTCGTGTGCCTTGACTTTTGGCACTGGGTATTTCCTCCTCCTGTTCTTTCTCTTCCATATGTTCGTTTACCTTAGATACAATATCAATTTGTTTCATAAACTTTTTCGACTGTTTCAGCACCAATTCGTCTGCCTGTAGATCGTCTTCTATTTCAGTAGCATCTGCGATAACTTTGCCATACTCAACACTTTCCATCACTATCCTCTCAGCACTGTCAAAATCGCACAGCAAGTCTTCCATAGCCATTCTTATGATGACTTCGTTTGCTAGAACATGTGTTGCAAAGCCTGACGTCGTCCAATAGGAAACGGTTTTGTTTCTATGCGCCGCTCTTAGTTCCTTGGCCAATTTTACACTAATACTGTTTCCTATCAACAGCTGTCTCTTGAAGCCATAATAGCCTCCACAGAACTTGTCCCAATTTATCTGCCATTTTTCTGTAGCTGAAAGTGTTTCATGAACAGAACTGTTTGCCTGATTCTTAGCCAATAAATAATATGCTGACGGTGCTTGTTTACCTTTTAGGATCAAAGGTAGCACATCAAAATATTTATCTGCTCTCCTCATCAACTCTTTTCGCGACCTTATAGGCGACGGAAATGCGTACTTCTTGAATTTGTCTATAACAGCATCTGTCTTTGACTCCTGATGCTCTTTCATGACTTGCAACACGTTTCCATTGGCTATTTTCAAAGCAAACGAATCAGAGACAGATGGGACTCTGTCTGTATTCTCATCTTCCACAACTTGTATAAGTCCTTCTACTTCGTCAGAATAATCATGAGATTTTTGTATGTTTTGAGTTTTTCCAATGTCTTCCAAATCTATGAGTCCAGCATCAAAGTCGTCTATGTCCAGATCTGACCTCAATTCATTATCGTATTTTGAGTAAATGCTAGAATTCGTTTCACCTTCTAAATCCAAAAAACTGGAACTGTCTCGTGTTCGAAGAATCGGGTCAGACTTTTTAGAAATATGAATATATGGTTTCTTGGCTGTGTTTCGCCTTTTGTAGGTTTTTACATTGATATGGTCTGGTCTAGATTCAAACAATTGTTGTGAATGTGTGGCTATTCTAGTGGGAGACTCGTTTTCAGGTGGAGAAATCCTGCTACCTTGGTTAGGACTACTATTTCGCTTGAGACTGCCATATTTTCGTTTGCTTTCAAACATTGTGGCTAGTTCAGTAGGAGTGAATTGAACATTTTCATGGTTCTGAATTGAAATCTAGTTGCAATCATTTCTACCACGCGACATTTATTGATCTGTTTTTAATGCGACATCAAGATAACTATTTTACGCGACATTACTTCAATAAAGCAGTAATTACAAGCTTGTATTAATGTTGTTTCTATAGGATTTGCTTACAATGACTCTAAGTTTTTCTACCAGATATGGTTCTATCACTTTTACCTACTAACTTCTTTCTATTTCATACATGTTTATTTGCTATTCATTCATATACAATTTACTTCGTGTGCCTTACAAATGGTTGCGAAAAATGATACTTCTTTTTAATGTCTATTTATACAGACTATTTTAGTATAGCTATTGCTGGTTTCCACCTTGTTGGAACAAGTTAGCTAAAGTGGCACTCAAGTTGGGGTTGCCACCTTGCTGTTGTAAGTTGTTTAAAAAATCGGGAAATCCCTGTCCCTGTGGCTGTGAAGGTTGGTTAAATCCTTGAGGTGGACGGGATTGCGATTGCGAATCTGACTCAGAGTTGGCAAACAACCCAGATAATGGGTTAACAGATGATTGCGTGAATGTGTTGAAGTCTGGCTGAGCTCCGTGAGACATGTGGCCAGCTTGATGTGGAAGCAAAGTAGTTTTGGCATATTCTTCATCTGGCTCACCTGGTCTATTTGACTTAGGACCATTCCTGGCAGAATTGGTAGGCATCTTTTTGGACATGGCCTTAGAAGAAATACCAGCACCAATCTCAATATCAGGCTCATCTATAACCATACCGCTCAGCAAAGGTTGACCTCCAGTTCCTCCCCATTGAGCATTGACCACCCATGTCTTGTCTGCATCAGTCAATCTCTGGATAGGAATGATGGAAATACCATGTTGGTAGTTGCAACAGTCTCTAGGTCCAAAACCAACACCCCAACGAGTTCTCAAGGGCATAGCATTATCCTTGTTGAATTGTCCAATGACCTGTTCAGCTTCTCTTCTCGAGTAAACCTTGACGAAAGCGTGCTTTCTTTCGCTGTTCAAAATAACAGATTGAACTTCAGCGAAAGGACTCAACATGTGAGCTAAAGCCTGATCGTCCATGTTGCGTGGGACACCACCAATGAATAAAGTTCTAGACAAAACCTTGAAAGAACCCTGAGGCAAAGACTGGTCGAAACCAACATTTCTAGGACGATAATGAGGAGTTCCTGGAACGTTAAGATCACCTCCTGTGCTGAGCCCACCAGGACCACCGTAGCCTCCTTGAGGTCCACCAAAGCCTCCCTGAGGTCCTCCATAGCCTCCTTGAGGTCCTCCAAAGTTACCTGGACCACTACGATTATAGCTCATTGATTCGTGTTGTCTAGGAGGAGATCTGACTCCTCCGTATCTGTTACCTGGAGGAGATCTAGATCTGTTTCTACGAGAGTAGCCATTATCTTGCTCACGTCTGCGTCTATCTGATCCATAGTCGTTTCTAGGAGGTTGTTGGGGAATCAGAGGAATGTTCGGAGGAGGTGCAGATCCGGAGCCTCCTTGTTGCATTTGTTGCAACATATTGAAGATCAACTGTTCGTTTCCTCCCTGACCTTGCTGCGGACGGGGAGCAAAATTTGGTTGTGATGCACCTTGAGGAGCAGAGAGAGCTGATAATTGCGATAAGATTGTGTTGGCCTTGTTTTCAGCGGGCTGAGTATTCTGCGAACCTGGAGAGCTAGTTTTGGCCAAAGAGGCAAGAGCCAGTAAAATACTGGTCGAATCTGTCTTTTCAGCAGTTGCAGAAGTTGCCTCGCCAGTTGGCTTAGCAATTTCTCCCGCAGCTCTTGGAGGAGAGCCAGGAGGAGTAGTAGAAGTAAAGTGCTTTTGTCTAATTCTGACAATGATGTCATGGCTGAAAGTTTCAGCTCTTTCCCAGATATCTACTAACTTGCTGATCTTGATATTCTGAGCCTGAGTAATCAGTAACTCCAATGCGTCGTCAATCAACGACTCGATCAATTCACTGATCTTGAATACACCAGAAGCAAAAGTGCCCTCTGGAGCCAGAGACTCGACGACCTGGTTCTGCTTCTTGGCTTCTTCTAAATAGGCTCTTACAATGGAATCTACCACATACAAGGTTCCCAATTTATGAGATGATGGAGCTGCTTTACAGTTGGAATATAAGAGAGTGATCAACGAGGACTCCTGATCAATGTTCTTGACTGCTAATTCTGTCAACTTCTTGATACGAGTACCAGAAACTCCGGGAGCCTTCAAAGTAGGCAACTCCTTCAAAATGGATTCGAATTCTTCAACGGACGACATGGTTCTTTTTCTCTTACTGTTTTACAACTAGTACAAGTTTTACTTAGTGGGAGGAAGGTTTTCTTTTAGTGATCGACTATACGAAATTGCAAAATACGAAAAAGTACACCCCTAAAATCTCTCTCGACTCTTACGATATACGGTTTTTTTGTGGTGATAAAACTGTGAAAAAGTCTGAATCCAACGTATTGCCAGTCTAATTCGTATATAATGAAATCTAGTCAAGCAGAAAAAGTTGCGATACAAAGAATAATATATTAATGTCTTACTTGTACTTCGTTAAGCAAAAATACTACTAGATTAATTATAGTCACGGAAGCCGAAAAAAGGGTAAATTGAAAGGCGAAAAATTCTTGTGAGCCCAGAGGGAAATGGGCTACTTTTATAGGCTGGCAGTCAATTTGGTTTGCGCACGTTTTTTTGTTTGAGGTTTGAATATGCTGTTTGTTGGTGACGACAATGTGAAAAATCTAAGAATACTCACTATTTCTGTAAATATCTCGGTGATTTTCTCGACAAATCTCTGATATAGGTTCACCATGCTATTGTGATATTCAGAACATGTATCTGTTCTTCTGATACACTGCTCTGGCTTGGAAGATCTTGTGCCGATTTTCCTATGCGCATGTGCTCTTTGTCACCTGACTATCGCGTGCCATTACTTACTCTACATTCCAGAATTTACACGAGCTGAAAAATAGCCGTGAAAAATTTCAATCCAGCTTCCAAGTCTACGACTTTTCATGATTCCAGTTGACTCAATAGCACGTTGATAATTGTGATTCAATATGAAGAGCGTCTTGGGCAGAAGCTTTACTAGAGCTTATGCTACGCAGAGCTCGACAGCTCCTAAAATCTCGTCGACTCTCTTGCTTCTGAGAAACCCAGTTGTAACTGCAGACTTAAACCCATTCCAAGCCCAATACTACAAATACCAGAACGAGTTATGGCGCAGATTGATGTGGACCTTCCCCAAGTGGTTCTATTTCAGAGTCGGAACGATTTCGGAGCAGCGTTTCCGTCAACTTAACAAAGATCCTGTCTCCAACAACCCCGATATAGAGTTTCCTAGAGGTAGACCTGAGATCAGACACCAAAGAGATAGACGGTTCAAGCAGGAATTGAGACTTCCAAAGACATATAAGGAAGAAGTTGAAGTGGATGATGCCGGCGAAGATACAGGAGCGCCCGGAGCCCCTGCTAATGACGATTTGGCTCGTAAGATTGTACCCAACTCGAGAATAACCAAGGCAGATGAAGCCAACGACAAAACCAGTTTGGAAAGAAAGTTAAGTAGAACGTTGTATTTGGTGATACGTAACGACAACAACAAGTGGGCTTTGCCCAACTTCGGCGAGAAAACCGAAGAGCTCCAGGCATTGCATGATTTGGCTGAGGAAGGGTTGTACAAAATTGGAGGAGAACATATCAACTACTTCAACGTCTCAAATACTCCATGCCACTTATACAATAACGAAGTCGAAAACAAGAAGGAATATTTCATCAAATCCCACATCTTGTCCGGTGAGTTCGAGCCTCAAGATAAGTCGTTGCAGTATCTCTGGTTAACCAAAGAAGAGTTGAAGGATCACTTAAATGAGGACTACTATAAAGATATTGCTCATTTGTTGAACGACGTGTGAATGAAGCTTGTATATATATTGTAAATACATTCACGTCAATGCATGCATAGGAGACATAAGGTAGTACAAAATCAGTGTAGCATGAAGTTTCACATAGCTGTGTTGCGAATAGTATACGATCATAAGAAACAAACTATACAACAGAGCTCAATGTCTATACAAAATAGTGGATTATTGTTTCATGCATAGTACTAAATTCTTCTAATACATTTCTAGCTATTATACATCTATAAGACATTACATGTTCTTCTTCCCCTTGATGGCACTCTCGGCCGCATACACGGATCGGTCCAAAAGAGAACCAACAATGAGAACACCAGCTACTGAACTGACGACTCCAAGAACGAATCCAGACCAACTCTTGGCGTACTGTTCGCGGTTAATGATTTTTAATGGTGAAATATCAAAGTGGAAAACAACACCCGGTATGCCTCCTTTAGCATGCAAGGTATGTTGATGGTCGTTGTCTTTACCACCGCTGATAGGTCTATCGTGGGTGATGACGGAGAACTGGTTAGCATCCAAAGCCTTACTGGCACCGTTCAAGAACTCGAATCGTGTAGCTACCACCTTCAAGTAGTAGGTGAAGACGTGATTCTTGTCGTTGAGTGCCACACCGTAGTTATCCAATGGATGAGTTGATTCAGCTGTAGGAACCAGCTCATCAGGAATAGGGCCAAACGTCAACTTATTTACAATATGGTCAAAATTAAGGTGAGGGTGCTTATCGTAGAGGGAAAGATCGTGGACATGATGACCAGAACTGGTGAACGAAGCTCCCGGAGCAAAGTCCATAGTTCCAGAGATTCTGTTGATTCTGGCATTACCTTTGATTCTACAGCCCTCTTTGCCGTTGATTCTACTTTGAACTCTCTGGACATAGCCTTCGTTTTCACACTGTTCAATGTTCTCACCGTCATAGAAACCCCACAACTTTTCAGCGTAGGCAAGCTTGACTGTTTCACAGTCATTACAACAGTATTGCTTTTTGTCCTGGGGCAAGGCACCGTAACATGAGCCACATTCGCCATCTTCGCCCTCTTTCAAGCCTTTAGCCATTTCCTCTATCAGCAAATCGGCGTTAATTGGCGTTGATTCCCTGTCAATAATCTCTTCTTTGATTTTACCCTCGCTGTCTTTGACAATCCTAAACTTTTCAAATCCTGACTTCAAGATATCCAACTGTAAGTCGCCTGCTTCGTCCATGATATCCAACGATAACAAGTCGCACGGTAAGTTGTGGAACGACACATCGAGGTAGATGTCCAACGGCTTGTTGATATCTCTGTCTACGACCAATTCCGGTCTCGTAATCACCGAGGTATAGTCGCTGTATTCGTTTCTAATGAGAAACATTACAACGAAAATGCAGAAAAGCGTAATGATACCCCCGGAAGTGGTTCTGATTCTGGCATCTTCCACCGTTTTGGCAAACGCGTCAAACGTAAGAAGTTTCGGTCTTTGACCAGACATTTTTGGTGTTTGAGTGTGTTGGTATTCTGGTGAATATGGTCAGTTCATGAATCTAACTGAAAAATTCCTAAACTATGCACGAATTGTCTTTACGTGGCTATAACGACATTTGTTCGTATCATAGATGCGACATTCCTGGACACCGATACAGGGCTATAGTGGCTTCGGTAAAGACATGCTGGAGTTTGATTCTATCCACTGAGGAACATAACGAAGTCAATATTATTGTAAAGTATTTTAAGTATAGAAGTATTATCTCTTTCCACTACTTCATGGATTTTTTTGATCTTTTTTAGTATTCTCTATTTTCTTGTTTGCAGAAGATATACAAATATTATTGAATTTCGCAACCAATCCTAAAATACCAATCCCAATTTTCACTTATCTCTCCAAAGTTTTTGAACAATTATATTAATAATATTGTAATTTCTACAAGACCAAAATAATTAGCTTATTCATTCGTATACTCATTGTAACAGTTCACCGAGTCTCTTCTAGTTTCTTCTCCTCCATTTTACCATTGTCTTGTTTGTCCACAATCAGATAATCAATTTTCACTTTCGCATTTCTCCAGATATTTTCAATGGATCCAGATCTGAGATTTTACAGTTTTCATGATTCCAGTTCTTCCAAACCATCATTAAGAATGTCCAAAGTGATCTCCAAGACTAACAGGTCGTTCTTCAACAATCTTGCTCCAGTGCAGATAAAAGACAAGCCGCTAGCCGGGCACACTTCTTCGTCATCAGAAATCATTCTCATTTCCATCAACAATACTGGAACCAGATTAGTGACATCCCGTACAGACAAATCCATCCGGATCTGGAAGTGTAACCCAGACAGACTCAGCGACCCTCTCATAATCGAAGATGCCCATACACGGCCCATTGAGCTGGTGGCATGGAATCCCAAAACAGAACATTCGTTCGTCACAGTGGGGAGAGACACCTATGTCAAGCTATGGAAAGGACATACAGGCAGTTTGGAGAGACAGATCAAGGTTGAGAAGACATTGAAGCAACTGGATGCTACAATGTTGATCCACGTGAGCTATTCACCAGACGGAGAACTTTTGGCGGTTGTGGACAGAGACTCGACTCTCTTCTTGTACTCTGTTGCTCAGAACTATAAGAAGGTACACGAAACCAGATTGGCTGAACACGTCTACGAAATTCAATGGTTCCACGAGGGGCACCTGTATTTTATTTGTGCCCTTCACGATGGAACATTGCCTATTTATAAAGTGACGGATGTAGAAGACAGCGATGGCGACGTTCATTTGGAATTGAAGACACAATTGACAGGACACAGGTCGTCAGCTACAGCCGTAAAAATCGACCCCAGAGGGACATACTTGGCCGTTGGGTCCAGCGAAGGCGTTATCAGTCTCTGGAACACAGCCACCATGCTCAATAGTAAAGTGATTACCGATGTTGACGAGTCTATCAGTAGTCTAGGGATCAGTAGAGATGGGGCCTATGTTGCATCTTCTTATGATAATGGCTCTAACATCATAATCTACGACAACGAGGCCGGCAAGAAGGTGTATGAAGTGCCTAATAGTATGTCGGGCAAGATGGCATTTTCTTGTATCACCTGGTTTCCCAACAAGACTTCGTTTGCATACACCAGTGATTTCGGCACTACTCTTACGTTGATGAAAAAGCCATAGGGAATAGAAAGACAAACGAGTCTATGGCTGTAGAGAAGTAATCAAAAATTTGTATTATAGAACGACATCGAAATATTAACAACAATTGTAAAAGTGTAATTGCAGAGTATTCTACCGATAAGAAATGAGAGTGGAAAACAATTTTGGGATTTTGCACCCATTTGAAATCTCTGAAGAAAAAATCGTACAACCGTAGTCGGTATGGCCAAAAAATTCGTGTCATCAAAAGAAGGATAAGCTTACTATTGTAGAGATCCAGGTGCCGAAATAAGTAACAATTAGTACATTTGGCATTACAAATGGCTCAGAGCCAGATTCATTTCAAATTTCAATCCTGAGCAGTCAGAGACGTTGTTACAGGGACCTGGGGGCGGAAGCTGCTGACGAGACCCTTTGCAACAGGATGGTGCAATCTGTAAAGAGAAGAGAATGGTGTGGAATGTAAGTGGGAATTCATCACGCAAGGTACAGACTTCACTACAATAGAGACAATTGCATGCACCAACTACAGGTGACAAAGACGATTGAACAGTGCAGATACCGCAACGATCAGAAATTTCAAGCAGAGTTCGAGATGCGGAGAGACGAGACGAGACGAGAGACGAGGCTCGTGAGAGAACGGACAATGTAAAGCAGTGTCCAGTGCTGGAGGAGACTGTTTCGAAGACGTCACAGCGAAGATAAGAAGAAAAAATTGACGGTGGGAAGCATAAAATAATTGAGCTGAAGCCAGAACTACTAGAGAGTCCGAAAAGAAAATGCAGAGAAATTGTAGAGAAGTTGCAGAGAAGCTGCAGAGAAGTTGCAGAGAGTTGCAGAGAGTTGCTAAGAGAGCACGGAATGTAGACCAGAGCAGCTGCCTATACATTTACATGGCTTAAGGGCGGTGGGTTTTTGTTCGTTCAGACATTCCGACCGATTTGACAAGCTGGACGGCTAAACTAAGGACAGGGAGTACCTGCACGCAGCCCAAAGCAAAGGTGACGAGACGCGTCTGTATTTTGGCTGAGGACCAATTGGGAGGAGGCAGCACCTGTTGTGGATGGAGGAGGTGGACAGCCGGCAAATTAGTGTGGGAGGCAAGTAGAAGCTGGCGAGGATGTAGACATTAGAGCAGAGAAAATAGCGAGAGACCCACGGCAGCGAGAAATAGTGGGAGATAGCGACAGCGAGAGCGTAGAAAAAAATAGAGTTAGCGAGAGGTTCCAGCACGTCAGACTTGACACATTAACAATACACACTTACCAGCACTCATGAAAGAAGGCGATTTCTCTCCAGGAGAACTATGCGGTGGTACAGAGCGATTCATTGTGGTCTTTATGGCACCAGATCTGGGCAGAATCTCGTAATCGAGGACAATCTGAGTGGTTAAAATGGGCGTATTGCCTGAATTGGAAGTGCACAGGGTTCGAGAATTTCAGCTGGGAGGCCACGTAAGGAGCACGGAGAGCAGTACCAGTAGAGAAGAAGACAAGTAGACAGAAAAGAAGCCAGACTCTCCCGCAATCACAGCAGAGCTCCGTATGGTGACTCCAGCACAGTCGCTCTACGGTGGTATCAGTGTAGGCAGCAGATCTTAGTGCTCATGAGACCTCACTTCCCGAAGCAGAAAAATTCCACCCTCAGAGACTGAACAAATTCTACACGGTAGCAGGTCACTGGCTCGCCAGCATTCCCAGGGTATATACGCTATTATTACGCTACCAGCCCCAAGTAGACAGAACCCAGTAGACAGCAGCATGTAGACAGTAGCTCGTAGACAGAGGAGCACAGCCGTTCTGAATCGTCTTCTCTCACCACTTTTCTGCTTTCGCAGTGTCTCGGTTTCACATCTTCCTCAGTACTGAATTTTCAGTTGTACTGTGTTCTTTACTATCTGTCCTGTCTGTTTGGGCCGAACAATAATAACAAAATAAAAAAATCCATTTTCAATTTTTCCAGATACTGTATTGTTGTTATTGTTATTCGTTTTTCACTACTGTTCTAGATACTGCTAGACGTGTCTATCACCATACTCTTCCATCTACTACACCATAGAGCTGCCATAGAGCCACTGCCCATCTCTTCCCATCTTCCAATTTCTACTAGTAGAATCGAATATTTCACATATTTCATTCGCATTTTTCCAGCCTGAGCCATCGCTTTTTCACCGTTACCAATCACTGGTATCCGCCAATACACCAATAACCCCACAAATATGGAAGTGAATCTGCAGCCGGCTCCGCCCTTCCGGTCCGTCTCCACAACGTCAAACTTATCCATCAACTCATCTTCCACGTCCATCACCAGAGTAGCACTGGGCCCCCTTATAGCCATGAACCAAAATTTCAACAAGCTCCTGCTGCCTCTGGATCACTTGTACTTCCAGTGCCAGCTGCTCAAACAGAAGCTAGGCCGAATCCACGGGATGGAGCCCTTTTTAGCACTGGCCTACTCAGCGGCCGAACAATGCGCTGAACAACAGGCTCTCGCACTTTCTCAGCAGATGGCTGAGACTAGCAATGGCAGAAACGATTTCCGGTCGCTGGTAGGCTCCTCCGGTTTCTCCATCCATTCTGACCATCTGAACTCATCAAATTCGTTCGCCGCTAATAAGGACAAAACCTCAAACAACATCTTCACCTTCACGGCTGGTATCTTGCCTGCCAACATCTCTGTAGATCCAGCAACTCTTATGTGGAAGCTCTTTCAGCAGGGTGCTCCTCTTTGCTTGGCTTTCAACGCTGTAGTACCCGGATACCAAATTCCAGTAGTCGGTAGTGATGATTTGAGAATCTGCAAGAAGTCCGTGTACGACTTTTTGTTTGCCGTCAAGTCGCAGCTCAACTTCGACGACGACATGATCTTCACTATATCCAACGTCTTTCTGGATAGCACTGAGGATTTGCTCAAGATCATCAAAGTAGTGGACTCTGTATTGAGTGTCAAGAAGGACAATCCCCATTTCAGCTTTGAATTGGAGTCGTCACCATCGGCTGTCGGGGAAGTAATCATCTCCAACGAGCGATCCAAAGTGTTCAAGGAGATCATTGACACCGAACGGAAGTATGTCACCGATTTGGAGTTGCTTTCTCGCTATAAGTCTGAGTTGGTCAATGCCGAATTGATCCCCAATGAGCAAATACATTCGTTGTTCCCTAACTTGAACGAAATAATAGACTTCCACAGAAGGCTATTGAATGGGTTGGAGTGTAATATCAATGTGCCCTATAAGTACCAGAGAATTGGTTCCATATTCATTCACGCTGCTGCAGGGCCCTTCAAGGCATACGAGCCATGGACTATTGGCCAGATGTCGGCAATAGACTTGATCTATAAGGAATCCTCCAACTTGAAGAAGTCGTCTACCTTGCTTGATCCGGGCTTTGAATTGCAATCGTACATTATCAAACCAATTCAAAGATTATGTAAATACCCCTTGCTATTAAAGGAGTTGATCAAGGCTTCGCCAGAGTCGTTAGATCCCTCCATCCCACCTTCGGCATCGTTTAACGAAATGATTGTTGCCAGAAATGCTATGAAGGAAATGGCCAACCAGGTCAATGAAGCTCAAAGAAGAGCTGAAAACGTAGAATACTTGCATCAACTAGTGAACAGGGTCAGCAACTGGCGTGGGTTCAATTTGCGCGACCAGGGAGAGTTGCTACACCACGGAGTGGTAGGAGTGAAAGACTCAGATACCGAGAAAGAATACGTAGCGTACTTGTTTGAGAGAATCATTTTTTTCTTTGTTGAGACAGACAAGCCTGATCAAAGCAAGGATAAGAAGAAGATCTTATCGTCTCGTAAGAAATCGTCTGCCTCGTCGTCTACAGCTAACTTGCTTGAGTCGATAACCAAAGCAAAGTCGCTTAAGCTGTCACCGTTAGAGTTGAAGGGTAGAGTTTACATCTCAGAGATCTACAATATATCTGCTCCTTCAAACTTGGGATACTCTTTAGTGATATCGTGGTCAGGAAAGAAAGAAAGTGGATCTTTTACTTTACGATACAGAACCGACGAAATCAGAAACCAATGGGAAACATGTTTGAGAAACTTGAAGACCACAGAGATGAACTCGCAAATCCAGCGCAAGTTGAGAGACTCGCTGGGTTCTCAGGATTCTTCGATCTACGATGTTACAGCCTACTCAACGAATAATGCTTCACCTAACAATACTCTCACAGGGTCGAATGAGAACGGATCCAGCAGATCGTCCAACGGCTCTTCTTACCAACGCCACCACTCGTCTTCGTCCACTTTCAGTATGATGAGACAGTCTCGATCCAGATCGCTAGGTGGGCAAGACTCTTCTACCAGATTATCTACGTCGCTGGGAGTTCCTAACTACAACAGTAGTAATATCTCTACACCTATCACTCCTTCTATTGAAGATTTTGGCAACGACATCAGGATCAGGTTGATTTACAACACAACAGAAATTCCCGATTGGCTCATTGTTAGCACCACCATCCAGTTTAACGAGTTGTACCTGAAGATATCTGGCAAAATCGTTACCAGTGAAGTTGTCACGGATGATATCTTGGTCAACAAGTTGAAGTACAAGGATGAGGATGGCGACTTTGTTGTGATGGACTCCAACGACGATTGGGTGTTAGCCATGGACATGTTGAACGAGATGAGTGAAAGCGACAGCAGCGACAGCATTGGTATGAGACGTGATTTAACGATATGGGTTTCTTAGGGTAGCGAGCCACACTTATGTATATGTGCTTAATGTATGTTTAATAAGACAGTTAGTGTAGAGTGGAGTGTGTTCATGGCATGGTTATGAGAGATGACCGTTGAGTATGGTGTGAGAAAAAGAGATGAGCTAAGAATATATTCGTGAGAGTTTTTCAATTTTTAAAAGAGGTTAAATAGAACTGATGATACCAATGACCCCAGTGATGTAATATAAGCCTATACTGCTACTAGTAGTTAAGCTGCTGTGACTGGTGACACTATTCTGATGACTTCATGAAATATTTGAGATTGCAAATCAGGAGCTGCTGCGCGGGGACGGAGTCAGAAAATATGTGCGATACAGTTATCTTTTTGACTTCAGCCCCAGCGAGACAAGATGGAGAGATATCACGAAAAGACACTTGGATTATTAGAGAAAGTCGTCCAAGGAGTCCACAGTAGAAGCAAACAGTACATAGAGCACTTCAGAGTGTTTGTAGCAGCCGGATTCAGTGTATAATTTCTAGATAATTGCGTGCTTAGGAATTCAGCCGTTCTGATTCGTCCACTCCAGTGAAAAATTGAGTCACTGGAGAATATATAGAGTTAATATTATTATTGTCGTAATTTCTATTTTTTGCGGAGTGTACCAAAATCGTATCATTTGACTCTTCAGTGGTCATCGTGGGAGCATAGAGATAGACATAGACTTCAGTTTCTTTCGTTTGAGCAGAAACCATTTTGAGGATTAGAATTCTTTAATATAGAATCGAAATATTCTCAAATCAATAATTTTTCACCTTTTCACCACGATTTTTCTGAGTCATCGCACACGATGTTGAACACCAGATCTTCGGCCAGATGGACCCAGCTCTTACGGAGCCAGTGCCGTGCCGAGGTGTTGAGATGTCAGACCGCTTCAGCATCTATTAGAAAGTTCTCTCTCCAAAGGGACTCCACCAACAAAGAGTTTACCAGAGATGCTACATATTCTGTTAAGAGAGGTCTATCCAGCGTGAGAGTTACTTCTACCAGACACTTCTCCCACTCTGCCATTGCCAACAACGAAGTCCCCTATGAAAAGTTGTCCAACGAGGAAAAGGAACTCTTGGCCGAGCCCAGAGCCTCGGATGTAGTCGATGTGTGTATTGTAGGGGGTGGCCCTGCTGGTTTAGCTACGGCAATCAAACTCAAGCAATTGGATAACGAGACTGGGTCAGGCGAATTGCGAGTAGTAGTATTGGAAAAGGCCGGAGACTTTGGCTCACATACTGTGAGCGGGGCCGTAATAGAGCCTGGTGCTTTCAGGGAGTTGTTCCCCAACAGCGAATATACTGAGCAGACTGGAGGCATCCCTCTTCCTCCAGATATGGTCACCAAGGTAACTCACGATGCAATGAAGTATTTAACTGAAAAGAAAGCGTATTGGTTGCCTGAGCCTCCTCAATTGGCCAACAAGAACAAGAATTACATCGTGTCATTGAGTAACGTAGTCCGATACTTGTCTGAGCAAGCTGAAGAGTTGGGCGTGGAATTGTATCCTGGAATTGCTGTGTCTGAGTTGGTGTACAATGAAATGGGAGATGCTATTAAGGGTGTGGCTACGAAGGATTTGGGTATTTCCAAGAAAGGTGTGCCTAAGAGCTCATTTGAACGAGGAATGGAGTTCCATGCCAGAGTCACTGTTTTGGCCGAAGGATGCCATGGATCACTAACCAAAGAAGCTGTTGCCAAGTTTGACTTGAGAAAGGACAGTGATCCTCAGACTTATGGTTTGGGTATTAAAGAAGTCTGGGAAGTCGACCCCAAAAAGTTCAACAAAGGTTATGTAGGCCATTCGTTGGGTTTTCCACTTTCCACCCAAGAATATGGCGGTGGATTCATGTACCACTTTGGAGATGGTCTCGTAGCGGTAGGATTGGTTATCGGTTTGGACTACGCAAATCCCTACGTTTCACCCTATCTTGAGTTTCAAAAGATGAAAACTCATCCATATTACGCCAATGTGCTAGAGGGAGGAAAGTGTATTTCGTACGCAGCCAGAACTTTAAACGAAGGAGGCTATCAGTCCATTCCTCAGTTACATTTCCCTGGTGGAATCTTGGTAGGTTGTTCTGCTGGTTTCGTGAATGTCCCCAAGATCAAGGGTACCCATACAGCTATCAAGTCTGGTATTGTTGCTGCTCAAGAAATCTTTAACACAGTCAAAGAGTTGGACCCAGTAGAAGAAGAAACTTTTGAAGATGAAGTATACAATCCAATTGACTTGGTAGCCTACGAGAACTCGTTCAAGGACTCCTGGGCGTACAAGGAGTTGTATGCTGTGAGAAATTGTCGTCCAGCATTTAACACTGCTCTTGGATTCCTTGGTGGTTTGAGTCATTCTGGGTTCTCGACTATGATCTCATTTGGTAAAGAACCATGGACATTGGGTATCCACCATACTGATGCTGATGCTACTCATCGTGCTGATAACTACAAGCCTAAAGAATACCCTAAGCCAGATGGAAAGTTGACCTTTGACATCTTGACCTCAGTCTCCAGAACTGGTACTCATCATGATGAAGATGAAAGGTGTCATTTAAGAATTCCAAACCAAGACTACACCAGACACGCTGCTATGACGTTCCCAGCTTACAAAGGTATCGAACAAAGGTTCTGTCCCGCTGGAGTTTACGAGTTCATTGAGGACGACAGTGAGTTGGGAATCAAGTTCCAGATCAACAACCAGAATTGTATTCATTGCAAGACTTGTGACATCAAGTCACCAATGCAAGACGTTACGTGGACAGTTCCCGAAGGAGGAGATGGTCCAAAGTATTATATGACCTAAGTTACATGGGCTTAGCATTTATGTATATATTTATGCCAATGTACTAACACAGAACTTTCATATCGAGCCAAACAAGTAAAAATCCAGTTTCACTTGATAAGCACCAATGTGTATACCTGACAAAGATCACAGGCAGTTCGTTATCGAACACAGTTAAAACAATAGTCTATAGGAATACGTAAACAGGATGAAATCGTAGTGTATAATTTTTTTCAGCCATTTTCTTTTATGATTTTAGGAGAGAGAGGATTTTTTTTGATGTTTTTGATCTTTTTCCTTCAAATAGCCAAAGAGATGTATGGGCAAGTAGAGTTGGTATATATAACATATATAGCAAGGTGAAAAAACCGCCAAAAGATTTTTGAATAGCCATGAAGAAGTAAGTCGTAATAATAAAGGAACACAATTGCAAGAAGTAGAGGACAAAGACAAAAACGAATAATAAGTAACCAAAAGACAACCCAGTTAAACATTCTTTCATTAACAACCAAAGAACATACAAGGACATTAACGCAAACAATAAAAAAAATGTAGTAGGACGAGGACGAAGATGGATAAAAAGTAAAGCAACTGAACGAGAATGATATGGTGGATGAGATATAAAAAGTTTTGTAACGTCATTAGGTACGAGTGGATGATACTCAGGTAAATGATAAATTCTTAGCAGAATTCTAGTGAAGTTCACAAAAGCTTGCCATCACAAAACATTTAGAAAGACTAGGCAAAGAACTTGTCTAAGTCCGATAAACTTATGTCTTCCGGGGTTCCGATATCCTGAGTCATGAACCCGGATCTGATGACATTCAACCATTTCTTGTTAGAATGAACAGAACCAGTCGATCCTTCTGAACCGGATCTGACAGAGTCGGAGGTGTCTGTCGAATCCGAAATGGCCTTCAATGCAGCTGCGTGTAAAGCGGCAGCAGCGGCAGCAGCATTGGGGGAGTGTGAACTTGGGGTACGTGGAGCTCTGGGAGCAGCAGCGGCAGCAGTCATGATTTTGGACTTCTTGTTCAAAGAAAGATACGACAATGATTTGGATCGTTTACCGTTCTTCTTCATACTATCGATATAGAGATCGCCAGCTCCGGAGATGAGGTCGTCATCTTCGTCGTCGTGAAAAACCTCGAAGTCTTCAAACTCTAAGTCTGAATCATTGAGATTCTTGTCGTCATCTGTGGGATCGACAGCTTCTGTCAAGGATGCAGCTACTGGAGCAGAAGAATAAGGAACGAACAAGTTGGACTTTTCGATAGGAGTATCCAAGAAAGTAGCCTTGGTGACTCCCAAGTCGAACATGGTCTGTCTTCTTGGTTTCAAAGTAGCCTGCTTACCAGCTTCAAGAGAATCCTCGATCTGTTTCACGTCTTGTTTCTTGGACGTCTTGACAGGAAGAGAGCCAGAGAAAGAAGATGTTGGTGATGGTTCTTCTTCCTGAGTAGTTTTCTGTGTTTCCATCATGTTCTTGACATGGATATGGAAGTCATCAGTCAACAACCCACGGTAGACATATACCATTCTTTTGGGAGAAGCATCAGCCCAGTCACGGGACAATGCATACTTCAACGAAGAGTCTCCCTTTTCCACTCTCTTGACGTAAGCGTTCAATTTGGCACTAACCAAGTTAGAAGTCTTCGTCGAGAGATTGGCCATGTCAGGATGACGTTCGATCAAGATGTCACAGATCTGTTTCACAGTCATACCAGCACCTTCTGGGTCCTTTTCGTACAAGATAAGGAAGATGGCAAAGAGTACGTCGTCTTCCAAAGAAGGATCACCTTTTTGTTCCGGCTTTGGTTTTTCACCCGTGACTGGAATAGTGGTCGAAATTCCTGTAGCGATAGGGACTCTAGACGTGTTCTTTGGTTTCTTCAAGGGAAGACCAGCAGAGGCAGATTGAGAGGATGGTGGTGTCGACAAGGAGGTGGGTGGAGTCGAGCCGCGTGAGTTAAGTTTCTTGGAGTCTCCATTCATCAACAGATCGGGCGAAATGCTTCTGGACGTCGGCGACATCGCTTCTGGTGAAAGCGACTTGTCATTGGTATAGGCAGACATGTCGCCCGAGTGCTTCAAGATGGAAACGGGTGAACTGGGACTGTCGGAATCGAGATCGGAGTCGTCTTCGTTCGCTTGCAAATTCGCAGCCAAATCCTTGTCGCTGCCAATTGCCGATTTGGGCGTTTTTGCGAGCAGCAATGTTTTGGGGTTGAAAGCAGGAGAAGCCGGTGTAGAAGCTACAGGAAAGCCAATGGGTCTTCTGTCAGCTAAGGCCATGGTGAATAGGGTTTATAGTGATAATGTGTATGAACAGGAGAATTCCTTTTGTTTGTTTTAGTGAAATATTAAATTGAGCAAAGTTATTGAATTGGTAGAATTTCAATATTGCAATATCAATTTAGTTTCAACAGAGAGCTTTTTTTCTTGTGCAGCAGGGCAGTAGATGAAAATAACTGGAGTGAAAAAAACGATACGATTGACAAAAAAAGGAACAAAAAAAACTAGAAAAAAAGTAGTAAAAAAAGACTTTCAGTTACTTTCTCTAGTTAGTTTGGTCCATAGGAATCGTCAATGAAGGTTTTTCTGAGGTAAAGGAGGGTTGGTCCGGCTTTTCCTGGGTGATGGATAGTAGGAAAAGACGTCTGGAAAGCCTAGGTGCACAAATTAATAGCAGACTAGTACGAGTTATGAATGAGAGTCGTCAAATGATAGCTAAATATTTAGACGGCTGTAGCGAAAGTGGAATCGATATGGAGTAAGATCTGGTGAAAATGAAAAATCTCAGATATGAAAACAAATTTAAGACACTGAAAAATTAGATTAATATTAATGCGCAAAAAAACATACAGACACCACGACATCGCCGGAAAGTGCTCTTCCCCAGCAGTAGAGCTCAGACACAACCGTCACAATGACAGTAGCACCGGCTGCCTCTGTTGCTGCGAAATCCTGGAGACTTTGCTGCAACGGAGGAGGCTGGGAAAAAGTTTTTCTGACGTAGTGGGCTTTTTCAGACTAACAAACCATACATTTAAACAAATTTCACAATTTTCAACAGAAAAATTCAGAGGAACCTGGGGATATAAGCTAATATATACCGGCAGCCTGTGGCAGACGCTGTGGAGACACGGAGTTGGTGGATAACCTGAAAGAGGTTGGAGCTGGGAAAGCAGAGGTAGAAGAACGAGAAGAGAAATCAGAAAATCTACCGTACTATATCTGGCTTTAGGCTGTATGGAAGGGAAGAGTTAGAGCGTGCTCTTTCGGAGTGCATATAGCGTGTATATGTTTATCAGAGAAGAGAAAGAGAAATCAGATTAATTAATGAGCGGCTGTGTGCAGGGTGTGTTATCTGAAAAATTGCCTGGTCGTGCGGCGGCAAGAGCAATAGGGGCCGTCACGAGATGCGTTGGATCCACACAATTGCTTCGTGGTCCAGAGCTCTAAATGTGATAATTGTGTTCAGGATCGTCGTGGCTACATTCCAATACCAATATGGACAAACTTTCGTTCCTTCTAGCACCAAATCGGTTTGTCTTTTTAGGGCTTGATTGCCCTACTTCATCTCGCGTCCTGCACATGACAGCGGGACCTTCCACCTTCTGGAGCCGCAGGGTGTGGGGCGTGCTAGAGCCAATTTTCAGCTTCTTTGGTTAGGGCTATAGCATTCTGTGGCCCGTTCCGGCCCTATTAATAGTTAGGAGATCGGAAATGCTGGGTGAATGTGGAAAAAGCAATTTATGATGGAGCTGCAATTTTTCAAATTGGCAATCCTCAGCTTGGGGAGCTACGCAATTGGGATTGAGCAAGGAGTCGAAGTTTGAAGCTCAAATATGAGATCAATTGGTACAGTCAACGTTGCTTGGGCCCATTGACATGTGGAGATTGTACAATAGCTCCAATGAAATGCCAGCATGGCGCATCGGCATTTTGTGCGTTTCAGTTGCAAAAAATTATGCCATTGCAAGCGACACAAACTGCCGTAGGATTTACTTATCTAGTTGCACTAATTGTAGCTTAATAGAGTATAACGGGACACAATTGGCTGATGTGAACTATAATTGGATAGAGTCACGAATGCCTAACGAGAAGAATACGGTTATCATCACTAGTAGCAGGACGGTACTCAATTGGACGATCTGTTTGCCATTTGCAAGGAGATCATCGCGATACATAGATAAGAATTACGAAGTAGTGCCCTGCGAACCGACGGTATCTACCCGACACGCATCTCCATTGCCGCATCCGAATTGTAACTTAGAAATCAGAGTAGGCATTTATACCACTGGATCAAGTGAACAAGTAGCAGTACACGGATAAGGAATTGACCAGAAATAACGTTCTACAAAGTGGCCCTGACAATTAAGGAAAATCTATAGTGTGATTTCCACCTGATTTGCCGTGTCGTTAGGTTTCTGCCCTAGAGGTGCCTGATAGCCTCATTGGGTAATGAGATATTTTTACCATGATAGTATAATAGAAACGTGGAAGGGAATGTAGTAGTCAGTATGGTGGAACGTGAAATTTCACGTGACTAATTGGACAATTAAAGCGACTGCATGTACGACTTTAATTCAAAATTAAGTTTCTCTTCTCAGGGGTACGCAAACTCTAATGTGGGTTTGGTCATGTGCATTTCGCATTTCACAGGGTTGTAACCCTGGCCGGCATATAAGCTCGAGACTGCCGCATTGGATTGTCTTTTTTTGCATCCATTTCACAAGATTTTTTATCTCGTACACCTTCCTAAAGCGAATATGGTGAAACTCAGGAACCCTGATTTGGTTGTCTTGTCAATTAACCAGATGGAGGTATTAAGTGCATACTCCTTCGAGATGATGTACATAGCTGCAATCAAGTGCAATCAAGTGCAATCAGGATGCGAATCTCTATCTAGACAGTTTTTGTCGTCTCACTTTGGCGCGGAAACCTCTATTAACAAGAATACTTAACTGAGGCTATAGATTTTATATGTACATGTAGAAAGTGCTCTACTTTTGAAGAGCATGGGCAATGCAGGTCTCGGTTCGTTTCCAGTCCTCCTGCCAGTATGTATCGTTGTAGCATTGGCTTGCGGAATCACCGTTTGGAGGCACAAACCAGTAGTTAAGTGCAATATGAATGTTGTGCAAACCTGACTCTGACTGCGAAATATCATCACCACCAAAACTTGAAACTTCGTGAAACCAGCCAGCAGGCAAGTACAACATCTCGCCTGGGTTGAGCCAGACAGTGAAACTGTTCAAGTCGAGGAACCCAGGGAACTTTTCATTGGCGAAGGCGGTCAATTTCTTGCGCATTTCGGGATCAGTGAATTCTTCAATGTGCAATAAGGCAGGAGGGATCCTCGAAAAGTTAGGAGGATCCTCTTTTTCATCCTTATTATTTAGTTTCAAGGCAGATTGTTTAGACAAAGACTGCAATTGCTTCTCGATGCTTTTGATTTCGGTACTATCTGATTGGTCGCATTTCAATCTCCAGTTCAACACATCTTCGACCATGGCACCATCGTCACGTATATGCTTCCATTCTGGTGCAAACTCGTTATTTTCGTAGTCAATGATTCCACTGTTGTAGATCTTATATATGGTACCTACAGTGTACAACTTGAGTGCATCAGCTGGACTGAAGAGTGTGAATCTCTTGATCCCAGAAACAAGGATATACAAATTGTCTGCATGGTCGTGGTGCAATCCTGAAGATGTTCCATTTCTGGAACCCGGTATAGACTTTCCTAGCCCATAAGTCTTTGGATCTTGAGGATTCAATTGGATCTTTGAAGCTTGGCCAGACTTTGCATGTCCCATCCATAAGTTGATTTGTTGAGGAATCAACGTAGAAAATAACTCAGGGATAATTGGCAAGGTTTGTGGCTTATTCACCAATTTAGTAAGCGGAGGCTGTAGTAAATCTTTGAGTCTTTGTTCGTACTCTGATTGGTTTATGTTGAGGTCCTCGTCGATAACAGGTTCTTGATCGTCCTCGCTATCGAGAAAGTCGTCCCGTAAGTTATTCATGTCTATTGAGTCTACGGAGGATGTGTCTGAGAAAGAAGCATTGAAAGTGATCTTCGGAAGGTCTTCGTCTTCGTCATCTTCGTCTTCGTCGTCTTCGTCATCTTCATGTTCCTCTTCTTCGTCTTCCTCTTCTTCCTCTTCGTCAATATCGTCTTCTAATTCACCTGAATCTTTATTTTCCTTCTCATCATCTTCTTGATTTAGTTCGCCTTCCCGCTTCTCACTATATGAGTCTTCAAAATCAGGATCATCAAAATCATATTGCGTAGTCAAATAGTAATCAGAATTGCCCTGCTTGAAAACATCCAATAGCTTGTGCAAAGTCATCTTGACTCTCTTCTCACCAGAACCAAAGCCATCGTTGATTTTCCTCTCGATCTGAAGCTCATCAGAATAATCTAAAGTATCTAGAATTCTGGATGGGTCAAATGCCTTGAGATCAACGGGCGTTTGGGTAGAACCCAGACCCGAGACCAATTTGACTGGCTTCCGCAACCTTATATACTCATTGAAGAATTGCTCAGAGTCTACATTGTCCTTACCATCTTGGAGTGTAATCTCTGGAAGAACGGCTCCGTTTGCGATCTGGTAGTTTGTATATAAAGACGAAACTGTCGCTCTCCTCTTAAACTTTGTAGCAGAATCCTGCGATGACGACATTGACTCTGATACTCAATTTGACTGGTTCACCTTTCAGTACAGGAAAACAAAAAGCTGGTTCTTTGTTGAAGGTGGATTGTGAAATCTCAAGTCGTTTTCGATGAGTTGGATATATGGAGGAAAACCCCATACACACAACCGATTATAACCGAAATCGTTAAACGAGGATAGGCTAGGAGGATGTCATGAATTTAGTATGGCGAATTCAGCCACGTAAGAGTGGGTCAATTTTGAAATAATCACAAGGCAATAGGAATTTATTGTTCTATTATAGTATTGTCTGTCAGACTGAATTGCGCTATAATGGCCATAATAGAAGATGCTGTAGATAATAGAAGATAATAAAGTACGAATCCGAATAAAATTGTAGGTAGAGAAGACGGAAAAAGAATACAATGAAGACTCTGTAAAATTTAGACCATGCAAGACATTTCAACTGGAACTCAGACCAAAAAATCAAAAATCGAACAATTCGTGGATTAGTTCCGGCAGCATGGTCGTCGATCCACAGTCCCAAAGCAAAAGCTGCGTCATATGTCGATCATTTCTGACAAGAAGGTATGGTGGGGGCAGTCCTCGTCGTCGAATGAACAAATCCTTAGCTAATGTCTGCAATGTTCGTCGGAAATCAGCCTAGCCAAATTTCAGGTTTAGTTTGGTGCCGTCTCAAAAATGGGATACATATCAGGTTCAGGTTAGTCCGTTGTTATGGGACAGATTGCAGATTCGAGGGCATTGTTGTGGATCCCATATGAAATGCTTGTGGCGACGTTCTGGCTCCAAACGTTGATGCGATTGCAAACTAGGTTTAGGTTCCATGGAAACCGATTTTTTTTTCTTCTGGCTATCAGCAGCCGAGAAAAAGATGTTCGTGACGGATTAAGGTTGCACTACTTCTTCGGTAATACGATCGACAACAATTGGAACACACCTGGGACCACTCGTGGGACTAATAACCTTAAGCTGTCCATTTTGGGTTTAACGACAATTTGGCGTGAATTGAAAAATCACAGCAGTGTTGGTGGAATTTCTTTTGAGTTCCTCGACGATTGAAGCGTTCAGTCCAGATCCAAATGGTGTGCCGTCCTTGGTCGCTAATAATGGCTAACAGTCAGAGGCGACTATGTACCCGTAACCCTGAAACATAAGGGGTCGCCATTCAACTGCCGTGAAGTATCGCCCTACATTGTAGGGTTCAATCTTTGGCGAGAACCGTTTCCCGGTTACGAGAGGTGGCACTAGAGTTCCATACATTATTCATATATAGAAGTAATGGAAAAATCTTCATACAAAACCTCGGTTAGGGCTGAAGTCTGATTCTGAGTTCTGAGCAGGCTTCGTTCCCTGTACGTTTCCGCCCATGGGACCCCCTTACCACGAGAGTAGAATGCTATCCGCATAAGTTCACCTGGATGGAATCAGCTAAGATCAACCCCCAAATCAAGATCCGGATGTGGAAACTGGATCAAATGTCGTTCTCGCTGCTGTGGGCACAAGCGGACTGACTGTGACAATCTCCTTACGTTGCCGAAGTCGAGTCGTGGTGTAGGGATGCCCCAGTCTAAAATGGACGTGAATTGGGTGGTATTCGGCCTATTCCTGATTCGACAGGTGCGTTATTCATTTTTCACTTGAAAGATGTATGTGATTAAGCATGGAACAGGAATAGTGAAAGGTGGTAGCCGGTGTAGATGTTGGTGATATTGGGAAGTTCGAAGTTCTTCCGGCTGGCCAATGGCTGCGTCAATTATTTGGCTTTCTTTGTTCCCCCAAATGGCTCCGTGTTGGCTTCATACCAGCCTACAATACCAGGCTATACTGTATAGAATTTGAACAATTATAGTAGACAATAATGGTGCCCCTATTCTTAGTTCACCGGCTTATTCCGAGACTCCGCCTCTGGCTGCAAAGGAAGTTCGTAAACCTTGACTTGACGAGATAGCGTTGTGGAGGTTGGACGACTCTTTAATTTTGCCATATTGGATAAGATTGTTCGACTTTTCTGTAAGGACTCTGTATTTTTCAGACTGGTTTTTACCCAGACTGTCAGAAGACCAGCCCACCAAGGAGTTCTGGACTACAGACTGCGACAGCCACAGTAGATCGGATATCTGGATAGCAGCAACCAATTGGAATACAAAGCACTGTAGAAGACGAATATGTATTTAATCGATAGAAAGATCACCACAACTGCTAACTATAAATATGCTGTGCGATAGAATGACGAGGAGTGTTTGGAACTGATAAAGACGAACTGAAGAGTTTTTTGGTTTATTTAGGTGGACATGACTAAATGTCCGGCTGGGGGTTAGAAGAAAGCACCGAAGCACTTGTGTATATAAGGGCACCATAACATTTCCCATAGTGTAGTAAGTAAAGAATCGCAATAAATGTAATGAACAGTGTACCAAAGCAACAGATTACATAAGTAATATGTCTAGAGTGCTATGGGATAAGCCAGTTATCCATGCAGCGGGAGCACTCGGCAAACTATGTAGCATCGTTAGTCGTTAACATGAATTCCAGACCCGGAAATATCGTATTCCAGATCATGGAATGAAAAACACAGGCTTCGTGGACAAGCTCTTGGATCTCTTAAGATCCGAATCAGACTGTCCAATCTTAGATGTGCTGATGTCAGTTTCAGCAACACAGTCAAATGATCTCTTCTTGATTGGAGGGTTCATTGATGTGGGGCTGGATCTCGACGAAGGAGAGTTGGGTTCAACGCTATGGCCCGTACCTGTAACTGCAGCAATAGCATTAGAAGTAGCAATGGATGTAGATGTGGAAGTTGATGATTCATTATCAGAAAAGATCTGCTCAGCATCGAAACGTCTGGGACTGGTGCTGTTGGAGATGGGAGTGAGCGGCAACATTGTGGTGATGATGTTGACGTTCCTCTTCAACGCGTCCTTGGAGTTGCCAGAGTATATTCTGGGTGTTACTGGTGGTTCCAACATGGTAGCCAAGGACTCGGTAGCGCATCGCACCAGAGCTGTCATCAACTGTGTGTACTTTCCGTTTTCTGAGAAGTACTTGATCACCAAGCTCTTGGGAGGGTTGTCGATGATTTTTATCAAGTTCTTGAAGAAAGCCTTCGTGAACAAGCTCTGGAAAGTTGACACAGACAAGATCTCGTCAAAGTCCTCAGCAGGGTTGGTGACATTACTTTTGTATTCCTTTGTCTTCAACAAGTCGTTGAAGTAGTTCAACAAGGAGATCAAGTTGACGGGGATCTTCAACGTCAAGATGGCGACAAGGATCGAGATCAATGCAATTTGCGAAGAAGTGTAATCAAAGTAGATATTGGGGTAGAATTGGAACAACTCTCCAAAATATGTAGCCAACAACTTTACTCTGTGATTTGACTTCTTGATCAAGTTGGCAACGTTTGGATTCGACAGGTTGTTGATCAAAATCGACAAGTACAAGTCAATGAAGGAGTCAAATGTTGGAGAGTTCACCATCCATTCCAACGACTTCAAGATGTGCTTTTCCATCTCGATGAAGAGTTCTTTGTGGTAGCTGTCCACGCAGATTTTTCTCAAGTCGTTCAAGGTGGGAATCTTGAACTTCGAGTCCAAGTTCTTACAGGAAATCCAGAGGGATGTCAATCCCAACAATTGGTAGTGCTGTTTCTTGACGATTCTTGTGGAGCAGTATCTGTCAATCAAATTCACCGTCAAGGGGAAAGTAGATTTCAGCAAGTTGAGAATGGTGATGACTTCCATCAAAAAGTCGAGAAGAAGCGGTCTCATGCCCAACTTGATCTCAGGCTGCTGTTCGATAAGCATTAGCGATGGTAAAGTCTTTGTTTCCATTGATAGCAAGTGGTGGAGCATTTCCATCTGGTAGTCACACACAGCGGCTGAATGGCACTGGAACTCCATCGACTGCAAGTGGAAGTTGGATGACTTGACTGACGAGTTATACATGCGGACTTGGTGGAAGGCATCAGGCGAGTGGGAATAGGTCGTCATGGTAGGAAATGAATAAATGAAATGTCTAATGAGGCTAATGAAGGATTTCTGAATATTTCAGACGAATGTTCTATGTGTCTAGACGTTCTAATGTGAGTCGGCCATCTAAGGTAGACAATGAGGGATGCGGAGGTACACCAAACGAATGAGTTGAATGTCAATTGACTTTTGCAAGTGAAGGTGGTTGTCTATGGTATGTACAAAGCGTAGGGCAATGCTGAGACACCGATGCAAGATGAAAGAAAGACGGCTTTTGCGGAAAAGACAAATGCAATGGAAGTGAAGAACCAACCGATGAGCTGGAGAGGAATATATATAGGAGAAACAAAAGGAGGTCGAGTCGTTGCAGTATAGATATAGTTAAATATATATACGGATCAGTATAAAAAAACGACAACGATATGAACAATATGAACAATATTAACAATATAAGTAAGAACGACAAAGAAAGGAAGAGATTGTAAGTCTTTTATCCACAAGTAAAAGAACTAGGAAACACAAGATAGAAACCTTGAACTAGGGTTGGAGTAAAAAACGACTGGGATTCGAAAGATATAAATATAATTTGAAGCTATGAAAAATTTAGATTTCTGAAGGATTTCAGATACCATAGTATTTTTAAGAACGACACTTCTTGCTGCAACTTTTCTATAACAACGACCTAATAATAAAACCCACCCCTTCATGGGCAAATAAAAAAAAGGAGTTGATTAGACTTCACTTCAAATTAATTTTCTTGTACGAGTGTGGAAAAAATCGCTACAGAAAATCTCTGAATTCAAGAAAAATCCGTTGTATCAGGATTCCCAAGGTCGATCTTTAAGGTATTTTATTTTTTTGTGGTTGATTGCTTTATAATGCACTAGGTACAGCTGCTGCATGTAATGTATAATATGTATAATTTGTATGCTGTCTTCCCGTCCTACCAGGATATGTCGTCTGATTGATTGTTTGATTTCTTTTTGGAAGGCTATCCCGCATCAGTGCAGGATATGTCGCATCTATATTTTTGCCCAATTCACTAAGAGGGGGCAGGGTTTTCGGAATCAACTCTAACTAGCGTTAACAGGGGGGTCAATTTGGCTCAACTATTTTCGGTGAACGTCTCATTCTGGGTTTTCAAATGGTTCCGCCTGTTTGCTCGGCTTCAACTCCCAAAGTGGCTCCGAGAATAATTAAATGGTAGCCACCCTTGTGGACTCGACTAAGCTTTTTCCCACATCCATCCCTAACTATGGGTCTGTGGTTTTTAGCCTCCAGCACTACCCTGCTGCTTTGACGATAGGTGCGTACAGCTTTCGTACTTGCACTGTCAGGTCGACCAGAATTACGACTCAATTGTCTACCGCTACAATGGCAGGTGGTTCTATCTCCCGCGCTGCTTGGCCCACGGCTGGGGCTACTAGCACTCGAATCTCCGGCCCTCACCTGAAACAGATCAGCCAATCTGGTGACATTTACGTGCAACTTGTAGCGCAATTCTGAGATCCGTGTGGTCGACGAGTTCGGAATTTTATACAGTTCTTAGGGGCCTCTGTGCACACTTGAAATGGTTATTTTTATTAGGAGGGTTGTCTCTCAGTTTTAGCCTTTGCCTGGCAGCACAATGGTCCCGTTATGTAACTCTGGATATCATTCTCATTACGGTTTTGTGGATCCAGAGCCATTCCCCCTTATGAATCCCCCTTTTTCCGTGCAATTGTCCTCTGCAGTTCATCTTCTGTTCTGGGATAAATTGATAGAGTGTTGTTACATGTGACATCATGTACGCACATGCACACAATTGGCTACTGGGTTACTCCATTTCTATTCATTCAAATTGCTCCACTATCGGGCAATATTTTCTACTTCAACCAGCAACTGAAGGTTTGTTGCTAGACGCCAATACGTCCATACGTCTATATAATGGAAAAAGAAGGGAGAGCGAAGGTTTCACTGGTTTCCACAGGCAATTGCTGTGGTGCTGGCTCGCGACCACCCCAGCGACTGGAGAAGCTTGACAGATCGTCCTACAACCCTCCAATGGCATGTTACACCACAACCAAGGCTAGACCGTTTTCAGTTAATGTCAACCTATCGCCATTGGCAACTATTTTACCTGATTCAATGAAGAAAATATCGGGAAAAGAAAACTCCCCAGCACAAAGCGATAACCAGTAAATCCTACTAACAGGGCAAAAAGGAGTATCGGGAACCTGCAAAATGAGGTGAAATTACCACAAAACGGCGGATAACCCCATATCACCAAATCTTCGACCCTCTCTAAATGGGCATTTCCAACCGTCTTTAAATAGACATTCCTCGGCCGAGTACAGGGCTTGGATCGAGACAATTGTGTAGCAACCGTCCAGAATTCCCGTCGTAACGGGTTAAGCTTACGCTAATACACGAATGGTTTGTAACCTCGTCTCCTAATCGTAACGTCGAATCTGCTGGGCGACGACATTTCTGATGGCACATTTTTTGATCCCGACCATGTGCAGTCGAAGACTTTTTCCATACTGAATTGCAGATGGTGAAATCAGAGTTAGTCCCCTATTGTTCCAGTGCAAATCTTCTGTTTTAGTCCAGTCAATGTAACTAGAGTCTAACTCCACGTAACTATGTATGAAACTCACTGAAACGCCATCAGCCCCTATGTGTGGTGACAGGGCGCTATTCAAGAATGTCGAGCTATGTAGACGAAATGCCATCGGATCAAATAAAAAATATGTCGACCACAGAAACAGCGTATTGTACTTATGGGCATCTCACCGATAGAACGACACAATATGTAGAGTGGTGGGCGGATTAAGCCGACAATTCTGAGAGTGCCCTCCGCCTGTTGGTTGGGTTCGTAATTAGATTGACTAATTAGCTCTTATCTACAATGCCGATGGGCACTACTGTAATTAGCTATTCTTTACTCTCTTGTCGCTCTTCAGCTGTTTTTCAACCGCTGTATATTCAAGTTCTACCGTACATAACAGACCACTTTTAACAATAGTATACTCTAGAAGCATGCTGTGGCAATATGCTGTGCCATCATGCTTGGGCCAGATCAACTGGTGGACCCTCCGCACATAACCACCCGAAAGTGCACATTACATACTCTAAAGCCTGAGCAACAGTCGGTATATTAATTATTAGTGGGCACAGTTTCACCGCACGTAATTTCGGCTACCATTGAGATCTGAGACATTCCTTTGCCAAGATCGGGATACTTCAACAGTTCCAAATTGCACCCATCAGATTACATGACCAATTCTTCAGGTCGAGACTGATTGTCTCTCGGGTATTGAATCTGGGCGAACACCTGAAGAACTAAAGCCTCTGGGAGCAAAAACTAGTGCCGAAAATGGAATCATTCCAAGACCATCGAGTACAGGACAATCCCGGACGGAATCTTCTCCAATTGGCAGATTTCTTGTTGTGTAACCTGTTCGCCCCAGCCAAAGATTGCAATCGTCGCCATAGTAAAGTGCAGTTATTGCCCTAGAAAATGTCGCATTCTCTCGACAAGGAAAAATTTTTCACTGGTTACGACACCTCGCAAATGTGAGTTAACATAGTAACCAGGTGTTGTTGTAGATAACTTCTTTGTGGCTTTCCCAGCTCATCTTTCGCATTTCTTTCCGTCAGCCCTAACAATTCCTGGTCGGCTCATAGTATCAACTCATCTCATCTCGTCTCGTATTCTTCTCTCTTGACCCGTCTGTTTTGATTGCACAATGTCGACGTCTCCAGAGTTACCTTCTACCAGAGATGACCTCGTGGCGAGACAAAAGAAAGAGTCGAAAGACTTGATCGCCACCGTCACTGGCATGAAGAAACAGGCTACCAAGAAGACAAGAAAGGCTGTTCTTCAGAGAATCCAAGAATTGCAAGACAATCTTGATAGAAAGCACAAGGAAGAACTTCAACAGCTTGACTCTGTATCTAACACTGATATCAATGCAGAAGATGATGACGAATTTTCTCCAGAACAATTACTAGCCCAAATGGAAATCAAAGACGAAGCTCCTGCTGAATCAACAGAGCCTACACCACCAACCCAGCCTAAGGCTAAGAGAAATAGACAGAAAGAAAGACTTGAAAGACGAAAAGCAGAAATCGAAAAGATCAGAGAAGAAGCTGCTCTTGAAGCTGCTGATACTGTTGACTACAGAAAGATTGAAATTGAGTCCATGGACAAATTACTCACATTGAACAACTTGAAGCTACATGAAATCAAACCTGACGGTCACTGTTTGTTCGCTTCCATCCAAGATCAATTGCTAGTACGACATGAAGAACAAACAACAATTCAAGGTCTTCGTCAATTGGCTGGTGACTACATGTTGGCAAACAGAGACGACTTCACTCCTTTCCTCTTTGATGAAAAGACATTCGAATTGAGAGATATCGAACCCTACGTTGAAGAATTGGTCTCCACTGCCATGTGGGGTTCTGATATGGAAATCTTAGCCCTTTCAAAACACTTTGATTGTCCAATTAGTATTTATATGGCTGGCGCTTCAACACACAAAATTAACGAACTGGGGCATAACAGCGAATTGAAATTGGGATTCTACAAGCACTCCTTTGGATTGGGAGAGCATTACAATTCGCTCAGGGATATATAGAGATTTTGATAGATTTTTGTTAGATTGTGTATCATAGAACGACTCTTGGAGTAAAAAATGTCTCCCGCACTCGGTGAAGCAAGACGGAATTAACCGAGACATTTCTATAATTTTGCAGGTTAGATATAACAAGTTGTAAATCTCTTTAGCGGTTGGGTCACGTGAAAACCTTTAAATTATTTTTTACATTCTGCAGCCATTCCCCAGAGTTTAATCGGCAAGAGAACGCACTAAATATAACTATATGCACCTTGATCTCGTATAATATGCACGTTGCCATGGTTACACACCAAACGGAATAAACTAAAAATAGTCCAGCAGAATTGCCTATTTGGGAGATGTTGAACGGTAAAAACATATTTCCACTTTATATGACAAACAAATCCATCGTATCGACAAAAGCGATTGCTGACGATGTGGTTCTACGGTTGCAGACGTATATACATCTGCTTTGTTTTGTTGTCAACTTCTCACAGGAGCAATTCTCTGAAAATCAGATAATTTCCCCATTTTTCGTTGCTCGTTGAAACTCAGCTATCTCAGAAAATCAATTGATTTTCCTAATCTTTAGGTATCCTGAATTAATAAGTTTTACTAAAAGAAAATAGTTCATCCATTCGTAAACTAGGGATACAGATAAGCTTTCAAATTGATTGGAAGACCGTAGTTGTGGTGCTGGTTCGGATTTATTTGTCAGTTTTCAGCCAATCTTGGAGCCTCATATGGTGCGGGCTCAAAAGACACGGCATCTAATTTTGAATCAAGGTCGATCCTGGTGTGCGGTGAGTGAAAAATTTTGAAAGGGCATACAGCCAATTCCCCGCCTAGATTCTTATTCAAGATTCACATAAACGAGAACAATAGACATGCAGTACTTGATCATGTAGTCAAGTAGACACCTTCTCTGTCAAAGTCTTCAAATAAGTCTGCACAGTGCTACATGGGCTCTTGTAAGATGGTTCTATACAATTTGGACCCAGCTGTTTGTCATTTTTATCTTGAAACATTCCTATCTTGAATATAAAGACGGTGGTTCAACTCTTGCCCGACGCCAGTAGTTATGAAAGTGAACACGTGGAATACTACTTACTATGAGGTAATGTGTAAGAGCATATAGTTCAGCTCCACAAACGTGGAAGTATATTGGACAATAGAAGAAGAACACTTGATTAGACGAAGATGTGAAAACAATGAGCGTACAACTCCATGTGTCTAAATACAGTCGACATGTGTCTGTTTCCACTACCAATCTTTAGTATGGGAGCTCGCCCCGCTACAAAGCCCGCAGGTCTAAGACTGCTAATCAAACTTTGAACTTCACCAGCAGTCACACACTCCTTTTCGTCAAGTGTTACCTTGTTGCCGATATTAAGTTCTGTACATCCCCATAAAGAAGGGGAGACATTCTTTATTTACCACATGAAGAGATGGAAGATATTTTCTCAATCCCGATTAGCCAGAACTCGCCAACCAGTTCTCTCTACCAACTGCCCAAATTGTGGTAGTCTATTAATTGGACCAACACAAAACTAAGAATAAGTTGTACAGGCGAGAACAAAATTTTTCATCTGTATTCACTAGAGTTTAGCGACCCGGTGCAACGGAAGAATAAAATTTATTAAGAGTTAACTTTGCAAGATCTCACACATAAGAGTGAAAATATGGCGAAGTCGAGCTATATGTGGAGCTCCACCGTAATGAAGTCTTGAAATTATAATTACTAAATGGCAACGACGTAAGTCGAGCTGAACAAAGAGTGTGGGTTCATCTATAATGGAATTTGAATCTCCACTCCAGCTTTTGTGTCCACCAAAACTTTTCAGGATGCATATTTAAATGAAGGTCCAGATCACATAGATAAACGGGACAAAAAAATAACTCTTTCTCCTAATACGATGGCTTCATCGAGAAGGATGTCAAATGTGTGGTTTGACATGGCATGACTAAATACCTACTTGAGAAGCACTTGCAACTTCAAGCGACTAGACTCTTCACCTGAAACTTTTATGTCTAGCGTGACATTCTTGTAAGTCGTTGACCCCTTTCTTGTCACAATCTTGTGCAGTCTGCTCATTGGAGCGATTTTAAAGCGACCTGCGTAATGTTAGGGGGCTTTCATAATCACCATTCTTAAGAATACGAAGACCTACGTTTTCCATTGTTCAACAAGAAGGACTCATTGTAGTTTCCATTGCGGTCAATCGTACGGTTAAGCTTAGACAATTACTATACTAATTATCAATTGCACGGAACAATACCTAATAAGACCATTGTTAAGTGGAATTTGACTTAGGTACACTTTTTACTTAGTCATGGCGTGCAAGGTCAACATCTGGGCTTGGATACATAATTTAGACGGCGTAGGTTAAGGTAGGAATATGTAGGGAAGTATGACAGCTCGTCCGTTACATGGAGAAGGGGTAAGCATTGGAATTTCATTTCAATGTAGGCTAGAAGCGCAGTTATTATGTAAAGTGTACACCGTACCAACTCATCGTATGCTAGTAATGAATGGCAGGGATTCACCGCCTTGAATCCTCAAACTTTATTGCAATTCCCAAGATTTGCCGAAACTGTTTCATCTCCTGAAGATTTACCAACCTGTAACAATCTAACCTTAAAGTCACAAGCAGCTTGGTATTGTACCGGACTGGCAACGACAATTCTACTTTCTGCTTTGAGTTAAATCTTCGTGAATCGCAAATATCCCTTATTGTGGAGATATACCCCATCCATCCACAGCTATTAAGGCACTCTCACGCATATATGTGCAATTGAGCCACTTTTACCAAAGATACATGTTATTGGTGGAGAGGCTTTCGGGTTCGGGTCGCAAGGCGGATAGGCCGTACGTTCTATTTCCCGTCAACTTAGTTAATATCTCTTGTTGCAAGGCATTGCAATAAAGACCTCTGTAACAGTTGCCCCATGCTATGAAATAGTGTCAAAAATGTACAAATTGGTGAAGCCAACCAAGAATTTGACACTAAATTTTTGCTTAGGTCCAGACTAACAAGTTTAAGCTCTCCCTAATAATTCGGGTAGCCTTTCCACAATGATAATCGCCCAATTTGATTCCTCGGGCCAGTTCATTTCAGCTTTAGACTGCACAGCAATCAACTATATTACCTGGATAGATTGTCCACATATTACTTTGTTATCTGAAGATATGCTTCACTTCCTGCACATGCTGATAAACGTTCCTGATATGCGGGGGGTTATTCCCTATTCAGACAAATTGAATTAAACAATTATTCACGATTATCAACGTAAATAATTCCATAATTGGAGAGAATAAGATTTGGACTATTTAAGCGTAGGCTGCACCCCCTGTTTATTCTGGGCACAGTGCGCCTCCAGGCAATTTCATCGTCTTCATTCGTTTTGTCGCTGCCAGGCACTGAATTTAGGTTATACTCTTCCAACAATCGTGCTAATGAAAGTGAAATGGCCTGGTGCATTTACTTGACTGACATAATTATTTTGTCTTTCGTGTTGCATTGTTAGTGTCAATTACGTCAAGAGCTGGTCTCTCCTATTCCTTTTCTAGGATAAATATAATTTTTTTGCAATCTCGCTTAATGGCTTTACCAACAGTGAATTGACTGCGGTGTTTTCCGGTCAAGAATTCAATTAACGTAAATAATACTAGGTACGTGGCACAGGTGAGATGATGTAGCAATGAATGTGTATGCAAGGAAAGTCGGCAATTTTCAAATGCTATCGGCCAGACCATATGCTCGTAATAGAGTCAATAAGTTCAGTGGCTATCAACCGATTGTGGCCACTATATGATATTTTCAACCACATGGAGGGATCGGGACTCAATATGTAGGTAAAGCTTTTTCGTAATTCGGAAATGTTCGTATTGACGGTTTCAGAACCGAATCCTTAGATCGTCGAAAGTCCAACCAGCAGAAGTTAATAAACTCGGAGGCTTAACTATGGGGTAAGATAACCAAAAGAATTGTAGAATGTCACGTTGCATCGGTCATGTGCCCATCCATCTAGATTTTTTTCCTTGACTATGCAGATTTCTTTTGTCAAATCATTTAGATATCTATTGTAAAGGCACCCTATTGGCTGAAAGCTCGTGTTCGTAACACCTCACGGCTCGTAATCACTTCACAAAACGACATCTTTTACGTTTTTAAGTTTTCAAAATGGGCTGGTTTTGGGCTGAGAAAAAGGTTTCCACCTCCATCGAATCCGCAGTTGACAGTTTTCCACAACTGAATCTTGATGCAAAATGCCCTATAGACCATACTAAATTGTCTCAAAGACAACAGGAAAAACCACTGGGCTGCCCAGTTGACCACGGGTCTTTCAAGAAAGCCCCTGCAGCCGAATGTCCTGTTAAGGGAGGAGATGAGGTACTTAATCCTTTGAATAACATGCCTATGGCTATCTCATCGGAAAGACTTCCGGGTCAGAAAGTGAGTCTTTCAACCGAAAGAACAATTTCCACTATTCCAAGAGGTGAATCTGATGATCAGGGCTTATGGGAGTATCCATCTCCACAACAAATGTTGAACGCTATGGTCAGAAAAGGCAAGGCTAAGGATATCCCGGAAGACGCAGTAGAGTCCATGGTTGACGTTCATAACTTCTTGAACGAAGGAGCATGGCAACAGATCTTAGATTGGGAAGATGAGTATACAAAAGAAACAAAGATTGAACCTCGTTTGAAGAAATTTACAGGTAGACCTAACGACTTGTCTCCCAGAGCTCAAATGTACTTGTGGCTAGGTAAATTGTTTCCTGACACTTTCAACACTCAACCTCCTTTCGATAGACACGATTGGACAGTGTTGAGGTCGATGGGCTTGAACAAAGGCTTCAAGGAAGTCAGATACGTCATTGATTATTACTCTGCTCCAGACGATGAGGAAACGGGTATGCCCGCATTCATGTTGGATACTAGGCCAGCTTTAGATAGTCCAGCAAGTGTAAGGGACAGATTCGTCCATTGGTCGTATCCCTTGTACAAAAGGGCCATGGGCGAATTTGACGAGAAGTGAGCTTTCGTCTTCATGTTATAGTCTCCGTCATTCCACACATTAATGTTATTCATTGTATTTAGTCCTCATTTCTCTGTATACCTACTGACTTTTATCAAATATATGAAATATGAAATAAGCTAATTTAAGAACTTTTCCCATCGACTTCTTCTTTACTGCTTTCCTGGCTTTATTGCTACAGTATGCATATCTGTTATTACTCTATTGCAATATGCAAAAACTATTTATAATCGTTAAGGTCTATGTACAATGCAGAACTAGTTCTGCTTCTTTTGGTTGGAGAGAATGTTGATGAGTTCTGGACCAAATTTGTATTCTCCCGTTAATTTGCCCAACATCTTGGGCAACTCATTACCGAAGTCTCTGAGAGGTTTCTGTGACAAGTCGTCAATTAGGTGTTGCACTGTTTCTTTGTTTCCTCTCTTTATGAAGTGATGGAACAAGAAGTAGTATGTGAAGTGGTTTGGCGAAGAATGGGCATCATTCTTCAAGTTTTCGTAGTATTGCAAGGCAAGCTCTTCACGTTTGCTCAACAACGAGTTTATCATTGTGTTCCAGATTCTGGCGTCGTTTCTAATCTTCTTAATGTAGACATCAAACAACTTTTCTGCTGAACTGACAGAGCCTTGGTCCAACTCACCTCTCAACATGGCAGTGTACAAGTGAGCAGAAGCAGGGTACTTCTTCGAAGCCTTTTCGAAGATGGAACGAGCAGCTTCTATATTGGCTCCGTTCTTCACCAAACCGTCAATCAATGCGGTGTAAGTGAAGTCGTTCAATGGTATAGATTTGGAAGCAGAGATGTTGTCGAGAACTTTGTCAACGTCAGCTACCAATCCCTTTTCACGGTGCATCTTAAAGTAGATGTCGATAACTGAAGTGTAAGTTCCAACTTCTTCTGGAATGTTGTGCTTCTTCATGAACTCAAGAATACCTTCCACGGCAGCATAGTTATTAATTTTAGCATAGTAGCCTAAAAATGTATTCATCACAGACGTAGAAGGAACGTACCCACCAGCTCTGACAAACTCCTTCAACTTTTCTTCCGCTTCGCTAATCTTTTTATTCAACGCTAATCCAATCAAAATGTTATTCTTGGTTGGAGCAATCACAGGAAGCTTACCCTCGCCTTCTATGCTAAATCTCTGCAAGTATTCGTCAACCTTGTCGAACTTGTTCAAGTTGGCAAAACTACCAATGATGATAGAAAGGGTCTTAGCAGTGATCTCTGTGCCATTGTTCAAGATAGTTTCGATGGTCAGCTCAATACTTTTAATAAGCTTGCCTCTTTGAGCAGATGAAATCTTAGAGATATATGATGGAGTACCCATTGTTCTCAACACTACATCCCAGGCACGAATGGAGGGTTTCTCGATTCCGTGCAGAAGCAAGTTCTGGAAAATAGCAAAAACCTCATCTGGTCTATCAGCCTCATAGTATCCATCCATTAATCTGATCAAGGTGTCTTCATTGATTGGATTATTGTTTCTAGCTGCAGCTTCCTGGATTTCTTTTTGGATTATATTCAAGGCTACCTGATTCTTCTTTTCACCAGCTTCTCTGATTTTCCTGTAGACTTCAGGACCGTTAGGATCAAGTGACTCAGCAGACAACTCGTGGATGCTCTTTTGAAAACTTTGGAACTCCTTTTTGTAGCCGTCGAATATACGCAAGTCCATAAGCGAGTTTCTGATCAAAACTGGATTGGGCAACGTCTGATTCAAGAGCTTGGAAGCATCTTCAAACGAAAACTTGACCCCCTGAAGACTACATGTCTGGCTGTATGCGAAATAAACAAGGTTGGGGAGGTAGTAAGGACGGTATTCTATTTCTCCAGCCTTGACAGAAGCCATTCCGGTAGCATTGTTCGATTTTTCGAATTCCAAAAATTGGAGCCAGAGCTTAAGCACATTCTGATAGATCACAGCCTTATCTTCTCCACTCTTGAAGTACCTGGAAGCTACTACAGTGTAATGGTATTTGTGGCAGACGCCATACTTGGTGAAGATTTCCAAAACGTCCTCCACTGATTTATTTCCGAGCGAAGTAGCGGGGTCTAAAGCTTTAAACAATAACTCGGTCACAATTGGCTGGAAACGGAAGTAGATCGAGTTGTCGGAGATGTTTTCAGCCAATTGAATTTCTCTCAAGTACGATAACCCTTCTTCCAAGATCTCTATGGCTTCTGTGAGATCAGATTTGGACGACTTAACCAAATCTTGGATCTGGTTACTGATATCTCTGAGTTTTACATTACGATGAGGAGCCTTTTTGGAGTGGTTTCCGTTTTTAGTTGAACCTTCTGGTGCCTTTTCTGAGACATTCTTGTCATTTTTCACTATTGGGCTGCTCGTAGAAGTAGTAGCCTTCAAAGTGTCAGCTGCTGTAGATTGAAAACGACTCAAAAATTGCCCCAGTCTTCTGAGTTTCACAATATTTGTCCTGGTTAAGTTCCTGAACACCGTCTGTCTCAAGGGGATCATGTTGTCGCTACGAAGACGGTTTTGGTTCACGAAGTCAACTATGGGGTCTTAAGTAAGACTACTGAAAATGTGAAAAATTGGAAAACTTTTTTTGGCCAGCTTAGATGCACACTTCACAAAACAGGCACAAGATGCTACTATGGGATTCATAGAAAACGGAACCGGTAGCGGAAAAGTAGAATGCAAGTAAAGAAATCCTTTCAGGAGTCGCTTTGGTGGATCTTGTTACATTTAAATACTCTGGATAGGTTGTAGCAATTCTTGATAAAAAAGTGGGTGCAAATGCTGGAACTTGGTGGGTTTTGCTTTGTGTCTTTACGGTTGCAAAATGTATAATTAAACCGTGTAAAAGATTATTGAATTTTACAGTTGACGTCAGTTGTTGAAATTACTAAATAGCAATAGCAATGAAATCTTGTACGTTTACATTAAACTCAATATCTCTTTTTTATCAAATTGTTCATTTTCGACGAATTTTATGAAAAAGATAAATAGCTAGAACGCTTGAGAATTCAAGAATAAGCAGACAATGAAAACGAACAACCAAAGTTTCAAAGTTAATTAAGGCAGTTCATATTAGTATAGAAAGAATATCAGATAGAGTCTTAATTTAGTTGCAAATTCACGTTATTGTGAATTATAATAGAATAAGCCATCACTGTCCCTTTCTGTGCTATTTGCACAGGAAATACGCAGTGGATTATCGTTATATTTATTTCGAGTCCAAGATATGTTTTCCACATTCTAATACCATCACCAAATAAAGATTCCTTCAAATTCATGTAGTTTTTCACGAAACGTCTCTAATCTTACTTAGTATTATCCATCTCTTCTCCATACTGAAGGCTTCGGCATTTTTTGGCATTTTTGACACCGTGACATTTATCACGTGATGTTGAAAAATTCACAATAAACTGGCAGGTTTTTTAAGTCAAGAAACAGGTTTTGTGGTCTAGTTGGTTATGGCATCTGCTTAACACGCAGAACGTCCCCAGTTCGATCCTGGGCAAAATCATGTTTTCTTTTTTGCTAATCGAAGGAAGTTTACTTATGGCACGGATGGAGGAGCTGAAAAATCGAAACAGGCAGTTTTTTTGGTGGTAGTTTTCAGTTACAGAGAGGTCCAATTCTATGTAGGTTGCAACTTGAAACAAGTGCAGAGTAAATGTCAGAAAATATAATTTTGAAAAGTTCAAAATATAAAGGAAGTCCCAGAGATACACTCAAGAACAATACTAGACTCTCCCATATCAACATTAGTCTGATATGGGCTCCTTGTGTTTGCGTTGTTTCTTCAACTAACAATACATGATTAAGAATTTTGGAATGGTAGCGCCGTACCTTTGAGAAGCGGTTCTTGATTTGTTTGAAACCAAAACTAAATCCAATTTATTACTGTTTACCCTAAAACATATGAATGATCCTAACTCCAAGTATGAGTGCCAGAACGATACACTGAAGGAGTCATCTGTGAAGCCACCCCTTCAATTCTTCAACCCTCATGAATTTATGGTTACTAATGAGAATCCCATTTTGCCCAAGGAAAATGAAGCAAAGTTGGTTATTAACCATTTTCCCAATATCTACGAGCCTCGCGATTCATTAGCTTATGCTACAACGAGAATAATAAGGATACCGAGGATATATAGTACTGTTCGAGACTCAGATTTTATTCCGCAATTCCTGACATATGTTCCAGGCTCTGAGCCAGCAGCTATATCCAATGAAGACATCACTGTATTTGAAGCCAAAGGAAGGTATGACGACGCAGAGTTTGGATATACATCGTTGACTCCATTGGTGCCAGGGTTGATATCTGAAACTGAATTTGAGACTATTGTAAAGACGATAAACCAGCATTTGTACGATTCTTTGAATCCATATAATGGGCATTTATTCATAGAAAATGTGCTTGAATTTCTTACTGGGGGTGTTTATTCAAAGGTGATCAACAAGTATTTGTTCACAGGGTATTCGAAGAGACGACTTCAGGATTTGGAGGCATATATAGAGCATTTGAATACGGAAGTATTCAAAGGTCGAGACGGTTTAAAGATTATAAATCCGAGATTGTCAGGTTTTCTAAGCGTATGTTAAAGAGAAAATTTCATCTATATGGGACTACAGTACTAACAATTTAGCTTGATTTTCAGATACCAGTACCTAGAAGTGGAAGTGGAGGTGGAAGTGCAAGTGCTAGTGGAAGTGGGCATACCGTTATCAATTCAGAGTAAATGTTGATATATAACAAGGAGCTGGCTTCTATTAGCGAATTGAACAATGTAATAATATAAAGTAATTATGGCTGTATTTAGTATTGAATGTAAATATACCATTCAGCATATGTGATTAGTTCCTTATTAAGGGGAATTCTGCAGCCGCCTAAAACATGCAGGAGCTCATCTTCAATATTTATAACTGCGTTGAGCCATCGAATTCCAGTAGTCTTTTCCTATCTTCATGTTCAGATACAGGCCAAGGACGATGAATGGAGTGTTTGCAGTCTACAAGCCTTCTGGAATGTCGTCTGCTAAGTTTATCAGCGACATCCAGGAGGTTTTCACGAAATCGGGAGTTTTTGAAGAAGATTTGAATAAGGCAAAGAGCAAAGCCTTTGCTGATTTGAGTACCAATGCCAGATGGTCCAAGCAGAAAGTTCAGAACAGGGTGCGGAACTTAAAGGTGAAAATTGGCCACGGTGGAACCTTGGATCCACTTGCCAGCGGAGTTTTGGTTGTTGGTGTAGGGTTGGGAACGAAGAAGTTACAGTACTACTTAAGTGAATGTAATAAGACTTATGAGACTAAAGCATTGTTAGGATTATCCACAACTACAGGTGACTCTGAAGGTGAAATCATAACCAAAAACCCTGTTAACCACATCACCAAGGAGATGATTTTAGAAACAGCTCCTAAATTTGTAGGTCATGTCAAGCAGACTCCCCCAATTTTTTCAGCTTTGAAAGTAGACGGAAAACCGTTGTACGAATACGCCAGAGAAGGTATTCCTCTTCCAAAGGCCATCAAGACTAGAGATATTCAAATTTTCGATATCAAAGTCCACGAGGAAAACTCCTTGAGCACTGAACATGAATTTGAAAAGTTGAAAAGTGAGCTTGATGCTGATGGAAACCCCAAAGAAAACGGATTGGCAAATAACCCAACTCTTAACGATTCTCCTTTATACTTTTCTGATGAGTATATGGAAAAGGCCGAACTGGAAAACTTGCCCAAGACAGTAGATAAACCCTTAGTGTTTGGTGAAGGAGAAGATTTGCCTGAAAAGTTACCGTTGATTCATTTTACTTCTGACGTTTCCTCCGGTACCTACATCAGAAGTTTGATCAGTGATTATGGAAGAGCGTTGAGGTCATCGGCTTACATGGTTGAGTTGATCAGAGTCAGACAATCAGAATGGTCTTTAGACAAGAATGTTTTCAAGTTTGAGGACTTTACAGAGAATGACGAAAGAATATGGGGTCCCGTATTGAAGCGTGTATTGGACAACGGTGGTGAGGTTAATGTGGCAGAGGCATTTGATGAAGTCAGAGCAAAAGTTCTTCCAGTGATTGAAAAGGAGAAGGAGCTACTTGCTGAGAGTGAAACGAAGAGCGATGAACAGCAGAACGGTGATTCAGAGCTTCCCAAGAAGAGAAACATAGACGAGTTAGAATCATAGAAGTTTGATGTACATAGAAACCACTGTTAACCAAATAGTCAGCGACAGTTAACGGGAAACAAAAGTAATGCATAAGAAATTTAGTTACAAATTGACGTAATTCTAGCAATTGATATCTTCATACTATTTAATTTGATTTACTCTGTAAAGTGTAGATATCCTTTCTTTGTCTCATATTTGAGCTTGTACCTGAAAATTAGATTAGGAGCTGTGAGCACAGTGGAAAATTGAAGACAGTGAATTTGCAATCTAGTCTTCTTTCCACCATTTATCCACCAAAGCTTGTTAGAATGATCCGATCTTTGGGTATAAGGACCTTTTCCTCCTCTTCCAAATGTCTAGCAGAACTTTATACCAGAACAACGTTGAGGCCGGTGACATATAAGTTAGAAGTGCCAGAAAAATTCCAACCTCAGAGTGTTCTTGTATTAGCTACTCCATCGAACCTTCCACTGGTGATCGACGAGGCCATTTCCATACACCAGCAGAGAGGACTTCAAGTAATAGTAGCTGGAGTAGACAGCGTGGTGCCCAATTCATGTAGAAATGGAGTTTCTGAGATGTGGCTAAGTGAACCAGCAGCAATCAAGAGTTCTGTCTTGTTGGATTCTCGCGATGACTTGAACGACAAACCCCGCGAAAGTGATGGTATCAGAATTGTAGTTGCTAGAAAGAACTGGAAGAATATGAACTCAAACTTGCTGTTGCAATTGAGTACGAAAGCCAAAGTAGACTTGAAGCTAGCCAATTCTGTGTTTACCACGGATAACTTGGTGACATTGTTCTATTTCCAGTCCAGCAGTCTTGCAGAACAGCTTGAAAACTCAGGCCAGACTTTATGCGAACTTTCGCTCGAACTTCCAAAAGGAACAGTGCCAGAAAACCCATTGTTGAAGTATGAAGACAAATGGACTGCTCTTTATGATTCACAGGAAGAGCCTTTCGTAATCACCAACTGTGTAGGAAACCTAGTGAAACAGATCAACAAACAACCGGCTTCTAGCTACTTGGAGAACAACAAAAGGCTCATGGGTTTGGGCTCTAAAGATACGGAGGTCTATGTAAAACTATACAAAAAGAACGATCCCCAAACTGCATTCAGATATAAGGTCGTGGCTGGAGGTGGAGGCTGGGGAGCCAAGGCTAGCATTATAGCTCTTTCCACGGATGCCAAATTGGAGAAAGGTGATCGCATTGAATTCTTTATGCTTACACCAACTGACAGATTCACTATGCTGGATTCAGAAGTACCTAAAGAGGAGTTGGTAGGAAAACTTGTATTTGAATCTACATATGAAGAGCAGAGTTATGGCTCCGATTCTGCTGGCGAGACAGAGACTCTTGAATATGTTTTTGGATCGGGCTCTGAAGGCGAGTTCAAGTTCAACGATGTCAAACACAACTCAGCTGGTGAACGTTTGATTATTGATATAGAGAAATAGGCAAGATTTTCACTAAACTACTTTCTCAACAGATTGAGCAAATATCCGTCTTACATACATATATACCTTGTACATACTTATTGTATATGAACCGATTCCATAGTCCAGTATACTCCGCACTACAATAAACACCCTACCGTATTCTTCCGTGGACTATACGATTGTAAATGAACCATAATGTTCTTAGTTTATTGTCCATTCTAAGTCCACCATACTATTGTATATAAAGTCTGCGAAATCTGGAGAAGCCAACATTTTTCACCATTCAATTATTCTATTCCGTTATTATACAATTGTGAAATGATTAGATATATAAAGGGTGATTTGTTAGGTCATCTTCCACCAAGCAAGTCTTCGGTTGCTGTCTTTGCTCATGCTTGCAATTGCCAGGGTGTCTGGGGAGGAGGAATCGCTGCTGTGCTCAGAGTGAAATTTCCTTCTACCTATCCTTTGTATTCTGGTCATTGCCAGGAAAAAGGATGTGATCCACATAGACTTTTGGGAACATCTGTCGTAGTGCCCTCACAAGCTCTGGATCCGGGAAACATCGCTGGATACCCCCCTAAATACATCGCCTGTTTGTTCACCAGCGACTTTGCCCAGACCCAAGAGGAGATTGTAGCATATACAGATTCTGCCATAGAGGCACTCGTGGATCAACTAAAAGAATTACAAAAGACAACTGCAATTGAGACCGGACAAAGCGGTAAGATCGTTGTAAATATGCCCAAGATCAATGCTGGAATCTTTGCTGTTCCTTGGGAGAAGACTGAAGCCGTATTGAAGAAATACGATGTGGAGTTTAATGTTTATGTTATATGAGAGAGAAGTAAGAAGAGAAATCTGAACAGCAACTCTCGGATGTATCTACATATATATCATGATCAGAAATGTTTTATGTATGTGTTTAACTGTAAGACAATTGGTGAAGTAAGTATATGAAAACCTTGACATTTCTATAATTTCCTCTCGATCTCTCGCTATTTCTCGCTATTTTCCTCTCCCTACTTGTCTCGCTATTCTTGGAATTCTCCCTACATCACTCCTATTCTCACTGCGCCCGCGCCACCGGGCCTATGTCGCGCGACATTTTGCTAACAACAAACCGATTGCGATTTCACCAATTAATCTCGTTTTACTTCCTCTTCTTTTCTTTGGCATTCTCTCTGGACGTCTTTCTCTCCATTACTATATTTTACATCGTTTCAACATGGATGAGTCCTTGATTGCCACCATCAACAAGTTGCAAGATGCGCTTGCCCCATTGGGCGGTGGCTCTTCTTCTCCCGTGGATCTTCCCCAGATCACCGTTCTAGGCTCCCAGTCTTCAGGAAAGTCGTCAGTGTTGGAAAACATTGTGGGCCGTGACTTTTTGCCCAGAGGAACAGGGATCGTCACCCGTCGTCCCTTAGTTTTGCAACTCATCAACAGAAGAGCCTCGGTTAAACCTCAATCCGACTTGTTGGACATTAATACCACCAGCGAAAACGGCAAGGCTTCCGAAAACAACGCTGATGAATGGGGAGAGTTTCTCCATTTGCCCAACAAGAAGTTCTATAACTTTGAGGAAATCAGACGCGAAATTGTTAGAGAAACAGACGCAAAAACAGGTAAGAACTTGGGAATTTCTCCTGTGCCCATCAACTTGCGAATCTACTCGCCTCACGTGTTGACCTTGACGTTGGTGGATTTGCCTGGTTTGACAAAGGTTCCTGTCGGGGACCAGCCTAAAGACATCGAGAAACAAATCAGAGACATGGTGATGAAGTTCATCTCTAAGCCGAACGCAATTATCTTGTCTGTCAATGCCTCAAACACTGATTTGGCAAACTCCGATGGTTTGAAATTGGCACGCGAAGTTGACCCAGAAGGTTCTAGAACTATCGGTGTGTTGACCAAAGTCGATTTGATGGACGATGGGACCGATGTTATTGATATTCTTGCTGGACGTGTTATTCCTTTGAGATTTGGTTACGTTCCCGTCATAAATAGAGGTCAGAAGGATATTGAATCTAACAAGACAATTAGAGATGCCTTGATCGATGAAAGAAATTTCTTTGAGGGACATCCCTCTTACAAAGCCAAGGCCCACTACTGTGGTACGCCATACTTGGCCAAGAAGTTGAACGGAATCTTGTTGCACCACATCAAGGGCACGTTGCCTGACATCAAGATGAGAATCGAACACTCCTTAAAGAAGTACCAGAGTGAGTTGAGCATGTTGGGCCCAGAGATGGCCGAATCTCCAGCTTCCATTGCTTTGAATATGATCACCAACTTCAGCAAGGATTACAACGGCATTTTGAGTGGTGAAGCAAAGGAGTTGAGTTCTCAAGAATTAAGTGGTGGTGCACGTATTTCTTTCGTTTTCCATGAGATCTTCAAGAACGGTATCAACTCACTCGACCCCTTCGACCAGATTAAAGACGGTGACATCAGAACGATCATGCACAACACGTCCGGATCTGCTCCTTCTTTATTTGTAGGAACACAAGCTTTCGAAGTATTGGTTAAGCAACAGATTCACAGAATGGAAGAACCTTCTGTCCGTTGTATAAACTTGATCTTTGACGAGTTGGTTAGAATCTTGTCGCAGATCATCTCCCAGCAACAGTACTCTCGTTACCCAGGCTTGAAAGAACAGTTGTCGCAGTATTTCATTCAGTTCTTGAGGGAAGAATTGATTCCCACGACGAAATTTGTGACAGATATCATTCAAGCGGAAGAAACTTACGTCAATACTGCGCACCCAGACTTGTTGAAGGGTTCCCAGGCTATGGCTATCGTAGAGGACAAGTTCCACCCAAAGCCACAAGTAGCTATAGACCCCAAATCTGGTAAGCCATTGCCCCCTAGTCAGCAGAATCAACATCCTCCACAATCGACATCTCCAGGTCCAAAGGAGGACTCTAATGGTTTCTTTGGTGGGTTCTTTTCGTCAAAGAACAAGAAGAGATTACAATCGATGGAGGCACCACCTCCGGTGTTGAGAGCTACTGGCACCATGAGTGAAAGAGAAACCATGGAAACGGAAGTCATCAAGTTGTTGATCAGTTCATACTACAATATTGTTAAGAGAACTGTAGCTGATGTAGTTCCCAAGGCTATCATGTTGAAGTTGATTGTCAGATCCAAAGAGGAGATCCAGAAGGAATTGTTAGAGAAGTTGTACAACTCGCCAGACTTGGCTGACTTGGTCAAGGAGAACGAGTTGACAGTACAGAAGAGAAAGGAGTGTGTTAGAATGGTTGAAGTGTTGAGAAACGCTAGCGAGATTGTGTCTAGTGTCTGAGCACCACAGCTATAGTTTGTTGTTATGTTCGTATATTGGGCTCTGCCATTAATTCCTTTCTTGTTTCTATATATGTGATATAAATAATACAGCTAATGATACAAAACACTAAGTAGGTATTTATACAGATGTGGGGTTTATGATATATTTTTGAATTTATGATGGTTCACAGTACGTAAATATTTAGACATAGAATGATAAATGAAAATGAATTTTATATTTGAATTTCTTAAATGATAGGCATTATTTTTATAATCCTTTGCCCAAGTATTTGAGACAAGATTTTAGTTCCCTTATTGTACCTTCAGCGGTCAAATATTTGCACCATTTGTATGTTTTAGAATTGAATTACAATTCCGAATAATTGGAAAATTTATTTTGAAACAAAGATATGACTTGCATATTCCTGCATGTCTGTATGCACTCAGATAACAACCCAAAGTTGAGAGGCTCAGGAAGCGTCACGTGCACAAATGGTGTCACAGGACAGTTTGCCGTGACTAGTATGCGACATTGTCGGGATTTGTAGAAGAATCTTCCAAATCCCCGACGACATCGCAACAAGAATTTCTCTGACTCCTCACGGTCGCACAGTGCAAGAAAAATATTCGATCTCCGTACAGTCATCTAGCAAAGTGAAAAATTCCAAAATTTCTCCAATCCGTAAAAGACATTTTCTTCTTCTTTTTCTTCACCCCAAACAACGTTCGCTGTTTATCAAGCACATTCTGACGCGTAGTACTGTTCTATTCACCGTTCTGCCCGTTCTCCGAACTTCATTTGCTTCCCTGTCTGTCAATTGTCCGAAAGGCATAAAAATTTTCAATTTTCAGACACTAATTACGAGTTTTCAATCCCATTTGATCTGTTCTTAGTTAGTACTACCGATTCCAGTAACTGATACCACTAGCTAACAGGCGCTTTATCTGTCCTCTCTCGCACAACCAGCATTTTATGCCGAAGAAAGAGTCCCGACATCAAACCCTATACATCAACCGTCTCATAGAACCTGGATAACATCGCTAATTTTTGTTATCTTTTCATTTTCATAGCCTGGTTTCAGTCAGAAAGTTCTAGTTAGTGTTTTACCTAACAGACTCTTTGATTCAAATCAGTTTCCAGCTCCAGCTTACCATTCTCTTCATCACAGTATCCACCATTTCCTCGGTCGCTGTTTGTTGACATCCCCAAGAGCGAATTCATTCTGAACCTCTTGTTTCAAATTCTTCCATCACCAGGTCGTTTTGCCCTTCCTCCAACCCATCCGCTCGTGACATAACTCACTGCCCTTTAATTAGTATACTTTGAAACGTTTCTTGCTACTTCTCTCTTCGTTTCAATCCATATATTAATTAGAAAGACCACCCTTTTCATAAGAGTAAGTTCCAATCCACCTCAAAAGAAAAAGCAACTGTCTCAGCTGTTGCATCTATTTAATACAAATTCATAAAAACCCCAAAAAAAGCATATACTCCAAAAGAGTTTACATTTGTTAACTCACATTTGACTTCTTTGTACTATCATTGAAGTTCTATTCAAACTAACTACATATTCAAGTTCTATTAAGAACAAGTCTCTAAGCTAAGTTATGGTTGCTCCTGCCTACCACCAAGATTCCTATGTTGACCATCAGCTCTCTGCTAATTTAGATTCAACTTACGCCTTTGAAGGCCCTGAAAAGTTGTTGGAGATCTGGTTCTGGCCATCAGAAGATCACTTGCCAAAAGGCTACTCCAGTGAAGGTTTGAGATGTATCCCATTGGCCAAATGGGTTGAGATTTTGGATCTTGTCAGTTGCAAGATTTTGTCTATGAATTCGTCTAAGTTCATGGACGCTTATTTGTTAAGTGAAAGCTCGTTATTCGTCTTCCCCCATAAGATGATCTTGAAGACTTGCGGTACCACTACTACCCTTAGCTGTCTTGAAGAATTGTTTCAGATCGTTAACAAGGAATTTTTTGGAAAACTCCACACTTTGTCGAGTCACAACATCTACAAAATCTTCTACTCCAGAAGATCGTTCATGTTTCCAGACAAGCAGATTCAGGTTCACCAGGATTGGAAGAACGAAGTCAGCTTGTTGAACAAACACTTTGACAACGGTAAATCGTATGTTGTAGGAGACTTCACCAGCAGCGACCATTGGTACTTGTATGTTGGAGGAGAACTTGACGAAGAACAGTTGGCTTCTGAAACTCCTCACGATCAAACCTTCGAAATCTTGATGACAGAATTGAATCCTGACTGTGCTGCCAAGTTCATCACCTCGAGAAAACCTGGTGCTGAGTCTTACATTGCAAGTGAAGTCGAGGACCATGACTTGGGTCACGACTTTGGTATTCAGACCATGAAGGAAACCGATTTGGATTCCATTTTTGATCCTTCTGGTTGTACCCATTTGAAGCACCTGACTCAGTTACCTTCTCCAACATTGTCTGATAACTTGGAATTGTCTGAAGACGATGAGATGCTGACTGAAAAGAAAGAGGTGTCTGCACCCAAACCCAAGAGAGCAATCTTTGACTTTGTTCACGATGCTTTCTCGTTTGCTCCATGTGGCTACTCTTCCAATTCGATCTGCTCGAACCAGGGAGGTTTTTACTATACGTTGCACATCACTCCTGAATCGGGATGGTCGTATGCTTCGTTTGAAACAAATTACCCTTTCTCTGAGAAGTCGGAAGTCAGCATTACCGATGTTTTGCTCAGGGTGTTGCGTATTTTTGAACCTAGAAAGTTTTCCATGAACTTGATCAGCGAAAACACTGAAGGCAACAACAGTGCAAGTCACGAAGGTTTGCGTAATTCCCATTTGCTCTTGAAAGACTTGGGCTACAAGAAGCAGGAAAGGGTCAAGTATGACTTGAGAGGCGAGTATAAGTTGTTGTACTTGAACTTCGAGAAGAATACATAGTGCATAGTACTATGGAGAGGACTATTAGTAGTTTTACCAAAATCGCCGGTAGTTTTGTTTTTGTTTGTCAAGGCTCGTTATAGGGGTGCTGGTTTTGGTGCGTTTTAGTTGGTTTAAGACAAGAAATGGTCTTTTTTCTCTAATGGTGGTCGTACCCACTCTGGCAGTCTCTAATCGACGGGACTTAGTTTATATTCAGATGTTTAGTGTTTAGTAAGTAATTTAAAATACATCATTTGTATAAAGATATGTACCCGATAGAGTATGCCAATATGGAGCTAGAATTGACGAATGAAAGCGGAAATTCTGATTCATCCTTACGTTCCTATATCTGCTCGTGTTTCTTTTTGACGATACCTGGGCTTTGGTTCTCGTGCAATCATATCCTGTCATTGAATTCACCCAACGGTTCATGTAACAGAACAGAATATTGGCTGTGAAAAACCTATCTAACCTGCAAACGGCTGAATAATATCTGCAACGTCGTGCATGCACAGATGTTCGGTGAACACACGGCCACGCCAAAATAGCAGTTGACAACGAGGAGAATTTCATGCGATGGCCCCAACGACTTTACACTCTGTTAATCATAATGTATATACAAATACTATTAAATTCAGTAAGATAAACTAACAAACGATATATAAATTTAAATAATGGGAAAGGAGACTAGCCCCCCACACCAGAATTATCAATAATCAATACACGCAGCAGATAGCAAAATATGATGATATTATTGGAATTTGTAGTTGGATGGGGGAAGGTCCACATTCTCTATCAGCCTTTTATTTCATCAACTCTCCGCTCTCTTTTTAAATCTAGAAACTAAGTAGTTTACTTGAACTTCTTACCGAAGATGATCAATTGCAATTGATCGTACATGGAGATGACACCGGCACCGGCAACACCTCTCAAGATGTTAGCACCGCAACCCTTGAACAAGGAAGCGACACCTTCAGCAGCAACAACCTTTCTGAAACAGTCGAAAGCACCATCGTACTTAACGGCTTGACCAGAGGTCATCATCATTCTTCTTCTGACAGTGTCCAATGGGTAAGAAGCAGTGGAGGCACCGGTGGTGACAGTCCAACCCAACAAGAACGAAGCCAAGAAGTTACCTTCCAAAGGACCAACAAGAATAACAGGCTTCAAGGAATCGTAAAGACCGAAGTAAAGACCTCTGTAGACAATGATACCAATAACAGATGGACCGAAACCTCTGTACAAACCAGCGATACCGTCGGAAGCCAAAGTCTTCTTGTAGACATCGAACAAACCCTTGAATTCACGTTCACCAGAGCCCTTGGACGACTTAGCGTCGTTGGCCAATCTGGTTCTGGCGTAATCCAACGAGTAGACAAAAGCCAAGGAGGTGGCACCAGCCAAACCACCGGAAGCCAAGTTACCGGCGAACCATGGCCAGTAGCCTTCTTCCTTCTTGAAACCGAACATCTTCTTGAACTTGTCCTTGAAGGCGAAGTTAAGAGCCTGGGTAGGGAAGTATCTGATGACGTTGGCAGTGTTACCTCTCCAGAAAGAGACGACACCTTCTTCGGCGGCGGTTCTTCTGAAACATTCAGCAATACCGTCGTACTTCTTGGCCAAACGACCTTGCTTGATCATTTCATCTTGGTTCTGAATCAAAAGCTTGACTCTTTCGATGGGGGCAGCAGCAGTCTTGGAGACAGCGGCGGAAACACCACCCATCATGAAATCAATGAAGAAAGAATTGTCCATCTTGAATTACTTGGAATAGATATAGGATATAGGGAAGGAAAACCTCTGAAGAAGAAGAAAAAGAAAAATCCTTTTAAATGTCCAACTTCGTCAGTGGGACTTTTCTATACTTTATATATAAATCGTTTCGAAAAAAATTAGGAAAATTTTTCTATCACGATTACTACTGCGGCACGGGTGCTGCACCCGACTTACGGGCTATTCCGGGCGGACACTGTCCTGCGCGTGTCCGAATCACAAATCGTGCGCTGTGATTTGTCGGATCCCAAGTCGTGTGTGATATTGTGTCTCCCTTGAAAGCCGGGTAACTGGCCGTTCCGGGGGTTCTCCTGATTGCTGGCTCCCTCGAATGTGTATTCCGGTGGTACTAATAGCCCCATGCCTAACAACTCTCTGGTTACCAGACACACATTTGCGATCGCGTGGGTAAAAAGAACTTTTGGTTTAAATTGTCTGTCTGTCGGGGTGACATAGGAATACCCAATCCATATTGGTCATTTGATCTTCTGTCTGACAATCGATCCTCTGTCTGTCTGAGGTTGTGTGTCTGGCTTCGGCACCTGAAGGTTTCGGCATCAAATCGTTTCAGGCACAGTAAGACGTCCCCCGGCAGCAGATAAGAACATCCGACCGACACTCGCACATGATTGCGAATTTCCGGCCGAGGTTTTCGCCTTGTTCTTCCAACCAAACCTAAATCAAGAAATAAGTGTCGTGCTATTGTATACTGGAGAACCAGCAATTGTGTTTTTTGCCAGTGTACTCGGAGCCAACCCAGACATCAGTTACACGTATATACGTGATTGTTCTAGTTTTCTGTCTGACTTTCACTCCATGTCACCCCTACTTCAATCTGATCTGGGAGATGCCATCACGTGCGATGGGCCGGATTAAGTGTTGAACATTCACTACCGAGGGTGAAAAATTTGGCTCAAACCAGACTGTAATTCCCTCGCAAAAAGCAATTTCCTTCTCTGGACTTAGGACCAATAGTTGGCAACTAATTCCTTGTCCCAATCTGTATATCCACCGACCGCAACCACTAATCCCCAAGGTGAGTTCCGGAATAGCTCTGGGTTGATCTAATGTTGTTGCATTTTTTCAGATTGCGTGGAGTCTGATTTTTTATTTGGCGTTTTTAGAATTCATATACTTTAGTCTTCAAGCGATTCAATTGTTCGTGCCAGCAATTCTCTCAAATCTCCAGCTCATTACATCCACTCTCGATTTTCCAGTTGTTCTTGCGGCCGTTTTGCGTCACTCCAGGCTCGGTTCTGCTTTCGTGCCGAAGTCAACATCTTAAATTAGGCTTGCAGCTTCTCCCAGAAATATTTCTTTTCCTCATTTATGGCCAGACAATTTCTTTTTACGAACTGTGTAACTTTTCTATTACTGTATGGCAAAACCTCTTCACGTATACAATTGCAAATTTATAGATTCTCTAAATGACGAGCTGCTAATTTATTTCAAAAGTGAACCCTCTTCATATAAATGAATAATTGCATATACACATTGTAGTGGCACAAAAACTTCTGAAATCACTCTTATAATGCAGTTGCACAATAATCTAAGCGTTATTCTTTGGCTCCTAAGGCATGAAAAGGATTGGACAATAGAGGTACCTTAATATGTAGGCATTTTTACTTCCGTCTTTACATATCTCTCGTTGGTCTTCTTTATAGATCTTGGTGATACAACATTGTTAATAATGATATCTATTTTAGAAGTGGTTGGACTTTTAACAGATGGACTTAAAACCTTAGTTTATAGTAGAGTATACAAAAAGGGAATCTGAAAACGACGGAAAGCGTTCACGATAAATTTTTTGCAACCTTTACCTTTCGACATTGTTCACTGTCAACAGTGAACGAGACAGTATTTTTTCCGATAGTTAAAGTACTCTGGACTACCCACCTAGTAATACTCTGAGAACCAACACAGAAAAACACATTCGTCTACTTTGTTATGTGAGTCTTCATTAAGGTGAGATACAAATTTCAGGCTTCTCCACTCTTCGAGCCCCAGCTCATTAATCCCAAGTTACTATCTTAGGCAACTACAATAGCGCATATTTCCGTACTATTCTGGCCGCTTTGGGGCCCAAACCTTCCAACCTGGTAGTCTGTCATACTCATCTACTTCACCAGTGCTCCAAAATTTTCCAATCGCTATCAAATAAGCTTCGAGCAATTCGTCACGACTGGAGATCCCTAGCTCAATTTGCTTGTCAAGGCTTTCGTTGCTGATCCAGTTGCCAGAAGAGTGAGAAAACGCATAGGCCTGAGCTTTTATAGTTAGATTCGCGGAGTCACCGAGAAGTGGTGTTTGGTACAGTTCTTTGGGTCCAGCAAATTCGATGTTGTTCCACGATTTGACCCACTGCGGAGGGTCAATGCTTCTTACGTCATCTGGAACTACGACAAGTTTCATTCCAGCCTGTTCAAGGGAAATAATTTCAGGTATGGCGTGGTGTTGATTTATATGATAAGGTGGAGCTGCAATGGCTCCAATAAGAAAGGCAAGTTTCTGTTAAGACTTGCATATATAATATTAGTACTTGTGGTTTAGCGAAGACAAACAATAATATTTGAAAGAAAACTATAAACGTATTGAATAAATTTGCAAAGAGAAATATTTTCGTGGCTTTGGAGCTTTATATACTACTTAAAAGAAAAATATCTTATTCTCCTCCAGACTTTAGTTGTATAAATCCGTACAAGCCCGTCGGGGTGGCGAACGGCGGTAGAACGTGCTAAACATTGCCAGGACATGCAACCATGTGTTTAAAGATCATGTATGCAGTAAGCTTTAAAAGAGATAAACATGTATGTTGGTTGGAACAGTTGTTTCATCTTTCTTGCAATTTCCGTGTAGTCTATTATATCTAGCAGTGTCTCTTATTGGTAATGTTAATATGTCCTATTCTGTAAATTTCTATGCCTTTGAGGAGCTGGACGAAATATTCGCTCACTCGGCTGCAAAAGAATGGTTGCAAAATAAGCGTGTTCACTAGAAAATATATATATTGGAATATAGTTAGCACAGCAAACTTTATTAGTCAAAAAATATAGAATTCAAGTATACAAACCGGAGTTTCCAATGAGCTCTAAATGTATTGCATTCATGAAGCAAGTCTATGGCATACCACTTTATTCTCAATAAACCACCCTCGCCCACAGTAAATATGAATACAGTACCAAAACTATAACCACATACCTGAGTATGCTTTTTGTCTTACTCTTGCTACTAGCGTTCAATCAAGGAGTCAATTCTGGTGGTGAGTGACCATGGCATCTCAACAACTCCAAAATCGTCTTCGCCACCATTGTGTGCAAGCATAGAATATAAGGTTCTGACTTCTAAAAGTGTCATTTCATGACCTAGGCTTCTGCCCAAATCGATGAGTCTCTCTCTCTGCCTACGGTTGGAAACTTGTATAGCTATTCTTCCAAATGAGCGTCCGGCAAATAAAATTATTTGCAGTTGTTTTCTTATTGGCCATGAGTGGTCCCATTTATTCCGGACTGGGTTGATGACTCGAATCTAATTTCCACTATAATACAAAAATTCAATATATTGTGTGTTCTAACATGGTCTGGATAATAAGCATGAGCTCTACGTAAAGACGATTCACTTGGCTTTCTGTAGCGATGGACAGTGAAATGATTTTCGATTGTAAAATCTCTACTGCAAATCTGACTAGTTCAAGTAAAACGGTTACAATAAATGACTACTGCTTAACAAGTCTTATCATAATAAAAATATATTGAATAACAAACAAACTTTACCCTCGAGTTTAAAAATACAAAATCCAATTTTACTAACCTGGGATTTCAAATAATGCACAAAAAGTAATAAAATGAAACAATCCGACACAACAACTCTACCTCGCGTATACTCTCTTCTATAGTTTAGTTTCCATGGGTAGAGTACTGATTGGAGAGCCTCCGGTTCTCTGATGAAATTCTCGCTGCTCTCTCCTGACTTCGATTGAAGTCTTGCATTGCTATTTCCTCAGTGTGTATGTTTGACAATTCGTCTGTGGACTGGTTGCCATTCTTATAATTGTCTATCAATGAGCCATTGTCGTAGAACGAAGTGCTACTAATTCCTTGGTTCTTTCTCTTGAAAAGGTCGATAATCGATTTTCTCTGCTGTACAGGTGCACCACTGCCTCCAGCTTCTGCCTGAGTAGAACTACTCTTGTAGTTGTGACTTACGCTGTTTCCATGAGTGTTGTAGCTGACCATCGTGTCTTCATCATCCGCATTCTGGAAGGTTCCTCTTTTCTGATGGTCTACATCGCTACCAGAAGAACTAGAATTGGCTGTAGCCTTCTTATAAGGGCTGCCAGGGTTTGGGGCTTTTGAAGATGTAACGCTCATTCTCTTAACTGTATCGCTTGTGTAGTTGCTGATCTTGATCCTGTTAGGATCTGTAGGATCGTAATTGAATGGATAAGCATCGAAATCGCCTCTTTGAACACATTCTCTGATGACATCAATATCCTTTGGCCAATACATCTTGCGAATGAAATCGAACAAGAACCGAGGCAATAAACAACACAACACACCTATAAACATACAAGCCCAGAATGAAGCCGCTCCAAATACCTGTGGAGCTGCTTTGTAGAATTCTCCACTATATGTAGAGACAGTCCATAAGCCGGTCCAGATGAAAATAATCAAAATGGAGATAGCAATAATCAATGTAGAGAGCCAATCCCATCTGTATTGATGCATCAAGATGTATAAGTTACACGAAATGCAAGAAATACATGTTACAACCACACCCATCCAAAATCTGTGATCTACAGGCTTACCCGACAGGTCTTGGAATGAAATACGGTACAACAAGAAGGGGAAGAAGTAGGAAATAACAGACTGGTAGATAGCATCTGCCATGTAGAACCAAAACTTCTTTTGAGTCCATTCTGATCTGAGAATACCGGTACGGTAGATTTGGGGAACCAACAACGAGACTTTAGCAGATACATCCTGGTCGAAAACACCTAAAAATATAACTGGCAATGAGGTGAAAGCCAAGTTATAGAACATCAAGTAGGTGAATTCGAAAAGATATGACCCGTCGAAATCATTGTAGAGACCATACCAAAACAATGCGATGTTGAAGATGAAGTTCTTGTAGAAGAAACTAGGAATCATTTCAGCAAACCGCTTGTAGGACCATCTGCCATGCGACAACAACAATCTGGCTAAGAATCTGAACTGCCCAATGGCATAATCGGAGGACATCACTGCCTGTCTACCTTCTTCACCTGCTATACCAACACCAACATCGGCGGCCTGTATCATGGCTACATCGTTAGATCCATCACCAATAGCCAAAGTCATGACATCCAATGTATCCTTGACCAATTTCACTACAGCAGCCTTTTGAGCAGGAGAAACTCTGCAACATAAAACTGCCTTACACTGTTTGCACAACAACAAGAACTTTCTCTTGGTGTCAGGATTGAGAAGAGCGAGCTTCAATGCGTCACCATCAATGACGACACCGAAGCCTTCATCTGGAGGAGAGTGATTTTCGGTAGCAGCTTCCAACTCTTCTTCCAGTCCTGACATCTGGAAGTACATGTCCAAGTAACGAGAGATCATGAAGTTTACAATCTCGTCTTCAGACATGGCATCGTAGTTGGATATCATGTTTTCGGCAATTTCATGACGGTTGTATTTCGATTTCAAGACCAACAACTTCATCTCATTCCCTAACAAGTTACAAGAGAACCCGATGTTGATAGCAGTTTCAACTTTGTCACCAGTTAAAACCCACAATTTGATTCCGGCCTGAGCCAAAATCGAAATCGACTCAGGAACACCATCCTGCAATCTGTCTTCAATAGCCGTACCACCTAACAAGATCAACTCTCGTTCGATGGAATCAGCAACAGCTTCCATCTTGGCTTCTCTATCATCCAAAGATGAGGCAGCAGCATTGTGACGTTTACTCCATTCAGTGTATTGTTTCCAAGATAATTCACGCTGGGCAATACACAACGTTCTCAAACCTTCAGTAGCGTACTCTTCCAAATGCTTAGAAGTAGTGTCCAACATCGTTCTGTTGTTTCCGTTCTTGGATAATCTACCATAGATAATGGAATCAGCACCTTTACACAACAACAAAGCCTTGGGTTCTCCATCTGGGTCCTCGGCTGGAATCTTGATGATGGCACTCATTCTCTTTCTGGTAGAGTTGAATTCTAATGTGTTCAAGACCTGGTACTCCTTGGTCTCCCCATGGATCTCTATCAATAATCCCTTCTTGGTTTCGCCTTTGAAAATATATCCGACAGATCTGGCTGTTCCAACCAAGGCTGCTTCGTCTGGAGATTGTGCTTTCAAGAGTGTCTTTCCTGGATTCTTAGGGTCTTCTTCTGTCAACACAGAATGACAAAGTGCAAGAGCCAACATGAAATGTTCGTTACATTTCTTCTGCACATCTCCACTTGCGCCCTGTAAATCATGTACGAACTCAGAAGATGTGAATGTAAGCTCGTCTTCGTATTTGGCTGAAGAGCTAGAAATGTCCCGCAAAGACTGAATCATTTCGATTTTGTCCTTAGCTATCAACTCTCTTTCTACAGTAGCTTCGGTTTCTACATCTACACCTTGTCTCTTTCTCAAACCAGCTAAGGCCTCAGTGTATGCTTTACCATATGAGACTCCGTTGATGGTACATTTTTTGAACTCCATCAAATTCTGCGTCAAAGTACCAGTCTTGTCAGAAAAGACATATTCAATCTGACCCAAATCATCAGAGATACTCCACGATTTTGGTGTGCATGGATAATCAAGACGTTCGTAATACATTCCCAAATCAGAATAGATGAAAAAAGCCTGAGCTGTCTTGATTATTTCGATAGTGATGTAAAGTGAAATGGGAACCAACGATTGATACAAAATAAGAGCTACAAAGAACCCTACCAAACCGTTCTTGAAAGGGGAGCCAGCAATGGTTCCAAACTCAAAGTAATCTCGCGAGTTTCCGCTGGTTCTGTACCAGAGCCCATTGACTAATCCAGAAACAAAACAGATAACAAACAACAATATAAAGTTCAACACAACATAGTAGTTCAACTCACGGGACATTCTTGACTGCTTAGTAGGCGTCACACCGGCATTCATCATGATCTTGGTGTCATCACCAGTGAAAACTACAATACCAATAACCCATTTGGTGTTTCTCAATGAGCAGCCTCTCAACAAGATGTTATTGATTGTGATAGGCTCTTCTTTTTCGCCGCTGCCATTGCTATCGTAATACTTCAAGTTTCCTTGGTATGAATACAAGTTGGCGTGTGGACCCTCACTGTCGATCTGGAAATCGTGAGACTTCAAATCGTCGGCCCTCTGAATCTTTTGCTCTACAGAGCTATACTTCAATGCCTGTCTAACCTTCAAATTCGTTTCACCATCCAAATTCTTTGTTTCAACATAACAGCAGTTGTCGGCGTCGCTTGTTGCTAGGATGATGACATCTGCTGGAATCTCGTCATTGTTGTATATTCTGAGCATGTCACCTACTTTTACGTCCTTCCAGTACTTTTTGGCAAACTTGAGAGTCTTTTCTTTGCTCTGGTGTTCTTCTCTTCTTTGCTGTTGGAACGACTTTCTTAACTGGTCGGAAAAGGGATTTTCACTGGCAGTAGGATTGAGCGAGTTGCGGGGACTTGGTTCTATAATGTCACTATCAAATGATTTACGCGCATTAGAGGTTATACGGTTAAGCTCTAGGTTACGCTTTTGACGTTCCTTATTTGCTCTTCCTTCCTTGGTTAAATTACGTTTCGAAGCACCCCAGAAACGAATCACAAGACGTGTGTTCATCTTCTTGAATCGTCTCCATAACGAGACCTTCTCATCGTTCACGTTGTTGTTCTTGTAAACGTAGCCAGACTGACTATCTTCATTCTGCGATAAGATATGAGTGATTTGGTTGTTGACTTCCAAGTCCGTTACTGTTCTTCGGGAGTCTTCTATGGCATCCTTGAAAGCGGTGATACACACAATGACAATCAAAGGGACAGCCGCGAGAATTGGCGAGGGCACCCCAAAGATTTGAAATGCTCCCAAAATGATCAAAGTCAAAAAGTAGATGTTGGCGATGTTATGAATGAATTGATGAGTGATGTTTTTGGGAAGGAAACTCAACGGCGTATACTTTGTTGTTCTAATTTTATTACGAGGATAATCAGTATCCGGTTTTCCCGATTCCGGATCCAAAAACTCTTCTGGTAAGATTCTGTTGAATACTACAGATCTCTTCTCATCTTTACGATCTTTGGGATCAAATGGATCGTTTGAAGCAGTCACTGAAGCATCCTCGTCTACATCATGGAACAGATCTCCCTCAGGATCCTCGTCATTAGTGTTGGGTTTCCTTATGGAGTCTGATCTATGTCTTACGCTGTTGGTTCTGCTTCCCAATAACCCCTTGAGGGTTCTAGATCTACTCACGTGCTCCTTATTGGGTCTACCGTGCTTATTTCTTGTTGTACCCCATCTGTTTCTCTTCATGACTGTTTCCTTTCTGTCTACGCCATTTTCGCTGCCTGTGATATCTACATCGTATACTACGTCTGATTCGTCAGATTTGTATGTGGAAGACAAGTTGAACGATTCTTGGGCAAATGGAGAAAGTGGCTGCAGAAACACCTCATCTTCTTTGATGATATTGTTCTGATCCAAAAACGGAGACGTTATCTTATGGTTATGACTATGGTTATGATTCAGAGAAGATGCCGAGGAAGATGGCGGTGTATGCGTCTGTTGGTTAGCCGGAAGTTCGAATCTTAGTGATCCTTTTCTGGATGGAGTCGTTGCAGCATTTTGGCTGTGAAACCGGGGGTCTAGTCTGATATTTGGGGTAGGTAAGGGGGAGTTTGGCTCGGAGCTAGCTGCTGAGTTGGGGTTTATTGGAGGTGGTTGCGAGGGTGGAACTGTGGAACGAACACTGGGATTTCTGCTGAGGATACGATGCTGTTGGTGGAAAGATTCGTTGGCAAACGAGTTATCGTTGGATGAATGGAACGACTCGTCTGGGTCCAGAAAGGGAGAAGTTTCTGACTCGGGCATAATGATCTAGGATGAAATGTGAATCTGTTGGGAATCAAAGAATGAATCCTGTAGTATGAAGATGTTAATGAAAACAAAAAAAAGGAAAAACAAAAAGATTTATGTGAATCTTTATGAATATGAAGTTTTGGATCAATATGTGAAAAAGAAATCAATCTGTCTTTACGATCTAGATGAATCTAAGTACGAATAGAAGACTGCGGTTTATAAGTGTACCGATTTGCAGGTAAACTTTTTGGTCTTTGATCTGACTTTTGGATGAAACCTTCTATCTTGGAAATCTTCAATTGTAAAACTTCGAATCGATCGTAGAAAATTAGAGATTTCTAATCTTTAAATCCTTCTATTACTGCAACTTTTGTAGCCTGGAATAAGGCTTGAACAGGATTTTGAACACGGAATTGAACAAGTGGCTGCCGAGCTGGGCGCTGACGACTAACGGCACGCTGCTGACACGATACAAAGACAGAGATTGTCAACTGGAAGTGCCGAAAAGAAGAGGGCTACAATTAATAAAATCCCAAAAAAATTATGATGTGACAAAACACGGTTGCTGGATTTGGAGGCAGCAGTTCCGGGCGAGGAGAGGCGAGTTCCGGTAGCCGAGCTTATGGCCGAAGGGTGTACAATGGCAGAGCTCACAGAAGTTAATACCGCAAGGGTCAGAGCAGCAGAGGATAGTCTACAAGCGTACCAGAGAGGTTCTACAGTTGCTAGCCATCATCTACAACAGCGCGATCTGGATTCCACCGTGATCTCCAACTTGTAGAAGGACGTGTTTCACCCTGGAAATTTTTCCAATTCTCACAATCTGGCACGGTCGGTAGACAGTTTTACGTGTCTCGGTAGCCGGAAAAAAAGTGCGGTATTATCACATCCGGCCTGATCGGGCCAGCTTTCTGAGAGAAGGAAAGAGGTGATGATCCGTAGAAGCCAGAGCTGGCGGCGGACAGAAGGTTCCAGACATTGAATGACGTGTCGGTATTCTTCTATCTCGCTACTCTTCTATCCCGCATTTCTGGTCTCTCTGGCTGTTGCGGCTACCGTCCTGATTTGTTCTCTCTGCTCTCTTTATTCCTTCCGTTCTCTCCCTATTAGTAATTTTATCAGTAATTTTTGTCAGAATTTTTAGCGCCCTTCTCTGCGCATGCGCTCATCTCATCTATTTCATATTCACGGTTTAATTAGCGGCAGCTCCTTATCTACATTCGTAAATTGACAGATTCATCTGTAGCCATACATTGTCAGACATAGCCCTACGTTTGTGAGGTCTTCTTACTCTTTCAATTCCTTCTACACTCAGCTCTTCGTCTCAGTCTCGTATTTTCCTGGCGTCCCTTATCTGCTTGTGCATATATTTTTTTTCCAGAGTTTCAGATCCATACGGGGCCGTCACCGGATTTATTTCTAATCTTAGTAATCCATGATTCACCAATAGTGCCCACCCGTAGACTTCCTCGGACATATGCTTAGATACGATTAGTAGCAAGCAGGTACTGCTGTAGATGAAACATTTACTTGGACAGTGCCTGTCAGTAGCATTGCTGTACTTTTAGTGAAAAAATCTCAAATTTCGCAACTATTTCGCAACTACTTGCAAATGGAAACTTAAACCAATCTCTTTGTTCCTTCAACATTTTATACTCTCAAGACTCTCCAGGAAGTGATAGATACAGTAGATGTATCTTTACAGTGACACCTGCTTCATTCATACATTTAGATACATATCTGACATTAAACATACCAAGTACACACAAAAGCGAGCATCGCCACGGCAGAGCTATAACTCATGCCGACAATGGCACCATTCATCTGGCCTGTCTCTATAAATTGAATAAATAATAACAGCCATGAACGGACATGCGTATTACGAATAAAGATTTCTGCCACCTCTAGTAACTAGAAATGAAGGAAACCAATCCGACTTCTCTCTTCTCTAATCCTTCTTAACAGCGTATTTCTGGGTCCATTCTTGGGCGATTTGTATGGCTTTCTTCTCGTCTTTCTTCCAGTCTTCAGCCACATCGTTAGCCAAAGGGTCGTCTGGATTAGGAGCTCCCAACAATGCCTGGATGGACAACAAGATGGTTCGGATCTGCAACGCTGGCGACCAGTTGTCCTTCAACACATCCAAACAGATACGGCCCAACTTATCGATGTTGGGATGGTAGATCTTTGTCAAAAAACGAACTTTTGGTGCACACATAGGATAGTCGTCTGGCAAATACAACTCAAGCTGGAACACTCCATTAGCGTACGGACTCAGACTGGGGCCATCGATGGTTACCTCAAAGTATCTGAGGTTTTCTTCCAGTGGAGTAGCCGTGATTCCTGGCACAGGGTCAGAGACCAATCTTTCGGTTTCCTTTATGATTCTCTTTGGCAAAGCAGCCATGATGTGATGATAGAATAGGTAGTCTTATAAATGAATATAGTTATGACGACAAGCTCCTAAATCTGATTGAATACCTTTGCAGTATATGATCAGATAGTCAGATAGTTCTAGAAATATAGACTTTATGGATTTGATATTTATGATATATCACTTAAGATGAGGAAAACGATCGAATCAAAAATGAAATTATTAACAATAGGAAGATTCTTGAAAACAACCAGAAGACAATGACGATATACAAAGACTATACGCAATGGAAGGAGTTGTCAATCTACTTTCAGGATATTAGGAAAAGATCCTGATTCTCCAACTTTGAAATCTCCTGTGATTCAGCCTATTGGTAGTGTGCCACCCCGTTGTGGGCTGAGCACGTGATGCGCGCTAGGAAAAACGATTTTTTGTTTTGTACCATTAAAATTTGCCAGACGAAGAAGGTGAAAAATAGAAAATGGAGTGAAAGGACGTTGATTAAATTGATCGCTCTTGCTTCTTTTCACCTTCAAGCACACGTATAGCCAATGTCCAAGGTTCCACCTACGCCGCCGTTCAAACACAGACTCATTGTCGGCACTCTTGCGATAATTGCTGGTGCCTGGGTCATCAAGGACGCTGGAAAGGACTTTGAGTTCATCAAGTTCGAACCTCACTCAACGGAAGAAGTAGAGAGAAGAAAGAGAGAACACGTCAAAACTACGTTCAAAGCCTTGGAAACGAGGACACTAGAGTATACCCCTGAGGCCAAAGAGCGCTTACGGAAGCTCATTGAAGAAAAGGACGATGCAAGCAGTCTGGAGCCAAAGTCGCACAACTAGAACTTCGTCATAGCCTCCAACTAAGAATAAACCAACTGAAACTTGGACCCTTCAGGACAACGACAGTCCCAATTGATCCAGGGAGAGACGATAGATAACACAGGGTCCCTATGGCGATTTGAAATTGGAATCGGGATACCACGCCCCTTTCCTTTCCAGACGTTGTGCGGTCTGCTAACGATTCATAACGATTAATCTGTACATAATTACATAATTAGAGTAGCCTCATATAAAATGAACCACATCAGGAAAAGAACAAAGCAGTCTAACGCCATGCTGACCGCTGCCATGTCCCTTGTAGTCAAGTAATGCCGGATAGGGCCAGCAAAAAGATAACCCAGGCGATCGTTGCGATAACCAGTCTGAAACTCGCATCACCTCAAGACCCTGTAGGGGATGATTTAGCCAACTCTTGGCGGTGCCCCGTTTTATGTGAATCCATTCTAGGCTGCGATTCACTAATGGGGCAGATAGGGGTCCCAAACGGTGGTTAATGGATTGCGTCAAGCATCTGGTGGTTTTGATCTGCTGCTAGCACTTCCAGAACAATGGCTCACCTCATCGCCCAACATCTGTTAATTAGATGGAAATTGTTGAATGGAAATTGTTGAATGAAAATTTGATTAGATTTGAAATTCCTATGCCATAGTTACCAGATCTGCGAACAGCTTACAGATTCGACAGAAGTGCCAAAATTTATGAACAAAAGTGTCAATTGTTGAAGTGACGTCAAGATCACCCCTGTTCTCTCATTGTCACCACCATTACCAAAAAGTTTCCAAGGTTACTGTCCTCCGCCAGACAGATACGCGGCAGTCCAGTTGTCCAGTCCACTGTTCACAAAATCAAACCAGATCAGAACAATAACGCGGACGGCGCCTTTATTTTGGCTCTGTGCATAGGCTCATGAAACTAATCCTCTTTGTGTAGTGAAAATTCAGCCGACTGTTCACAACAGCAATCCAATTAGGAAAGTCAGGCCTAATTAGGACCATTCATGCATGCAGCTCATATGCTTTACATGAACAAAGAGATTTTGTCTTCAACACAGCGGTTCCCCTTTAACAACTTTTAATAATAAGGTACCACGACGACGCCGATGGCCTGGCCCCCTCGCCAAACCTGACCTCCTGTTGGCCAATTGGGTGCCCGAAGCCCCCAGCTGCTTTTGCCCACGCCATCGAACGAATTTTGACGAAAAAGGTGACTTATGCGAAGAGCATGCCTCGAAACCAGGGCTGATCTAATTAGTTCGTATCGCAGAACCCTTGCGACCCTGTGCCCATTTCAATCTCATCCCTTGAAGTCAACTTACGATATTATCCAGGGATTCTCAGTGGGATCTCACCCACACTTGAAATTTCAGCTGCGGTGAGAAAGCACTCACTTCAAAGAAAGTATGACAATAGTCGACATGATGTACCTCGCATGAATTAAAGCTTCTGTAATGTAGGCAACAAATTGCTACTACTACCGTGCGGTGCGTCTACGACCACTTCTCTCTCGTCCACGGAAAAGTGCTACGGAGACGGATCCGGGCTTCCAGTAGAAAATACAACTGATGATGGGATAATACGCCTAAACCACAACTTGTGTCGTGTGGTAAGCCTCGGACGGAGGAGAATTTCAGAAGCTCTCAGAGGTACCGAAATTTTATTTCCATAGACGAGGACTTGGAGTCATAGATCTCATTTGTGTACGAATTGGTTGCGGTTAAAGATGTACCAGATGTCAAGTGCAGATGCCGCAATCGACGTAAAAGCCGTGATAATAAAGTATTTTCACCGCTAAACATGCTGCAGTGAGTTGAATTGAAATTCTCATCCAGGAGATCCAAAATATCCCTGAAAATAATGTATGGCCATGTACCAACAGCGATAATATTGCGGTTTGCATTAGTCGACGGATATATATTTTTCAGTTATAGTGGAATATACCGAACTGGCTCTATCTGATGAAAATCTACGGCATTTATTCCGATACACTCTTAGATTCGTTTTGTTGCCAATCTTCTAGAAAATAGCTTCTACGACATGACTTCTGTAGGCTCAGTGTAGTTAGACCGACTTCTCTGGAGCGTTGGCTAAACCAGAAGTGAGTCGTTAAAAACCAGAACAGACATCCTCAAATTTTTGTTTACTTTCTCCTCTTTTGAGTGCGAATCAAACTTTTGTCTGCTCAATAGCCGTTTGTCTTTCGCCTACACAATGCATAACTGTCTGTCTGGTATTTGAACGTGATTTCTCTGGCAATCACATTAACAATGCAAACATGCCCTTCGACAAAGGCAGACTTATTGTCTTCCCGAGAGAGAGGAGTACAAACAGAAAATATGTATACCCCACTTTTTTCAAACGGTGTATGTGCACTACCTGAAAAATGCTCCAAATTTTGTGTACTCAGAATTTAACAATGGACGCTTTTGACGACGAGTAGGTACAATTTTTCCGCCATCCACCACAGGGCCAATATTGCACTTTTGATGACTGTCGGAAATGGCTGCTATTGAAATTGGATATACCGTAGATGCCTGCCCTGGTTGTTGGGTTGGTGACCTGAATAGTTAAGGGTGAAACGGTCATCATAATTGGCAGGGCCCGTTTCAGGTGAGGTGCAGAGACACGTCAACCTAATTAGTCCAATTTGCACTAAAGAGGAATTACTGATACATGCAATCCGACACCCGAAAGCCTAAATAGACTTCTGTATGCAAATAATATAATATTATGGTGGAGAGGAGTGCCCATCTGAGCAAAAGCTATTTCGTAAATCTACTACAATACGGTGAGGGGCTCCTTTCAAAAAGCATGAGATTACCAACTTGTAGGTGCAACTGAAATATTATGAACATGATTTTGCACTAAACTGGGGTAGCTAGCGAACTTCTGAGTCAATCCATCCTAACGGATGGCTCCGGCTCCATATGGAACCAACTTGCCCCGGAGTCTGGATGAAAGGAGCGAACGGCTCTCTTTTTGTAGAAGCCATTAAGGTTTACTATCTACAGATTCGTATAGAACAATGAAGGGAGACGCGTCTTCCTTTCAGTTCTGTTTCAATGGCTTGAAACTGATGGAACCTCAGAGCCCGTCGCTACTACAGAAGCTCTATGGAACAGAGGATTTGCTAACGGCCAAAGTACGTCGCCAGACCTTCTTGGTGAAATTCACGATTTACACAGAAATTCGTATGGAAGCCATGGAATACAGGGGCTGTTGACGTCTCCCCCGCATTTTTTGTGAACTTTTCTATTTTTGTGCGCCAAAAAAATAATTCTTTTTTTATATACAGGAGATGGACTACTATTCGATCCCTTGCAAAAGACTTGAAATGACCTTCAGTAGTCACTGTCCAATGGCTGTTTGGCCAATGCAGCAACAATGGCGATCAGAGCAGACTGTTGAAATTCCAGAAAATGTGGGGAAATCTATAAGGCTCAATTCGGAAAGCTAATTAGGATAACGACTCGCTCCAGAACGCCGGTTGACGAAAGCCAATCCCTTACAAGTAAGTGGGGACTTCACTTTGCATTTATGAGGGGCCAACTCCGAAACCTACCGCCAGAGCTTCGATATTATTTGTCCCACATTTCGCAGAGAAGCGAAATAAGCTTTGCGTCCATGTGATATACTTCTATAGATCTGTAGATCCTCGGCTGCAGTGGATGGCCATGGCTGAGAGCAGCCAGACCAGAGCAATGAGCTCTCTGATAACGTCAAAATCGAAAGAACATCTCATTGTATCTGGAACTGTAGAAGAGCGTCTGCCCAGTAGTCAAGCCAGGGTGAGGCTTCTGGAACAATTAATTAACTCAATTAGGACTAATGATGTAATACGGCCACCTCGTTTTCCAACAAGATCAGAAACAATTAGGCTATCATCAGCATACTGATCCTACCTAATTGGGCCCCCTTCTCCTAACGATCGGACTCTTTGGAAAGTGAGGAGAACTTTAGACCATGTAGACGCATGGTAAATCGTTTTCACGTGGATAAAATCCCAAGATGTACAACTGGAACTAATTAGGCAACGCTATCAAATGCATAAATTAGTGACTGCTGTGGCAACAATTAATTTGCTTCCCTAGATAGGAAAAGTGGGGTTCTCCCATCTGTGATCTGACGCCTATGATTTCTACAATTTGCCTATATAGTCATGATTCATGCAAGAAATACTACCAGGTCGGGAAACAATTTTAAATGTGGGTTGCGAGCCCCGAGACACTCCTAATTAGGCCTAGTCTGTGCAGGCCATGCAACCACATACACACATTTTTTGACAAAGACGTCTTTGATGTAAAACAAGGTTTTCGGCGCGAACCCTTTGCAAACGACTGATCCACCACAAATTTTTCAGCTATCACCGTTCTTAGCGTCCGTAGCCGTAATAATATCCTCTTGCTCCCATATTCGCATTTCAACTTGTCTCATCCCTTGCCGACTTTGTGGGTTTTCGACCTGAATCGCCTCAACAGATAACTCCGCTGTTGTCGTTTAGGACGGGCATCCAAACTTGGAGCCATTCGTCTGCTCGAAACGTTCCGCTATGTTGCGTCAAAGACCACTTTACGCGCATTGTAGTCCAAGAGAATGAGAAATGCAACAGTGGACGAACATTATCCATTGAAACGCGTAGAACTACACCAACCGTCGATCTCCAGGGCAGGAATTGAGCTGGTGGCGCCGAGTCGTGGCGGTATACTGGAGCACCCAACACTGTGAAACTCCGTTGTCAGATTTCACAATTCCGATAGTTAATTAGCTACATGGATCTCCTGTTGTAAATTATCTACATCAGTTATTCTTCTTAAATGTCACGCATAAAAAATAATCGAAAGCACAGATGCCTCATGCGCGCCTCAACACTGATTGTTTCACTCACAGACTGCATCAAAATTCTAATTAATATTTCCGATATTTTCTATGCGCACTCTTTTTATTTACTAATTTCTTAACTGAGGGCCCTATTTCATTTGCAACTAATTGTTTTTCTTTTAGCAGCGGCCTCTCGTCCATGGTTAATTGTTGTCAGTCCCACAGGCTGACAATGCATTAGACTTGTGGTTTATAGTTGCAGCGGTATTTTTAATTTGATATTTCCTATTTGAATATTAATTACCTACATAGTCGTTATACATTATGCACGGTTAATTGCCTATTATGCCGATGATTTGTACCTATACCCCTCCAGTTTTTTTTGCAATATATGGATATTGTTAACTTTTCACTACTGGCACCACCAATTCCATTTGCCTCCGAACGGGGGATCCCAAAATTTATATAATGTCTTTGATTTTCCCTGTTTTTTCCAACTTAAGTCAAAGTTCAGATTTTGCAGAACAAGAGTCCAGTTTATACCCATTAAAGGAAAAGATCTTACCAACCCCAGGATACCCAAGAATCTTCTTCTTTAATACAATGGAACATAAACCGTATGTCATATCACCCTTGCATAACACTATCATTGCACCGTCTATATACTAACATTACTCAGACACAACATGGTCTTACCACCAGCTAATGGTAAGAAATTGTGGAGGGTGAAGAGAACTGTCTCTGGAAGCCATGGCTCTCACACCTCTACTAACGACGCTAATGATACCCAAACCGACTCCTCGCTTGAGTGCTTGAACAACTCGTTGAAGATTGCTGCAGCAGCCGGCAAGTTCTCAATGAGAAGACCTCCTTTGAGAAGACCCAAGAACAAGCCAGGAAAGCCCAAGGACTTTGTCTTTGTGGACTTGTCACCAGTGAAGACCGAGGACTCGGAAGCTTCTAGTGGAGAATACTCTACTACCAGTTCTCCAACCTTAGTGAATACCCAATTACCATCTCCTACATTGTCTATTAACGACGCCAACATTAAACTCGACTACACCACAAACAATGATACCATAAACTCTACTGTTTCCAAAGCTGGCTTGGAAATGGCTCCATTGAACGAGTCATTCAACAACTCCATAAGCTCAGAAGACGATTCCTTATTCTCCAGCTTCAACAACAGTGAAATTTTGGAATCAGCTCTTTCGGCATATATGCAGGTTCAGCCACAGGTCTCAATGGTTCCTCGTTCGGCCCCAGTGGATTCGTACGGATTGGGAATCATGAACATGGGAAGCATGAACTGGGACCAGCCTCAGGTGATGAAGCAGCAGCAAACTGTACAAATGTCGCCACAACAGCAGGCTAACCAGAAGACCTTGACTGAACAATTATTTGGTTACCAACAGGCTATGTTGCAGCAGTATCAGCAGATCCAGTTGTTACAACAGCAATTGCAACAACAGCAAGAGATGCAAAAGAACATAATATCACCACAATCTTCTCCTGAGGAGCCTGTGGAAATCGAAACTAAAATTGCCAACTCCAACAAGAGATCCAAGTCTACTGGAGATGTTGGTTCTTCTGCTAAGAGAAGAGCTAGCGGACAATTTCAGTTCAAGACTTATACAGGACCTAACAAATCCAAGCAGCAAATAAGACACAGACACACAGTTTCAGAGCCAATTAAGAAGAACAGTGCTAGCAAGAAGGAGGTCGAGAATGCTGCTGCAGTCAGCATTCCAACCACACCAAAGCAAGAACAAACTCAATCACAACAATCGTCTATCAAGTCCACAGTTGGCTTGGAAGACTTCATGATGCTTAACGAACAAATCTCCATCGAATTGCCATACGAAGAGTTGTCTACTGATGACGCTCTTTCTATGAAGTCTGGAAAGTACGATACTTATTCTCCAGTATCTGACTACTCTGATGAAGACGACTATTTCGCTAAGTCTAAGGGTTTGGATCCAAACTTACTTTCTAACTGCGGCATTGACCAATACTTAATTCCAAGAGCTGATGACTTTGTCTTCTCTGGATTTGCAATGTAAATTGCTACGGTGATGTATACTATTTATTAACTTCTTTCGGTTACCCTTTCATTATTTCGGTTGTACACTAGTCCCTATGATACCCATTCCCACTACAATCACGCCTACTTTCGCCAGTCATGTTGGTTGTTCACTTGAACATATTTCGAACCACATTGCTATTAACTTATTCCCCAATATTTAAAATTTCGGTATTCTACCTTTTCAAGCTTTCGGTATTCCACCTTTTCAAACTTTCGGTATTCCATCCTTATTTTCGGTACCCATTTCGGTCAGCTACATTACACTTATTTCGGTTCATCAAACTTCTTTCGATTTCAACATTTCGCATCACCTAGATATCAAATACTTTCGGTTAAAATCTTCTTTTCGGTTCAACTTCTTTTACTACTTCAATTTCGGTTTCACAAATTTCATTATTTCGATTACACATGGATTTTCCCCTTCTTCATCAACTTCACTATCATATTCTTCATACTTGATAGTTCTCCTTTCGCAATCATAATCGTCCTCGGTTATTCTAATTTTCGGTATTTTACCCCATATTTTTTGGACACTTTATTAACGGAATTTTCGCACTACCACATTTGATATCTGACATTATTTTTCGGTCATCACGTTTATTATTTTCCCGTTTTGGGTTTCGGTTCTCAATATTTTTAATCTTTCGGTTCAATTATACTTTTTCAAAAACACCTTTGGAAGCACACATTTTGATTTCTTAACTATTTAAACCTTTGGCTACTTTCGACATTTACAGCCAAAACTTCCAATTAGTATTGGATATAATTAACAGTATGGGAATACTTTAGACATTTACAATAAGACACAATTTACCTAAGACTTCGCATATTGCACATTGTAGAAAATAACTTTGCAACTCCTCAATTATCTCCTGAACTTACTGACAGTACTTCGGTGAACTGCATCTTCATGATAAATTGATTAATTTTCATGTCGGGGTAAAAATCAGCAACCCCACATTTCCTATACTGTCTTTCTATATACAGTTCTTTGTTGCAACCATCCAGATGCATATGATCTCATTACCCCATGAAGAAGACGGAGCCTAAAAAAGCAAATGTGTTCCGGCAAAGAGGAAAGTAGGACAATTTGGGAAACAGAGGTTTGTTTGGGCAATAAACTTACGGTATCTCCATATTTGGTTAAATTCCAGGAGACTGAGGTGCAAATGCTAAAATTGAAATTCCTGTGGTAATGCTGTACCTAATGGGTAATTTTCACTTTCTGGGGCAAATTGCCGAGCTAGAATCCCTATCGAGAATGTACGTGCAATAATACCTTGGATATAGGTATGTTTAACCTTATAGAGATGCCTATTTTGGTAGTCTATTGTATCTCCATTGAGATGAAAGTGCAAGTTTAAGATATTCAGCCCTTGAAGTCACATTTATTATTTTGAGAGAATAAGATTTTGATAATCTCAAACACTGCTCAAATACCTTGGGCTTGACTGAACTAGTATTGTTTCCTTTTGAAATATGTTGGATCGTCGAATTCCAAGACGGAAATGAACCTCATTCGCAAAATAAGCATTAGGGTCTGGAAACAAAGTGAGCCAAATTAACTCCAAGGTAAATCCATGACGCTCAAAGGATAATCACAGTCCTGTAGACACAACCAGGTGAATACCAATAGACCACGTCAATTCCAGTTCTAGAGATCTTCTGGTACATACTTGGCATTCAGGAAATTCTTTTGTTGAGATTTAGTACTTCACAGTCAATTTACAAGAAAACTTTCGGGGGTATTCAATGATACTTTTAACCACAAGATCATACTATTGTACAAGGACCTTAAAAGGATATAGTTTGGGAACCTTTTAGTAATCTAGATATGTACTAGATATGTTCTAGATATGTACTTCATCAACTTTCTTCTCATAAAATTGCAGAACATGTGGATTTGGAAACTTTGAAGTTAGGGGATTGATAGGCTATTTTTGATCTACATGATTTAATATGACGATAAATTTTGAAATAACTTATTTTGCTAGCTCTACTTCCAATATTTTCTTCTTGTGAAGGATGATATCACGAAGAGATCCTGATTTATTGATTTGGGGTCTGACGTTTTCAGCTTCACCGTCTCCGCCGGAAGTTGCAGAATCTTGAATTGTTTCTTGAGATTCATCTGATTTTCTGTGATATTTTTCATCTTCAGATGCAGACTCAGATACTTCAATTGTCCCAATGTATTCAATAGGATCGTAGGGTCTGATATGGGGACGAAAATCAATACTCTTTCTGGGACAAATATAATTATCCTGGTCTTCTGTCAACATACATTGTTTTCTGTCTTCTAATGTGAAACTAGTAACCTTACAGTAGTTTGTCGACTCTTCACAATCTTCAGAAGTATTCGGAGTTGCAAATGGAGAACTTCTAAATTCGAATTTATTGTATAATTGGTCAATTTCAGGCATATCCCGAATCTTTTCACTTACATGGTGCCACCATTCTGTGTCAAGACTTCTTTCCATTGGCCATTGCTGCTCAGGGTCATAGGCATCTCTAGCCGAAAACCCGAACTCCCAGACAGGCTCAGCACCTCCATTTACAAATGTCTCGTTCAATTTTGTGAAGTATGTAAATGAATTTACAATGTTGAATGAATTTTCGTCAACAGAGTAATATTTCCAGGCAGGATTCACTCCCGAAAATGGGCTTATGGAAGGAGCAGTAATTGCAAAATTAATTGCATTTTCCAACTTCTTTTCATCACAGCCATCCCCAGCGTAGAGTAGCTCGAACAGTTCCTTTTGACTATGTCCAAAGAAGATTGCCGCAATTACTTTTGGAGAGAACCGGTGCACTATTTCAGTAAAGATTTTTGAAGGTATAGGCAATGACTGTTGGCTGGTTGGCAAATGTGCAATAATCCATACTCTTTGTTCATTGAGTTCACTGTCAAGTAATTCATTTATTAAAAATTCCCAAATTCCTGATTTGTCAAAGGCAAGCACATCCCAAAAGGAATATAAATTCTTTTGGTTCCATACATTGGAGTTCAAGGAAATAATCTTTAAGCCTCTGTCAGTTACTAACGAATAACCGAAATGGTTATATCTGACTTCTTTAGCAGATTCCAAATCCAACCAACCGAGTTCTTGCCATAAATCAGCAAGAAAGTCAAAATTGCATTGGTATAAATATGATTCTGTTAATTCATTCTGAGGCAATTGATTCATAGGAAACCCATCTCGAACACCGATGGCCGGAAAAACAGGAACCTGTGGAAGGTACAGTTGAATATTACGGTAGACAAACTCCTGAGCTTCCAAAACACTTTCTTTGTCTACGAAGATTCTATCAGAGTGACCAACTACTCCTCCAGTAAATAAAGCGAACTCGAAGTTCAAGTGATTTTGATGAAAATCTCTGATCACTCCCAAGGAATTGTTGAACAACAACGGAGGTGTCTCGCAATTATAACTGCCAAATTCATGAGCTGGTAACCAAGCAGGCTCCTTTGGACTGTACTGGTCAATATACTGACCTTTTTCAAAATGACCTTTTGAGTAACTACTGGAATAAAATGATAACCCAACCGCCGGGTCATGAATTAGACTGTAGTCATATTCTGGAGGAGTTGGAACTAAATTTCTGCTCATAGGCGAGCAACATACGGTTTGCGAACAGTTGGCTTCTGATAAGAGTTTATAATCTAGTTGGATGTTGACATCACTAATGTGCAACACGTTAAAGGTATTGCCGCTATTTTCAGGAGCTTCGTACAACTTCGGTTTCGGTGGCCAGAGTTTCTCCAAGTCCAAGGTTGGTGATTCAGGAAGAACATGACATTGAGAATCATGAAAATAGCAGAAATAATCTCCATCGATACCTTCTGGGTTCATGAGCAGCAAAACTTTTGTGAAATCTGTCCCAGTAGATGAATATTCTTCAGTATGAAATCCATAATTCATGTGGCATTCTGTTTCGTCAAACCCAGACTCAAGACACCAAATCGAGAAAATTTGTGGAACCAAATCTGGACGAGTTAAGGCTAGAAATTTTCCAATTTGTAGACGAGTTTTACATCTAGCACATTCGTCAATATCGTTAACGGCGTCAACACTATGAAACTCATTTACCGCTCTCTTAATTAGTTCCTCATCGCTCATCAAATGATTCATATTCGACCAGTCTGGTTGTATATTACTGGACTTGAAATTTTTGGCTGGATATCCTGCAATTTGTTCTAACAAAAATGCAGTAAGTACTACTGAAGCGCTGGAAATGTAATTGATCTTCATTATAACTACGAGGGAGTGTTCTATCTTGATTTTGTTAGTCAATGAAGAATTGCTGGTGTACAATCAAATTTGCACCCATAAGCGCTATGCTCTCTTATAGGTGCTCAATGTCGCAAGCATATTTTAGCGACATATTTTTGGACAAATATCAGCATTTCATGGATGGGTAAATCCTTAGATTCATCTACAACAGCAAGAATTTAGTAGTACAAATATGTATAAATATAGACAAATAGAGAAATCCCAGCAAAGTGACTATGTTGAACAAAGATGAAAATAAATAAGCCACACAGTAATCAATGAACAGAACTTTTTGGAGTTTAGATAGAGTCAAATGGTCTATGGCCAATCTCTTTTATAGCACCACAAAATGGTACGGGAACGGTTGATTGCAATGAAAATGAAGAAGAACGTAGATATACACAGAGAATTAATACAGACCTAGAGTCAAGACGTTTGTCCATGTGGGGGTGATAGACGTCAATATGCAACAGAAAGAGCCAAGGTGGGCAAGAATAAAAAGTAGTGTATGCCCTTCATACACTAGATTTAACACGACAGTAGTAAGTAGATATGACTTCAAGTAAATATAAAATGATATCAACAAAGTTGCAACACCAGTATTCCAGTTTTTAAGCGGAATATACTATCGCGATGTCACCTCCTTACGGTGTCCCTTAACGAAGTCAATTTGGAAAGGATACGATCTTGGACGTCTTTCTTAACCTCCGTGGAATGTTGGATTTTGTCAGCGAGAAGCGATACAATCTTTTCGCTCACTTCGTCCCTGTAGTCGGCATAGTTTTTGTTAATTGCCTCTAACTTGTCATAGTGATTCTTGATCAACTTGTCGAGCTCGAGGAACAAGGAATGATTTTCGTTAATTACTTGACTCTGGAAGTCTGCTGACTTAGCCAAGAAGTCATCAAATGCTTGCATAGACTGAGAAATACTAGAATAACTGTATCTGTCGTTGGCATACAAAGCTCCAATGTCATCCTTGATATCTGACAACTCCCGCAACGTAGAAGTTAGGCGAGTATCAATCGCTCCATTGGCGGAATTAGTAGAGTCAATAAGGGCTCTCAACGACGAAGTCATACTTGTCAAATTGGTGACACCTCGTTGCACCTCTGTATCCATGCTTCCCTGGAAGAGGTGAGAGGTGTTCGCTAATTTGCCAGTCTTCAATTTATCGCTAAGATCATTGAGGTCAAGTAATGCTGCTTCTAATTCTGTTAGCGAACTGTCTGCTGAAATATGCTTAAACAAATAGTATTCGTCATCCTGAGACCTGCTAGGGCTCGAGTCAATTATGCCAGCCTGCTTGCGTTCGTGACGTCTGATACTAGCCTTACGGATGGCAGTAGCCAACTGTCTTTGAAGCGTTCTTACGGTGGGAACTACTACGGGCGAGTCGTCGTTTTTCCTATCCTTCTCATGATCCAGATGTTTGTGGCTTGCAAACTTCTGCTGAATCAACTCCCACTTCTTCGTCTGGGAAAGTGAGCGATCACCCACATACTTAAATGGTTTAATTTGGACAATGAAGTATAGAATTAGTCTGATGTCGTGTGTGGTCAACTTTGTGCGGTGGGCATTCTTCGCTCCCAAGAGGAAGTTGGTAGAATTAGAAGGTGAAGACGACGAAGAATCTTGCTCGTCGGGACCGTAGCTTTCGCCGTTGATATCAACTGTTTCAGCATCTACAGACTCAACAGCTTGGGCAACCTCTTGTGCTTCTAGCGAGCGTGCAGCAGCTACAGCCTCTATCGATCCGGCGCTGTGAGCATCAGCTTGTACTACAGATACAGCAGTTTCTACAGTTTCAGACCCACTACGAACATCGTCAGCGGGCAATGGATTCAACAAGCTCGCAGCTCCAGACCACTGGTGCTTAATGCTCCGAGAGTGGAGCACCGAAGGTCCAGTGTGAGGAGGAGCGATGGCCAGCGATGTGGAAATTGTAGATGGAGTAGCTGCTGTAGGAGGCTGGGGATCATGCGGCATGGCTATAGACGTAGTGTTAGACATTGTCAGTGTCTTCGGCATATAGGGCAGCAGCAGTATCAACAACGGCGGTGGCAGAATCAACGACGACAGAGATGTCTACGTTAGCAAAAAGAGTAAAGGAAATCTGGATTAAGGGTCTTTTTTGTAGCGGGCCTGAAAAAAAGCGAGCCTGAAAAATGCAGTCGGTATTGTGGTAGCGAGTGTTCCCTCTTAGGGGAGTATCTGCAAAAAAATGGCCTGATGGACAATATCAAATTTCACTTAAGTCAAAAGGACAGATCGAAAAAAAAAGACACTACGAGTCAATTAATATCTTACCCTTACCCTATGATAAAAGAATACAGGAGTAGTAAAGGATCTTCTACTTCTATGGCAGTACTGTCCTGGAAAGCACGTACAAAAAAATAATTGCGGAATCATAACCAGAAAACATCTCAAGTCAAACGCCCCAAAAGCACAATGACGGAACAGTTGTACAGTTTCGCGATATGGCTTGCGGATTTTGGAACCAAAAAAAAATAAATCCTGCTGATTCTCATGCTGTCAGGGTCGACTTGTATTGTAACACCTGAACGTCTCTGGCCTCCATGACAGACACTTGATTTTATGTTACATCGGTTAATCCGCAACGGCATTTTTCACTTTAATCACCTGCGATGAGCCATAGACGCACCACACAGCACAGCCTAAGTTGCTTTCAGCTGGCTATCTAGCTCGTTTATTAGCTATCAAACAATTTTAATGCTACCTCTGGCTGCTATTTGACAATATTCAAAACCAAAAATAATTCTAAATAATTCAAAATAATTCATAGTGCAAATTCAGTATTCTTCGAATTCATTTACGAGCTAGGCGGTTGAGAAGGTTAATGCGGGACTAGTAGAACTAACTTTGTTTATTAAGAGTGACCCATCATGCCAGTAATTGTTTCTTTGCATCTGTACCTACGTATTATCTCGAACACTAAGAAAACAATTACATCATAAGCTTGTGCTAGTACGATTCCCGTCTACTTTTCTGTGCAGAAACGGGCTACAACAATAAGGACTTTTAGGGTCGCAAAATATCCTGATTCTCCGCCCAAATTATCCACTATAAACGACAAGATGGCATGTCGAGTTGGAAAATATTCCGTATTTTCGTTAGTCAAGTTCACCTTTTCGGCACATTTTAAACCCGAAACCATACTCTACGGGGTCGCCTGATTTTGCGGCATGTTCTAATAGCACGCAAACGAAGCATGAGAATATTCTAGCGCAAAATACATCAAATGGTGACAGCTTCTGCACTCATATATTAGTCTACCAAGTACGTCTTCCTAAATCAGGTCTAACTCCCCCAACTAATAATGTCCAATTTACCAGCTCTGTGTAGCTTTATTTAATCATGTAGATTTCGCTATGGATGCTTCGAGTCCTTTTTCTCGTCCAACTTTCAGAATCTGTAAACGTTGTCATCCATTCCGACAGATCATCTTCAACAAATTAATTAAATTGTTTTAATTGACAATTGCTTTTGCTATCTCCTCCTCGTGCATGAGGCACAGATTGTCTTCCATACGGCTTTCCAATCTGTAGTTGGAATTAAGGCTTTTCCCCTTCTAACTTAGGCTCGAGGTTCATGAGGTGTTTTCCTAACGCCAAAGTGCTCTTGTACAGTAATATGCATAGGATTACGGTCTTGTACTACATGTGCCAAATAATAAATCTTCATGCATGTTCAGACCCAATCTGCGGGAGGATCTCCTCTACTTGCGTAACTACAGTTATGAACGTGCTGCCTACTATCCGGCTATCGGGAGATTGGTGCCTCCTGTGTGTTCTCCATGCCAGAGTCAAATAGACAATTGAAACCTAAATAATTTTATCATCTATTTTGCCTATTTTTAAGTAGGAACAATTCGAATTGCATTGTACATATTTTTACGGCGTGTCAAAACTGTCTTCTAGGACCGTAAATATTAACTTCCCAAAACCGTGGAAAATACAAGCCCTTTTCCTTGTCAGGTACCAGGGGCTCCCTCGAAATACTGACACAGAAATGTTTCCTGGTGATCTAAGATCACCGTACCTGTCGGCCGGTGAGTCAAAAGTGATGCAGGATGGACTGATATTGCCGCTCAAAAGTTTAATCCTGCCGCAAATGAACTCGTCACAGACCGAATATCATCTTCGATATTATTGTGGCTGTCACTTTCTTGGAGTCTCGACTGAAATTGTTGCCATGATGCGGTGCTAGATCCAGGCGCCTCAAGCTTATTGTTATATCTCCCCTCATATGTGGAATTTAATTTGTTCAACTTGCTGAAAAAATTAGCATGTATGGGGTTAGAAGAAGCGTCATAAACATTTTCTTGCTTGTTATGGCCGAGGGTAGGCCACCTGCTAGCACGAGAAGTTTCTGACTTGCCGTTGATTGTAGATCCTGGATCATAAGATACAATACTGGCAGAATCAAATTCTGTAGAGCTGGGTGCAATTGTAGACTCTTGAGCGAATTTTCTTCTTGGTTGGTTTTGTTGTGGAAGTCCAGGTCTCGTGTTATTGGAATTCAATTGTACCATTGACAATTGCAAATTATCTAATGGGCCATCCACCAAACAACCCTTTTCTCTGAAGTGGATTAATAATTGATTCCATAAACGATTGCGGCATAAAGCTCTTGGGTTACCTAAAACTACCAAACCGTATTTTGCTCTGGTCAATGCAACATTGAGTCGTCTAGGGTCGCTCAAGAAACCAATTTGGTGACTGCTGTTTGCACGAACACAACTCAAAATAATATAATCCTTTTCACGACCTTGGAAAGCATCCACACTGGTGACTTCAACCTCAAGGTATTGTTCTTTAAATTCAGCTAATGTACTGTTAATTGACATGTACAGAACAAGATATGCTCTTTGGCCCTCGTAAGGTGTAATGACACCGATTTGTTCTGCCTTAACTCCATCCTTAAATAATCTAGTGATTATTTTTTCCACATTCATAGCTTCAACTCTGTTCAAGTATGAATTGCCACTTCCACTAATTTCTTCACGGCCATAATTAGCCCAGAACATCATTGGACTATCGTATACTGGCCATGGGAAAGTAGACGATTCTATTCTTCTTTGTGCACTGGTCACACCGTTTTGCAAAGAACCCTCGTAAAAGATGTTACTAGGAAATTCAGAAAGACATGGATTCATTCTGTATTGGACTTCCAATCTAATTGGAACATGACCTAAAATCACCAATCTTTCAAAGAGTGACTGACGTAAACCAGCATCGCCAGCCTTTTTATCTAAAATGACTGGGCCCAATTGTTGATGATCTCCAACCAAAATTACCTGTTTGGCACCTTTGACAATTGGAATTAATACCTCTGGCTCTGATGCTTGAGTGCTCTCATCGATTAAAACTGTTCTGAATTTGATATTGGATAGTCTCCTGTCTGCTGCACCAACACAAGTACAGCACACAACATCACATTGTGCTAAGATTTTTGATTCTGAAGTACGAATAAGTCTGATAAGAGATTTGGAATCGCTAAGAGATAACTCTCCCAACTCGTTACGTAAACGAAGTAATTTTTTTAATTCACCCTTCGCCGTTCTGTTGACCAAATTGTGAAGAGACAAGTGGCTAACTGAACTTTCGACATCTTCTCTGGATCTTGCTGTAAGTCTAAGAACTTTCAACCCTAAAGAATCTAATTTTTCTGCAAGATGGTCGACAGCGACATTTGACGGAGCGCAAACTAAGATTTTTTCTTTATTCAATTTCGTCAAATGGTAAATAATCGTGGCTGATGTGACTGTTTTACCAGTTCCAGGAGGTCCCTGGATTAATGAAAGTGGCCTTTGTAATACCGATCTAACTGCATTAATTTGAGAAACATTAAGTTCTGTTAAATTTGGGTGAGAAAATCGCTGTGGTAGTTTTACATCAAATTCAACTGGTTCTACTTCATGCCCCAACAATTTGTGGTAAATATAACCTGACACAGACTCTTCATCAACTGCAAATAGCTTCATGGCATCTTGCATTCTTTCGTAAGAAGTACCCTTCCACACAAATTCAGCCGTGAAATCAGTGGATAAATGTGTAGGTGGAGCTGTTTTAGCAGCATTTAATTCTAAGGTAAATTCTTCCTGATGAGCGTTCGGAAGCCGAACAATAAATCCTCTTCCTTCCCATTTTTCATCGTGAGCTCCGGTGTAACGCAAAATAATTTCGTCTCCAACAGCAACTTTCAAATCGTTACTTTCATATGTGGATAACGTGAATGAAGTCAAATGCCTGTTATTTAAACCAAGAGCCCATTTGACTTGGATGTGTTCCAAAGCCTGAGATTCCTTTAAGTTCATATCATAATCGGCCTCTAATTTTACTAATGGTGCAAAGGACCGTTGGTACTGGAAAGCGTCGTTGTACCTCATCAAAATAGGCAAAACTTCTTCTTGTTCGTCATTATTATTTTCGATGTCGTCGATGGTTGTGTCTCTGTTCAATCTCCACTGTGCTTCCAACTTGGAAATCTGATTTGGAGTAATGAGCTTGGCATTTACCAACTCCTCCTCACTTGGTACTGCTGCTACCCATGTTAAAAATTGCCGGTCCTCTATCAATGATTGCCAATGCGAAGTATCCCAGTTAACATCTTTGGATTGGGCACATGGCAAACGACACAAGATTACTACTACAGATTCTTGCTTAGCACTAACAAATCCCAATATAAAAACATTCTTGTTGCCACAGTTGTAGCATTCCAAGGTTGTATCTCCAAGATCTGAATCTTCATGTAAAGAGACCTGGTTGTGTCTGGACATGACCAAATGAGTTACGATATGGGAACTGTTTCCGTTTGATTTGGAATTGCAGAACCACTTATTACAAGTGTTACATTTTACTACGGAATGTGTAGAATGAACTCCACAATAAGCACAAGCATGTTCTGGTAAATTTGTGTGGCTGTATTCAGCAGCATCCAATGCCAATTGGGCATCATCGGCGTCGTCGATCAACTCCTCGAGTCTACGTTGGAGCTCGTCATCACCGTCATAGGATTCCAAATCTTGGGTTGGAAATTCGATCGTGGATTCACGACTTACAGAGCCAAAGGCATCATCTTCCAGCTCGTGGCCGTAGATAGGATCCTCCTCTTTGGTGTCCGCGTCGGCACCATGGAATAGAAAGTGGCTCATCTTTGATGAAATTGTCTAAAGCAGAAAGATGTCAAAACGACAAAAACTATGCAAATTTCTTCAGATCTCTAGCTTATGTGATCTCCAGCTGAGATATGTCAGGGTTAATGCGCTTTCTGGATGTCAGGAGCAGATCTGTCTGTCCTTGTTTCTTGATTTGTAAGTGAAATTCAAGCTGTAAAAACTTGGGTAGAAAAGTCCATTGAATGCATGCACAAAGGCTTTTTCAAAACTGGATGGGACAAGTGTAACTTCTCTATTCAGAAAGATTAATACCGAAAAAGACTACAACTGTTCTATGCCCTTGTAGCTTTTGTCATAACAGAATCCAAATCAACAATTCCCTACCGCTATCGAAAATTTTTGATGTTGAAAAAGATACTGTCTGTGCAGGATTTTCTACTATGGCAAATACAGCATATCTCAGGAGTCATGTGCACGTGACATAGCTGGTCAACTAATCGATGAGATGGTGTCCCAGCTGTTAGCAAGCAAATTTCGACAGGGTGCCATATCGTGCTTGAACGGCTGCAAATTGGAGACCGCGGTTCTGTGAGAAACTGCTGTGTCGGTTTTGTGAGATCAAGAAAGGGCGTCCCGATTTGCTATTCTTCGGAGGATTGGCAGAATCAATTCGTGCATCCCCTTTCGAGGCAGCTCCTCTCCTGGCCGTGGGACCCACCCAAGAACTTGGTTGTGGTGTTGAGGTTAAAGTCCGAGGGCTTTAAATTTTAGTGAAGGTGGAAGACGCTGTTAGCTTCAGCTACAGCAGTTGCTAAAGTACGGTTAGCAAAAATAGTTTGCACGCTCAAATATTTTTCAGCAATTCTATTGTTTCCACATGCTAATGTATGTATATGTACGTCTAAAACGAGCAACCAAGTTATGTAAGCATTTGAATTAAATATCAGGTCAGTTGTCGACTTCCTAAAAGAGCTAAGATCGTCACCCAATGCTGTTATATGGAAGGCTTTCGAAGAGGTTGTGTCATAAGTCTGGTTTGTGGCATGTTTCAAATTGCCGTTCTTAATGACGACGAAACAACTGTGCTTAAACGGGGTACCTTTTCGATGCTCCCCAAGATCTTACACTAAAACCCATTTGACATCGTACGACAAATATTTTCTTGGTGGATTTGCTATGAGGGTTTGGTGGCAGTTACGATAAGGACAATAGCATTAACATACACCGTTGAAACTTGCAATATCAGGTCTCGTCAACATGTAGAAACCCCACTGTCAAGTTATCCAAAACCAGAGTGTGGGGACCCTGAGTGCGAAACCATCTAGACTGGGGATTATCACCTGCCTAGCGATCTGGCCAGCATTCGAAATTGTCAGCTGCCCAGCCGGTAGGGACAGCAGATACCGAATAATGGCAGTAGCCAGCCAACAATGGCCGGCAGTTTAGCGAACCGAGTGCGACGATAATTTGAGTAAATGCAGAGAATAGCCAGCGAAATCGGCGAGATGAAACAACGATTTACAAGAGGCGAGCGAAAACTCATCGGCCTACATTTGCACAGAAGACCAGTGAAATTCCCGTGATGTGGAGACAGCATACCAAATTCACCGGACAACGAAAGCAAACCGCACAAGGGGAAAATCAAATAAGCTTTAAAGGTCTGTTAGACACTATAAAGCCATAATATTTCTACTTCCAACACATTATTTTAGTTACTATTAATTCTGCAACTTTAATCTTAAGCTACAGTATTTTCAAACATACAAATGCAATTTTCAAATATCAATTTACACTGAAATACATTCCATACAAAGAGTTTGACCGTACGGAAACGAATTTAAGCTATTTCTCGTAATTATATTGTTTGTACTCGACTATCTCTCGTCAACTGTCCCAACTCTCACCGTAACCAGCCCCCTGACTATTCGTTCTTACCCGCAGCTCTGACTAGCGTGCGTTTTTCTTAGCGCGAACCTGCACCTGCTCGCTAACAAAAAGCACCCACATAATAAACAAACTATCTAAACAAACTTTTCTAGTTCTCTACCTTTAAAGATACCTCTTGCTCTTCTTACAACAGCCTTCTTTTCGCCTCTCTCGACATACAGTTTGGCCATTTCCATCCCTAACTCTGCTTCTCCCTGATGGTCTCCCGGAAGTACCAATCGCCCTTCCACAAAATCATCTCCCGAGATAAGGGTCTTTTTGAAGGGAAAAACTTTCTTGTGTCCACCGATTCTATTAATTGGATACATCTGCATACTCTTTCGATCACAGAACAGGGCCAGCTCTACTCTTCGGACGAAAACGACTCCCACTACTTGCTTTTGCAGTCGTTGCAGTCATGCCACGTCCAGATCTTTTCCAGCTTGGCTTCTAGCCAACAGCACCACCAAACCCTTCAACCACGTAGACTCAACAGAGCGTCCGTGTCACCCATGGACAAACGTAACAGCATTCAGGCGCCCGGAGCCAATCAGCACCATACGAGCAACGGTTATCCCGTCAATGAAGAGCCTCCGGTCGTCTTCATCAAGACATACGAAAACGACAGGCTCTACATCCGAGTTCTTTCCAAGAACAATTTTGGCCAGTTGCTCTCTTCTTTGATTGTATGGCAGAATTTCAAACCGCAGGGCCTCGTCAAGAAATGGTACTGCGAGAATAAGGTCGAATACTCGACGTCGGCTACACTGGTCCCCCACGAACTCTTGGTGTGTCGTTTTAAGATCTTTGGTCCAATACCCTCTCGATCCAAGAACTTGACCATAGTTTCTGGTCCTAAAGCTCCAGTTTACCAGCCGAAGGCAGAACTGACAGCTGCTGACTTTGTAAGTGTAGACGGCAATGGAAACGCAAACGGAGGCGTAGATCATGTTCACGAAGGCTGGTTCTACGCTATAGGGGCCCTTAAGTCGAATGGATCGCTCAACTTCTTGAGTGAACTTGACGGAACGCTTCTATATACCATCGACGTCAAATCCATCATGTCATCGGAAATCAGAGAAATTCACAACTCAATTTTCGATAACTCCAACGTGTTGTTCATAGGTCAGCTCAAGGAGTTACGATTCAACAATGTCATCAAGACTACCAGCTCGTTGTCTACCGATCAGCTCGTGACGTCTTTCTTGACTCGCGACGGGAAAATGGTGCAAAATAACCAAAGAATACTAATAGAGTTCCCGCTCCACATTGACTTGGAGGACTGGTTTGTGGGCCTAAACTACTTTGCCAAACGTGAATACATAGGCTCGTACTACTTCCAGCCCAAGCAGTTAGTGCTCAAGAAAGGTGAATTCGACATCACACATCCTCCTCCTCTTACTGATTTTACGAGAGAAAACTTTAGAGTCTCAAAGAAAATCACCATTGACATAATTGAAGCCAAGTTCGAAAACTTTGAGAGGCAGCATGCAAGGCATCATGAAAAACATGAAGATCCAGATGGAAAAATATATGCCGAGGTTAGGATGTGGGGATATCCCTGGTCCAGAACTGCAATCGTAAACCATACTAATAACCCCTTCTGGAAGGAAGAGTTCTCGACAGATCTCCCTATCTCCACACAAATGATCCATATACTCATTAAGAAATGTGCCTATAACGATTCCTATCTGGCTGCAGATAAACTCATAGGTACGGTCTATGTAACGCCAGATATCTTAACCAAGAAAGTCAAATCCAGCTCTACTGTTATGACCGGTACTAATTCCGGTAATGTCATTGATGTGAATGGCTATTCTGCAGCAGGCACTTCTTCTCAAAACAACACCATTTCTTTCTACAATAACAACGAGATTGTCAGGCTTTCCATCTACGATGCTTCCAACCTCCCTATTGGGAAACTTTTGTTGCATGTTAATTTAAAGGAACACCATATCCTCCCTCCACCCTACTTCAGAAGTTTGGAAAGCATGTTAGGAAATGCTCCGATGAAAGATCTCATCCATTACTGTAATGTGAATGTGCCCACGTCGGACTTTGAAGACGTTAGTTTGATGATGTTGGACATATTCCAGAGTCTAGGCGTCGAAGACCAGTGGTTCAAAGCTCTTATGGAAGCTGAGTTGGTGAATGTTGACATTCTCACCAGAAAACTCTACAAGAAGAAGAATAGCGATCATAAAGAAGCGCAGACTTCGGCATCGAACAATGCATTTAATACTTTATTTAGAGGTTCTTCCATCTTTTCCAAGTCTTTAGAGAGATACAATTTGAGAATCGGACAAGAATACTTGGAAAAGGCACTTGCTGGCTTTTTCACCAAGATCAGCATGGAAAAGAAGAACTGTGAGCTCGATCCCAGATATGTCAGTTTACAAGAAAAGAAGTTAAGGCAGGGAAAGGAAATTGATGACTCAGATTCTGACTCGGAATTCACGTCAGACTCTGAAGATGAAGTCGTTGATGAAGAAGAAAGAGAAAAGAATGTCAACAAGATGTTAGAAGATAACTTCGAAAACTTATATGACTACGTGGAAGAAGTATGGCACAAGATCTACATTACGTCCAACGATTTGCCAGCACAGATTAAGATCCAGCTCAAGAATTTTAGAACCAAGGTTGAATTGGCATGTGATCCCGACGACAAGACAACTCCGTTGAACTGCTTAAGTGCCTTTATCTTCCTTCGTTTTTTCTGTCCCGCCATTTTGAATCCTAAATTGTTCTACTTGACCAAGAATCACCAATCGGGTACCACACAAAGAACGTTAACTCTAATTGCCAAGATATTGTTAAACTTTGCTAACAGACAAGAGTTCACGAAACATAAGGAGCCTCACTTACTTAGAATGAACAAGTTCCTCAAAAAGCATCGTAAAGAAATCTATGATTATTTCGACAAGATTACAGGAAGAAAGAATGACTTCAATGAAAAGATCTTGGACTTGAGCCATGATGTCAAGAGATTTGACTTGGGACTCGGTAACGATTCGACATCCAATGAATTGCCTACAACTCCTTACTTGATAGATAAGTACTTGAGATTGACGGAGTTGATACATTTACTTGATTTCAATAGATTTGGCAATCTGTCTGCAATCACGAGTCCTGTAAGTCTCTTCGCTACTAGTGCCGGCAACAACGAATCCGCTGACTCTGTTATCACAACTACTTCAGCCAACAATCAGAATTTGCAGAACTTCCGTCACCAACAGGAAAATGGCCCAGAACCCAATGGTGAAAAAAACGGAAACGGTGCAAAGGATGAGTATCAAATCGGCACACTAGAGTTTGAGAAGAACGAGTTCTTGGATCTGGCGGCTGTTAATGAAACTGAAGGATTCAGCAAGTCTTTACGTAGGGGCAACGAAAATATCTTTTCGTTCATCACGTCCAACATCACGTTGCGAGACTTGCAAAAGCAAAGTACCAAGATCACCGCCAAAGTCCATCAGTTGGAGACTGTTCTTGAGAACTTTGAGTTTCCTAATAACCTCTTGCCCAATCAGAACAACCCCGATCCCGTAGTTCTTAAGAATACTGATGACGCTGAATACTTGCTCTGGGAGTCATTTACCAACGACATTCTTTCCCGGTGCTACTTGGATGTCTCACGTGCCTGTTTAGTGTATCTCGACAAGGACTTGCCCTACAACCACAACTACAGAAAGGTGGTAGAACAAAATGCGCTCTCCAGCTTGAAGTTGAAGTTTTCCACCGAGCTGCGTGCTTCTCATGTGCGTAACGCCTCGGTGGTTTCTACTCTGGCATCGATTTCGACGTCATTCACCAACAACAGCTTGGGCAGTGCCCTCCGGAACGGTGCCAGAAGCTCGATCAGACGGTGGTTGCGAAAGAATTAGATATAGAGTAGTGTATTATTATTGTATATGATTACGTAAACTAGACTGATTAGAGCACGAATGTACGATCGATATTTATGAAATACAGGAGGCTTAAGTAGTTGTCCTTGAGATAGTGTGTATGATCGTGTCGTAGTCCCGGATGAGACAGTGTTGTTGATGTTAATGGTTGCGAAATTATCTGCATGTGGTTTGAATATTTCCTAAACCTTCAGTTAATAGACTCTGCACTTTGATTCTTCCTGAAACCGTGTTGATTACTCTTCTTTTTCGTTTTATTGATGTTGACTTTAGATGGCTCCGTGAATGCAGCGTAATCGCGCATTTTGATGTAAGTTTGCTCCATACTTGCCGCACCTTTGGAAGGGTCCTTTCTATATGCCTGGAATTGTTCATTCAATTGTCGACCCAAGACTTCTACATTATCTTCACTACTATAGTCGATAAACAATGCGTATTCATGGAAATAATGAGGCTCCAACGTTCTGAAGAACAGGACAATATGTTTATCGGTTGTTGATATTAACCGTTCAATATTACGTTCGCGTTCAGATGATTTAAGAACCTTTCGATTTTTTCTAAATCCTTTGAAATAATTAATGATTTCTTCTGAAGCATCATAATGATCTTCAATGTATTGGTTTATTTCTTTCAAAGTAGGTCTTCCCAATTCATTACGGATATCTCTAGTTTTCGTCATCAATATGCGTTCGATTGAATCGGCCAAATATCTGTAGAAGAATATTGTACTTTCTTTATTGTAAGCAACCAATAGCATTGTGACATCCTTGATTGAATCAATATTGAAGTCATTAAGAACAGTCTTTTTAAATGTTGGAAATCTGTCGAATATTCCATCAAGTACCATCTTATATTTGCTAATAGTTCTCGGACTACAGTCCAAATCTGGCAAATTCTTAAGTTTCTCCTTATGGACAATCATTTCGGTGCTTACCAAATGTCGTACACTTTTTCTTTCGATTAATTCATTGTCATCATCATCCAGCAGTTCTTCTTCTTCAGTCTCCAGCCATGACTCTGAATCTGAGCAGTAATCCGATCCATTACCAGCATCAGTAGCGTCCACCATTTTTTCATCTTTTGTCATCTTTTTCGACTTCTTCGAATGCTTGTTTGTACTTAAATCGTTAAGAGTAACCATCGTATAATTGAATTTTTGGTTAAAATCGAGTCACAAAGCTGCTACACTTTCGTTGGTCTTGTTGACCGGAGTTTTGAATTAATGAATATGGACTTGTATTAATCACTGAAGACCTATACAAAATCAGTACAAACTAGAAGGAATTCTCTGGGGTTTATATATCCTTGTAACCTCATTTTACCCCTCTAATGTTGTGGAGTGTTGTTATGGCCAGTGAATACCAACAATTCTCATGGGCATTTACGTACGCCAATCCGAGGCTGCCAACCTCGGAAACCATATTTCCAGAGATCCTGAATCTTAGTTTCCATCAAATTATGATAAGAAAATAAGATACAAGATTCCGGGTATCAGCCTCGGATTGGAAGTAATAAATGCTCAAAGAGAATTCTTGCTATTTGCTGGACAAAACTCCATGAAGCACCCAAAGTTGTAGGGCAAGATGACTACATAAACCCCATGAAATTCATTCTAGTTTAAACAGAATTAAATAGTTCTTTAGTGATTAATACAAGTCCATTAATCCAAATCTAAAAGAAGAAAACCGGTCTCAATATACAGGTTTCCTGTCAAATTATCTGTATCACGTGGTATATGATAACAGAGAGTAACTAGTATTTATCCACCGGTTTTCACTGTGGAATACTGTAGGGAAGTAGCTGTAGTAATCACTGAAGAAGTATTCAAATTCTGTTTAGACTAGAGTGAATGGAATACTCTGGGTTTATGTACTTGCGTAGCTCTTTTTTGGGTCTCTTAATGAATAGTAGCCAGCAGACGGAGACAACTTTAGGTATTTGTGGACTTGCAATCCGAGGTCCCTAGCCTCGGAAGCTACTTATCCGGGATCCTGTACCTGATTTTCCATCAACACGGATAAATAGTGACACATAACGTTGGGGAAGTTTAGTTTCAAGGGAGAAACAGCCTGCGCCAACTGGCTGTCTGGTCTAGAGCAGCATGTCGTTTCAGCAGCTAATGTGATCATGTGCTCTTCCTGTACTTCGGCTGAGCACACAGCCACTTCGTGGAAGAAAGAAGCATAGACGAGAAGCAGAGTGTACAGAACTGAATTACAGATCCCACTGTAGAATCGTGTCGTGCCCTGTAGTGAAGTCTTGTGCAACACGTTGGCAGCGCTCACGTGCTAGTGGGAGTAGAAGGGGGAAGACAGTTCAGATAGGAGAGTAGAAGCAGGGAGGAAGGAGAGGAGGATGTGGTCAAGTTGAGAACTGAAAAGTAGAGAACAGAAGAGAATGTCGAAAAGGTGGAGGACGGATTAAGAAGAAAAGGGATGAAGTAGGAGAAAACAAAGAGAATATGTCTACGAACTGTTTGTTGATAAATGTATTGTACTGTAATACAGCCGTAGATACGGATAGAACACACCTGTAGGATATAAATCTACGGCGGATTCTACAGTGAATTCTGCAGTGAATTCTGCAGTGAATTCTACCGTGAATTGTACACTGAATTCTTTAGTGAATTGTACACTGAATTCTTTAGTGAATTCTTTAGTGGATTTTAGCGGATTCTGTGGATTCTACAGTTCTATAGAGTAGTGAAAACTTGCTTGGTCTCTTCCTTGCCACCAAATCCTATGACCCAGTAGCTTTCAGCAGCTGCCGGCAGCTTTCGGCCGCGAATGAATTACTTCTGCCACTCTTATTCTCTCGTCTTTCTCTATTCGCACTGGCACTCTCTTCTTGCCTCTTGCCTTCCTCACGGTTATCCGCACTCGTATTTCTTGCTCTATTTACACTCCTCGTCGAATTTCTTTTTGTACCAGACAGACATCAACAATTCAACTCTCCTATCAAGTCTGCGAATCGACACTTCTTTTTTCTCTGTCGTGTCTCTTTCTGTCTGGTGCAAACAATTGTCTGTTTACCTCTAGCCAGCATCCAAAGCGATCCCTCCGGACCCTCATAGACTCCAGCACCGCTCCGCTTAATCCCGGCACTCTGCGGCATTCTCCTTTCCATTTCCTACTTTTTCCAGCCTCAGGCCAATCTTGAGCTTTTTTTCCATCCGTTCAGCTTTTCAGCTCTCAGCTTTCTCCTCTTTCCCAGCTTTCCATTCAACTTTTCCTTATAGACAAAATGACGGTGTCTGAGCAAGATATCCTCGCATCGTATCCGCAAGTCAATGCGCCTTCCGAAATCACCGGATACACTTCCAACTTGACCGAAGAACAGAAACAACAACTCGAACAGTTTCGTAAGGAATTGACCGAATTGGGCTTTGTTGACCGTTTGGACGATGCGTCCTTGTTACGATTCTTGAGAGCCCGTAAGTTTGATGTCGCCAAAGCCAAGCTCATGTTCGTCAACTGCGAGAAATGGAGAAAAGACTTCGGTACCAACACCATCTTGGAAGACTTCCACTACACGGAAAAGCCGCTTGTGGCCTCCATGTATCCACAGTACTACCACAAGACAGACAAGGACGGCAGACCAGTGTATTATGAAGAATTGGGCAAAGTCAACTTGCCAGAAATGTTGAAGATCACTACCCAAGAAAGAATGTTGAAGAACTTGGCTTGGGAATACGAGTCCATGACTCATTACAGATTGCCTGCTTGTTCCAGAAAGGCCGGAGTCTTGATCGAAACTTCTTGTACTATTATGGACTTGAAAGGGATCTCGTTGTCCACTGCCTACCAGGTTTTGGGTTACGTCAGAGAAGCCTCTGTTATTGGACAGGACTACTACCCAGAAAGAATGGGTAAATTTTATCTCATCAATGCCCCATTTGGCTTTTCTACTGTTTTCAAGTTGTTCAAGCCATTTTTGGACCCAGTCACCGTGTCCAAGATCTTCATCCTTGGATCATCATACCTGAAGGAATTGTTGAAGCAGATTCCTCCAGAAAACTTGCCAAAGAAATTTGGTGGAAACTCCACCGCAGTCGAACAAGAGTTATACTTGAACGATGAAGGTCCATGGAGAGATACACAATACATCGGACCAGAAGGCGAAGCTCCTAGATCGTTTCCTCTCTAAGTGCTCCTAATCTCATTGCTCCCGTACAAACGTATTTGCTCAAAGGATAATTCCACAGCCTTCTTTAGCACGCTCGGTTCATATTATTGTTTTTGCTCCATTGCTTCAGCTGCTATTCATCACATCTTTGTACCACAGCTTACCGCTTTTTTTGTAGTTTTGGGTTAGTGCAGCTTCTGCGTTTTTATACATTTAATATATAAGGTTATCTTTAGGCTAATGCTTGTAGTATTTAAGTGTTCTAATATTGTTACTTTGGGCCCATGTTCTTCTAGAAGCTCTCATATTGAAATCGTGCACTCTTACTCAGATGCAAATTCCTAATTTCAAAAGCTAGGTTCCATTTTTGCACAAGCATGTGGCGATAGCTGGAACTGTGCGGCTCAATGTGCCAAAATGCATAATCCAGCAGCTTTTGCTATTTAGCCAATAGATGCAAAAGAATACATTATCAGCTGATAAGAACATGAAAATGAAACCATACCCTAGCAAACTAACAAATCAGTCATCTTCTTCTCTACCAAGCAGTATATAGCCAACCTCATGCTCTTTTAATGTTCTTGTCATTTCTAATTTGTTGCGATTATCTCGATTTCCCGCTTTTCTGTAGCGTTCGTAGAAGGAAAAAAGTTGCAACCATATTCGGGAAGTCCAACATGCCCACCAACACAACTGAAAACTTTCAGATTATTTTTTTATCCTTGTTTCAGGTTTCTTTGAATCTAGGCTATTGTGAAGATCATATATATATAAATATACAAGTGTTCATCTTGGTATATCTCTACGCTCTTTTGCAATAACATTACTCTTCTCCATCATCTTCCTTTCACAATTACTGCGAAAAATGTCTGAAAAAGAAGAAAATGGTTGCAACATTACGGTTAAGCAAATAGAAGCAAATAGCAAACCTTCCACCGAGTTGTCTTCATCGTCTAGAACCAGTTCGGCTTTAGAAATAAATTTTAGACCAGCAGTTGACATAGTTGGTTCAACTGTAGACTATGTTCCATCAAACAGTATTCAATACAATTTTGATTACTCCAGCTCACAATCCAGTAAAAACCTCTTGCCAAGTATCTCAACCTGCTCCAGCGGCGCCCATCTCTACGATTCCAAGAAGTGTCATACCAATTTCTGGAAGAATGATGACAGAATAGTCCAAAGTAGCTCCGACTTCAGCATTGCCAATAAGGCAAGTGATTCCTCTAGGTATTTCCTTAGAAATTCAACGCATCTATCGGAAATGGAAAATCCATCATATTACTTTCATTCTGTTTCCAACAGTATTGCTACCAACTGGACCACATCCAACACCTCTCAATCAATCTCTTCTTCTAAAGTTGCTCAACAAACCCTTTTTCCTACAACTTCTTCCGAGATAACGTCAAACTCATCGATAATAGGAATCACAGAAAAGTCAGATATACAACTGTTGCTGAACCCTATAGCATACATTGATCTCAAAGAAAGTATACTAACTGACGAAGAGCTCAAAAACATTGATGATCAGTTTCCTACTCCGCCAAAGGTGTTCAACAATTTTCTGGACTACTTCAATCCGGTGGTATACTATAGGAATTTCAACTTGGGGCAATTTTTGGCAGTTATTGCTCTTATTTCTATTATTGTCTTTGGCTCTATTGGATATGTGATAATGACAGCTAGAAGCTACTATAAGCCTCTTGAACCTGAAGTATACGAAGTGTTGTCTTACTATAAATATCCAACCCTTTCAGCCATTCGTACATCTTTGATTGACCTTGACACGCCAAAGGAAGCTCATACCAAAAACAGCTTCCATGATAATGAACCCTGGAAATTGGTTTTCTCTGATGAGTTTAATGTTGAAGGAAGAACTTTCCATGAAGGGGACGACCAATTCTTCACTGCTGTCGATCTTCACTATGCAGCCACCAATGACTTGGAATACTATACACCTCATATGGCCGAAACTATAAACGGAAGCTTGAGGATCACTATAGATGCTTACCAAACAAATGGTTTGGACTATATTTCAGCTATGTTGCAATCATGGAACAAACTCTGTTTCAACAAGAATGCAATGGTTGAAGTCAGCTTACGAATGCCTTCTTACTCACAATCAAAAGGTCTTTGGCCAGCAGTGTGGTCCTTGGGAAATTTAGCTAGGCCAGGATATATGGCCACAACTGATGGAGTATGGCCATATACATATGACGAATGCGACTATGGAATTACGCCCAATCAGTCTTCGCCGGATGGAATATCATACTTACCGGGACAGCGGTTAAGCAAGTGTACCTGTCTTGGACAAGACCATCCCAATCTTGGAGTTGGCAGAGGGGCACCTGAAATTGATATAATAGAAGGAACCCATGCTGGCTATGATGATTGGGCTCTTGGTGCACAGACATTACAGGTTGCGCCATTTGATCCCTGGTGGAGACCAGACTACGACTTCTTGACTATTGAAAACTACAACCATACTTCCATGAAAGCTGACACTGGTACCCCACAACAGGAGTCGATTGCTTCCACCACTGTGCTCAATCTGGAATGGTTCGAGAGTTTGAGAAACCGTTCTAACTATAGCCAGAGTTTACAGAACCACACCCATTTCCAGACTTACGGATTTGAATATAGAAGTGAAAAGACAGAAGAAAGAGACAGTTACATTCAGTTCTTTGTTGCAGACGAAAAGACTTTTGGAGTATATGGAGATTCATTGCATCCAGCGGGAAATGTTGGTTGGAGACAGATAACCAGGGAACCAATGTCATTAATTTTCAACTTGGGGTTATCACCTACTTGGCAAACTATTGACTTTGCATCTCTAGACTATCCTGCTACACTTGAAATAGACTATATTAGAATATACCAACGTGAAGGTGAAGAAGAAATGACTTGCGATCCACCAGATTATCCAACTGTTGATTATATCAATTCGCATATTGCTGCCTATCTGAACGTTAATTTCACCAGTTGGGAACAGGCTGGGTATAAAACTCCTCGAAACAGCTTTATGCATGGATGCCTTGCGCCAATTAAGTAATAGAATATAGACAGCGTAAAAGTTCATTTCAATACAAAAAAATGTAACTAAATGTCAAGAAATTCTATTCAAACAGTGGTTAAAGATTAAATGAATAAATCAAGAAACAATTCAGGACCCATTTGCTCTGAGAGATGTTTCTGTAGTGATTGCTCTTGGCCAGTGATCTTCAGTGATATTCTAGATATTTTCAGCCATTGTAAGAATATCCAAAAATTCAACAACGCCACTTGAGCAACCCTGACAACCTAAAAATTTGTAGAAAGGCAACTACTCCCTATAAATATATTTATATACGAAACTATGTTTACTAACCAGAAGTCTGTGATTGGAGAGAAAAAACCATTCACTCATAACTTCACATAATTCATATAAAAGACCATCGCAGCCGAAAAAAGCGGCCATGATCTATACAGTGCATATATTTGGTGATTTAATTTTTCATCTGAGCTGATTGATAGAATTTATCTTCTTGTCATATCTCAGTACCATTTCTGCTAGCTGGGAACAGACATATTTGTTCCTATACATCCCTTGTATATTGGCATAAGTATTCGCGACAATGCTTATTCTACGCGTTGTCTACGCTTTGGTCTGGGCTCTCTTGTCGGTATCTGTAGCTGGTAAAGAGGTTCCAGAGCCAAAGACGCATGTCTTTCATTTCAACTTAACATACGTGGACGCCGATGCAGACGGCACTTTCTCGAGGAGAATGATCGGTATCAACAACCAATGGCCACTTCCAACTATTCGAGTCAAGAAAAACGACAGAATCCAAATCCATTTCACCAACTTGCTTGAGACAAAAGCTTCATTACACTTCCATGGTTTGTTCCAGCAAGGAACGAATGCCATGGACGGCCCAGAAATGGTCACACAATGCCCCGTAGCACCAGGGTCGACTTTCTTGTACGATTTCAAGGTCACTAAACAAGCTGGAACTTACTGGTACCATTCACATTCCGGTTCTCAGTATGCAGATGGATTGAGAGGTATCCTCATCGTTGAAGATACTGAGCAGGACTATCATTTCCATTTTGACGAAGAAGTGGTTCTATCTGTAGGAGAACACTACCACCAGGAATCATCGGAAGTGTTAAGCAAGTTCATGAGTAGGTACAACCCTACTGGAGCAGAGCCGATTCCTCAGAATTCGCTTTTCAACGAAACCAAGAACGTCACATGGCATGTGGAGCCAGGAAAGACATATTTGTTGCGTATTGTGAACATGGGTCTTTTCACATCACAGTACTTATCGATCGAGGACCATACGTTCACCATTGTTGAGGCCGATGGGGTCTTTGTTGAGCCTCAGGAAGTAGACTCATTGTACATTGCTGTAGCACAGCGCTATTCTGTCTTGGTCAAGAGTAAAAAATCGACGAAGAAAAACTACCGTTTCCTTAACATCATCGACCAGGAAATGTTGGATGTCTTACCGGCTGATTTACAAGTAATTTCGACAAACTGGATGGTCTATAATGACGATGTAGAAATGCCCTCTCCATTAGAAAACAACGATAAGAGCTTCGAGAATCAATTGGCCAAGATGCATCCTTTTGACGATTTCTACCTTGTTCCTCTTGGTAAGGAGGCTTTGCTTCCAGATGCAGATGTTGTGATCACCCTCGATTTCACAATGGATGTCCTAGGCGACGGCGTAACCTATGCGCTGTTTAACGGTGTGTCGTATGTTCCTCCTAAGGTTCCTACATTATACTCTGTTGTGTCCAGTGGAAAATATGCCAACAATCAACAGGTCTACGGTTCCAACACCAACACCTTTGTAATCCAGAACAACGAAGTAGTTGACATTGTATTGAATAATATGGATCCAGGGAAGCATCCTTTCCATTTGCACGGACACACTTTCCAAGTGATCTCTCGTTCTCCGGAAGGCATGGATGAGGAAGATCCGATCAAGTTTGACCCAAACAACTCTAGCCATACGAACTATCCAGAGTATCCTATGATTAGAGACACTGTACAGGTACATCCCAATGGGTTTTTTGTGCTAAGATTCAAGGCTGACAACCCTGGTGTTTGGTTTTTCCATTGCCATGTAGACTGGCATTTGGAGCAGGGATTGGCTATCACCTTCGTGGAAGCTCCTTTTGAGATCCAAAAACAGAAAATCATACCTAATCATTATGACAATTGTAAGCTGTCTAATGTTTCTACGATTGGTAATGCTGCTGGAAATTACGGCGAGACCAAAGAAAGCTGGTTGAATCTACAGGGAGAAAACGTCCAAGTAGCACCATTACCAGCCGGGTTTACTACAAAGGGCTACGTAGCTATGATACTTTGCACCTTGGTGGCAGTTTATGGAGTGTGGTCTATTTACAAATACGGAATGGAGGACGTCAACTCCGAAGACACCGAAGCCGTCATCCGCAAACTTTATGACATCTTACGAACGAATGGAGCTCTTGAACCAGAATATGATGATGGTGATGAGGAACTCTTGATTGCATCATAGGTTTATAGCTGTATTGCTATTTTCTTCAAATTACGCAACTCAACTTTGAGAAATCTTCATTAATTTCTTTGCCTCAACAAGGCATCACTTAATAGCATAAAAAGGGTTCTAATTTTATTATTGCAAACTTATGGCTAATATTCTATGGTTAACATATAATAGAAAAACATGTCTGAAAATGGCTGAAAATTTTATGTCGCTTGTATATACCTACTAATGCAAAAACTCGCTTCCCTTATACTAATTGGGTGATCCGGGGAGATTGGCCTGAAGAATTGCACGATTCCCCAACACTTCGAAAATATATATATACCACAACTTATCTAAGGTTATCAACAAGTGTACACTGCTAGATACGTTTATATGATCAACATGACGAAATACGTGATAGTAGGGTGAGTATATTGAAAATAGTGGGTCAATTTTGAATTTTTCAGAATTTTTCACTTATCTGGCTCTATGCATATGAATTAGTGAACAAATTAGATAGAGTCACATTCACCGATCTTGAAGATGAAACTAATAAAATTCTAGTTCAGGGATCATTGGGCTCTATACGGCCTACAATCTTCTTTTAAGAGGAGTTTCTCCAAGAGAAATCACTATCGTTGCCGAACATCTTCCTGGGGATGAACTGATCAACTACACTTCTCCATATGCTGGAGGAAACTTCTCGTGTATCACAGATGATGACCCAAAGACTTTGTTCTATGACAAGCACACGTACACGAACTTGAGTAGACTCCAAAAAGAATTGGGAGGTGCTCCATGCGGCTTGGACAGATATATTTCTACTGAATATTGGGATACCAAGCCTTCTAAGGAGAAAATCGAATCATTAGCTTCCTATTTACAAGAATACGAAATCATTGATCAAATGAACCTTCCCATGGGTGTAGCCTATGGGATAAAGTTCAGATCGTGGAACTTCAATTGTCCCAAGTTTTTATTGAACTTCCAGAAATATCTTCAAGAAAAGGGTATTAGATTTATCAAACGCAAGTTGACTCACATCACCCAAGCCTATCTCACTTCTTCAACCAAAACTGTTTTCAATTGTACTGGAATTGGAGCCCATAAACTCGGAGGAGTCAATGACACAAACGTATATCCCACTAGAGGGCAAGTTGTCGTCATCAAAGCACCTCATATAGTTGAAAACGTCATGAGATGGGGAGAAGACTATGCTACCTACATCATCAAAAGACCCTACTCCAAAGACCAATTAATTCTCGGAGGATACATGCAGAAAGACAACTGGACCGCCGATACATACAAGCACGAGACGGAGGATATTCTCAAGAGAACTACGGAGTTGTTTCCCAAGATTTTGGCCGATAACCCTTATGGTAATGATTTGAAGGATTTGGAAATCTTGAGAGTTGTGTCCGGTTTGAGACCAAGCCGGTACGGAGGAGTTCGTATTGAAAAGTCTCTTGTTGAACACAACAAGTACTTGGTTCATAACTACGGAGCCAGTGGATACGGATACCAGGCTGGACTAGGTATGGGCTACGAAGCTGTGAGATTAGCATTGGCTAGAGACAATAACCTTTAGTCGCAAAGAGAAGAGGATTAAAAAAATTTTCGAAGTTGAATAATCATAAATGTAAAACTTTATCTTGTAATTATTACTTATAAATGCTCTTTCGTATAGCAGCAGTAGTAGCAATAGTCAGGGTTTTAAACTGTCCCACTGATGCCTGGTTTGGCCTTGGCCAGAGTTATTCTCCACATATCCACTTAGCCAATTCTATATACAGGAGTGAGCATACAGATATGGAAAGGGGCATTTATCTTCAGCCGTAATCTATACGGTAACTTCTCTTCTCTCGGTAGACTTTGCTCTATTTTCTTTTGTTAAATTACCAATATGTCGCTGCTCTTTGAGTGGGCGTTTGGAAAGAAGCTCACGCCGCAGGAGCGGCTTCGAAAAAACCAGCGAGCACTTGAAAAGACTCAGCGAGAGCTCACACGAGAAGTGACCAAGCTTCAGCAACAGGAGAAGAAGTTAATCAGCGAGATCAAGAAGTCGGCCAAAGCTGGTCAAATCAGCAGCGCCAAGATCCAGGCTAAGGATTTGATTCGAACCAAGAACTATATCGGCAAGTTTAACTCGATGAAAGCGCAATTACAGGCTATTTCACTTCGTATCCAATCTGTAAGATCCAACCAGCAAATGGCCACCTCGATGAGAGATGCAACCCGTTTGCTTTCGGGAATGAACCGGTCGATGAATTTGCCCCAGTTGTCGCGTATAGCCCAGGAGTTTGCTAAAGAAAACGATCTTATGGACCAGAAACAGGAATTCATGGATGATGCCATTGACGATGCCATGGCTATGGATGAAGATGAGTTGGGCGAGGATGAACAGATAGACGAAATCTTGGGTAAAGTTCTCGACGAAATCGGAGTAGACTTGAATACTAGTTTGAAGGAGACTCCTAACTCTATCAATGTTCATACTGAAGAGAAGTTGAATTCCGGTAGAGTAGCCGAAGCTATTGGTGGAGGAGGCGATCACGCTGATGAGGATGACTTGCAGGCGAGATTGGACAGTTTGAAGAAGTAGGAATGATATAGACTGCTCATGAATAGATGTATAGTGAGTATATTCGAAGAGAAATCTTGATATATATGAAGACGCATGAGCTTGAGACTGGTATATGTGATGTACTAAATATAAAGGCTTTATATGAGAAACTGGATATATATATTATTTGAGAAGAAGCTAGACTAGCTTTATGTAGTAGTTTTGAGAGGCTTTTCGCAGCTAGTGGAGAGGAGTAGACAACTGGAAGACAGCGAAATAGGGTATTCCAATTGAAAATGTATTGCATTGTATCCAGTACAGCATTGTTGAAGAGTATAGTGGCATCTTTAAGGGGACTTCTTAGAACATACGACAACTATGATATAGAATTTACGTATACTTGTTATTTGTACCCAATTCATTCTTTACCTGTAAAGTCTCCTTAATAGAGATTATCAACCACAGAGTATGGAATCTCCATGTTTAAAGTGCAAAGAATACCCGGGCCAAATTCCGTCCCCTGTAGCCTTATTCCCCATTGATTCAATTTAGTGTATACTTGCATAGTCCGAGCCGCTACGGCCGACTCAATTTGACTCACGGGTATCCATGGGTGTGGCTCTGTGTTGCAGCTGCTAAGAGCGACTCCCGATTTTTCACTTTTTTGCTTTGCTTCTCCTCAAAAAAATATTTGATTTTGCGGGGTTGACATCTTGGAAGTGTAAAGCGCTTTCTATATAAGGACAGTATATCCGACGACTACCCCATTGGAATAAGCGATGTTGATAACTAAAGAGTATAAAAGCCTCGTGTACCGACTACAGCATTTTGGTTTTGCTATTGGTAACTTCACCAAATTGTTTTTCCACCCAATTGATTTCATTAGTTGATTCAAAATTGTTATTTCGAATTCCGAATAGTCAATTGCCGATATCATGTCTTTGTACCCTGCAAATAATCGTTCGAAAGAGGAGGCTCTTGCAAGTCTTCCTATCTCCAGCATTTCAATAACCAATAGTGTTGTTGTAAGTGGAGCTAGTGCTGATGGAAACTACTCCGCAGTATACAGAAACCTGGCTTCCCCAGATAAGTTGATTTCCAGTATTCATCCAGACTTGGACACTTACCATAAACTCTTCAACAATGCTGTTGCACGATATGGAAACAGACCCTGTCTTGGACAGAGACCGTTCAACTACCAGACGAAGCAATCAGCTTCCTACTACAAGAACTACACCTACAACCAAGTGAACCAGAGAAAGAAAAACTTGGGTGCTGGAATTATCTATTCATTGCAAAATAATGCCTTTACCAACTATAACTTGGAATCACACCGCAAGATCAGAGATCACTTGAAGAATTGGCTTTCTTATGGAGTCACTACCAATGCAACTGAGAATACCAATGAGCAGATCGAAAAGAGTGCTTCCTTCATTGTCTCCATTTTCTCTGCTAACAGATACGAATGGATCTTGACTGATCTTGCCTGTACTGCTTTTTCTATCACAAACACTGCCCTCTACGATACTTTGGGACCAGATGTGACCAAGTATATCTTGGAGTTGACTTCCAGTCCTATTGTAGTTTGTTCATATGATAAAATAAGCACAATATTGGATTTAAAGGAAAAGTATCCAATAGAACTTGAAAGTATAATCTCAATTGTTTCTATGGACCCATTCTCAACTATCAACAATAGTCTTCTTGCGAAGGCTAGTAGGTTGAAAGTTGAAATCAGCGATCTTGGTCAAATTGAAGATGTAGGTGCTTCGCATCCTCTTGATGAATTACCACCTTCTCCAGATACTCTTTACACCATTTCTTTCACATCTGGAACTACTGGTGCTAAGCCTAAGGGTGCTATGTTGACCCAGAGAAATGCAACATGTGGTATGAGTTTCTTGTCATGTGCTGAAACTCATTCTCGTGGCAGGGATAGAGCATTCATTTTCTTGCCTTTGACTCATATCTACGAGAGAGAAACTAGTGGCTTTGCTCTTGTCACCGGATATTACTTGGGATTTCCTCAGTTAACTATCGGACATGACAAAGTTGATCCATTCACAAATTTGATCCAAGATTTGAGAATTTTCAAGCCTACTTATTTCTCAAATGTTCCCAGAATACTCACCAAGATGGAGGCACTTGTGAAAAATTTAATCAATGAGATGAGTGCAGAAGATGCTGCTGAAGTTAAAAAGATCATTGAGTTCAAACAACTTGAACACAAGAGATACGACGGTTCCGAAGCTAAGAATGCTCTCTACGACAACTTCCCTGCGTACAAGTCATTACAAGAGGCTATGGGAATGACGAAGTTGAAGTGGATGCAAACTGGTTCTGCTCCAGTGTCTCCTACTACCATAACTTTCTTGAAAGCTGCACTTAACATTGGTATAAGACAGTTGTATGGGTTGACAGAATCGTTTGGGGGCATTACGAGTACTCCCGAATACGAAGCAGAACCTGGTTCTTGTGGAAGTATTTCTCCAACTATCGAAGCAAGGTTGCGAAATGTCAGTGAAATGGGTTACAAAATAAACGACAATAAGGGTGAGTTTGTCATCAGAGGACACCAGATCTTCAAGGGCTATTATTACAACAAAGAAGAAACTGATAAGGTGTTCAACTCAGAAGGTTGGTTTCATACAGGAGACATTGCAAGGGTAGACAAGAATGGTAGGTTCTTCATAATAGACAGGGTGAAGAACTTCTTCAAGTTGGCTCAAGGAGAATACATTTCGCCAGAGAAGATCGAAAACAGATATTTATCTTCTAACCCTATCATTTCTCAACTTTATGTTCATGGCGACTCGTTGCAATCGTTCTTGGTAGGAGTTGTGGGTGTCGATTTCGAAAAGGGTTTGAAGTTCTTGAACGATGTTTGTGGCTACAACCGAATTGACATGTCTTCGGAAGAAATGATAGAAACCATTAATCGTGTTGATATCAAGAAGAAATTCTTAGATATCATCAACGAAAACGTTAAGGACAAGTTGAGTGGTTATGAAAAGTTGCATAACATTCACATTGAAATTAATCCCTTAACAGTAGAACGAAACGTAGTAACTCCTACGCTCAAGATTAAGAGGGGTTTTGCTTCTCAGTTCTTCTCAGATGTCTTCCATCGTTTGTATAACTTGGAACAGTCTCTCTTGCTGGAAGCTAACTATTTGAAATCAAAGCTTTGAACAAGAGTACATGTACCCCATCCTTAGGTGGCTTTTTGGGGCTGCGAAAATCTTATAATTGATACACAATTTCAATTGCAGGATTCCGAAGTTCTTTCAATATAGATGAACATCTTTAGGAAGTAGATCTACCATATATACACAATATTACCACTTTAACGAAGTCCATGTACTTCTCGCTATATACGTCTATGTATGGTTCTATCTTAAATATACTTGTTTTCGATCAAATAATCGATGATCTTTTCCGCCGATTCTTCGATCGAAACACCTTCATAGTTCTTCAAGTGGATTTCAGGCTTTTCTGGTGCTTCGTATGGAGCAGAAATACCGGTGAATTCCTTGATAATACCTTCTCTAGCTTTCTTGTACAACCCCTTTGGGTCTCTTTGCTCAGCAACTTCAACTGGAACATCAACATAGACTTCGACAAATGGCAAGTTGTCCTTTTCGTGCAATTGCCTTGCCAAGTCTCTATCTTGTTTGTAAGGAGAGATGAAACTGGTCAAAGTAACACAACAAGAGTCTGTGAACAATTTAGCTACTTCTGAGATTCTTCTGATGTTTTCGTTTCTGTCAGCTTCGCTGAAGCCCAAGTCCTTGTTCAAGCCGAACCTCACGTTGTCACCGTCTAATCTGTAGGCATTCAAGCCTCTGGCAAGAATGGACTGTTCCAAGGCGCAGGCAATAGTGGATTTTCCACTAGCTGATAAGCCAGTTAACCAAACAGTGACTCCCTTTTGCTTTCTCAAGCTGGCACGCTCAGCGTGGGTCAAGTTTGGATGCCATGTGATGTTGGAGGCCATTTTTGGGATTTTGAGTCAATAAAACGAGTAGAAAGAAGACCTGACTCATAGTCAAAATTGATGGTAATTTGCAATTGTCAAGCTCTATATGGTTGAAAAATTTGTGTGGTTCACCATACCACGTGATATGGGGAACAGTTCACGTGAAGATAAGAGCGTTGCAGCACTTCTGCGTATGGTGCAGAAAATTGATGTAAGAAGTTGAACTGAGAAGAGCCGAACTTACAAAAGCTACAGTGAAGGTTATAAGCATGAAGTGAGAGAAAGACAGGCTTTCGATGTGAACAAGAGACTCGCAAATGAGAGTCGTAAAGCGTTTGCAAATCCGAATACACGGCTTGGAGTAGTTGTGGCTGGTACCGAGAAAAGGCTATGATTTTGATAATGTGGAACAAAATGCTAAGAAAAATGTAGCTAACAAACAGAGCAAGAGATCAGTGAGGCAGAATTAGCAAATGCAGTGAAATAAAGCGGGCAGAACTGTGAAAGTCTGGTATTGGAAAATTGGCGGAGGAGAGCGACATTCACCAACTAAAATTGTTAGACGCGACATCTTCGCAGTTCTCGTACGACATTTGTAGCGACACTCAAATTTTTCAGTTTCATCAATTCACAAGGAGCTATTAAGACTAGCAGTCTGTTTTCATACAGTCAAAGAGACACGATCAAAACATGTACTACGAGTTATTCGCCATAGCGCGTATAACTGACCCAGTTCAGACCAGCAAGGAGGCCAAGAAAATTGTGTCGACCATTGGAAAATTGATTCTCAACAATAGAGGTATTATCAGAGACATCACTAGCATGGGTGCCAGACCTTTGCCCAAGATTATGTCCAAGGAACAAGAAAGACATTTCCAGGGCTACCATTTCCTCATGGGTTTTGACGTATCTGCCACTGTTCAATCGCAGTTGTTGAGAACTTTGAGAAGCGATCCCAGAATCTTAAGAGCCAACGTTGTCAAGCACGACCTCACCAAGAAATTGAACTCTGGCTCATCCATCCAGCAGGCCGTGGAGGCTATCAAGAGTCTGTAAAGGCAGATAGTAAAAGAAAGAGGAAGCATGATTGACAATATGAGAAAGAGAAAATGAATCGATAAGTTCAGGTTGAACATTAATTTTACAATGGATCGCCCATTTTACATAGCATTTCCGCCAGAAGGGAACTGGTAGTTTCCATGGTGGGACCCTGTATCCTTAGCTGTACATAGTCACACAATATCACCATATTACAAGAGATACTTAACGAAAGCTGCAAGAGTGAGTTCAGTAAACTGTAAAATAAGGAGTATTACATCTGACATTTCAAGATGTATGTAGAGCGTCTTCTGATGTTGTCTGTAGTGAATTTCCATGCTTTCATAACTCAAAAAGGGTCCAAATAGGCACAAGCACGTACTTTTTCACTTCCAGGATTATGTGGTATGAAGCTCCAATATAGTTAATTGAGCCCGAAGTTAACTCTCGGCATAGAATTCGTATACATGATCCTACTGTATCACTTGCGATAGAAATAGTTTAGCCAACAGAAATACTTCACATGTAGATAATTTCACTTCTTAACTCTAACAATCCGAAACCCACCAATCACACATTTGCAAAATGAACTATTTTGTTGCTATAATACTCTAATTGTCCTCCTTAATTATCATAATCTATCTAATAAGTAGTAGTTAAGTCAAATATGCCAAACGCGAATCGTACAATTTCCACTTCAAAATCCAAATCTGCCCCACAATCGAGAATAAAAAAACCATAATACAATTTCGCTTTGCCCAACCAATCAATGAAAGCGTATCTCTCTGTACACCAACTCTAACACCCCGTACCTGATCTAACAATACCCATCAGATAGCCGTTGGTTCCATCTTAGCTGATATGGTAGCGCCGTTATCCCAATTAGGCAATACCATAACAAACCACGATAAACAACGAATTCAGCCCAAAAAAAATCTGGTGAACATGGGCTCTATAGCCAGGGTGATTAACTGATACTTTTCATTGGACTATACTGTGTACAGTTCAAGTCAACTGTTTAGATTTTTTTGTTGTATTCGTCTTCTTTATTTGGAAACGTTATTGGCCCTGAAGGTGAGACTTTTTTTCTAGCGATAATTTCTGGAGCTTGTACCAGAAAAATACATTCTCTTCTTTTGAAAAACAACCAACAGTTGTCATAGCTACCATCGACAAGCAATTTGCCCTCCAGTCCGATTGTGTGTACCATAACCAAGACCATCCCGTCATCCATTCCTTTAACGCCATACTACGAATACAATATCTTGAACAAAAACAAAAGATATCGAATCAACATCAGAAAAATCACAATACAACAAGTATTCAAATACAAGGTACATAAACACAACTATACGACAAGTTCTACAATATTATAATACAACATCAGCGAAACTGGATATCAGCTTTTCAACTTCAATTCAAGTATATCAATCATTCTGACCATAGACAATAGATAGATCCAAATCGGCTCATACTGTGTGTACAGACTTCATTGAGCCATAGCAGTCTTTCACCGCCCTCAAACATTTACACGAACATTCCAGATTTTGTAACAACTTCAGACACAGACATTGACATAGCAGACTTTGACATTCTAAAGACGTTAACATTCTAAAGACACAGACATTCTAAAACGCAGACATTGTAAGGACTTAGACATATAATCACACTAAACACTCGACTATTCCTATATTCCAATACTGACTGCTTATAAGTAATTATAGTTGAGGGAACCAATTAAGCAAAGTTCCATAATCCAAACCCCGATTCTGCAGCAAACGTACTGTAAACAAATCATCATCAGCCCACCATCTTCTCCAGCAATGGATTCCCTGGAAGGCTACAACAAAGAGAATGCCATTACATTGATATCACAAAGTCATCCGTCCACACCGCCCGGATTGCCCTTGTCATCCAAGCGTTCTCTCAATTCGTTAAATTCGTTGAACGGATCACCCCTAGCATACTACACCAAAAAGACCGACGGCTCTCCTTCCCGTAGAAGAAAACAAGTCATGGAGACATCCGAGGCTGACTCCAGTTCTCCTTCAGGTTCTGTTTCGACTTCTTCGGCCTCCAGCACGTCTCTAGGGAGTCTCCAGAAAGAGTATAATTCCCTAGAAAGACGGTACACTGACTTGGTGCTTCAGAACAAGTCGCTTTTGGTAGAGTTCACAGCGTTGGAACAAGACGTCCATATAAAAACGACACAATTGAAAGAGCAAGCAGAAAAGAACCGCAACTACGAACTATTTATTAAATCTATACAAGATGAGCACAACAAGAGCTCTGACTTGCTCACACGAGAAATTTCATTTTACAAAGAATTGCTACAGGAAGTGCAACTGAATCTCGACAAGTTGACGGCGGAATTCGATTCTTATAGACAGAAATCGATAGCTAACTCTCCTAGCCAAGAGCATGACAGCCAGAATGACATTCTGTACGAAAGACTCAGCAAAGAATACCGAGCACTCCAATCGAATTTCGAGCTTGAAAAGACATCCAAGACTGTATTGATAGACCAGATAGATTATCTTACCAAAGAGAACGAAGCTCTTCGTATGGAACAACAGCGAGATTCTCTTGCCAGTCAGAACTTCATTCTGGACGATATTCTAGACAGCAGTGTTATCCATGACATCACACATACAATTCACACAATGAACGAGTTGAGTGAAGAAGACGAAGAGGACGATCTAGAAAGCGATTCTGAGCCTTCTCATTCTGCCCATTCCAAGTCACATCCCAATTCCCCACATCGTTACTATAACGATAGCTATAATGATCATAACGAAATTAATAATAACAACAGCAGCAACAACAACAACAGCAACATGATATCTTACCTTGCTGATGAGTTAAGAAACAACCATTCTTCTCCGATTAAAGCCGAGTATAACACCGACGAATCGATGGAGATATCACGAAACTTCCAGTTCCCACCACCGGAGTTTGCTGAAAGCAACTTCTTGCCTAAGACCGAAAAACTAGAGAGCTCTTCGAAGATCCAATTTCCGCCATCGCCAGAACCTGGAGTGAAGGAAAAGAGACAGTCTTTGCCACTCCATCTTCGCGGCAGTCAGTGCGATGAAGAGTTTGTTCTTTCCCCATTTAAATTGGCCAATGCTACTATTTCTTTGATAGGCAATGATGACAGAGTCGTTCCTTCTGTGAAGAGATATTCTTCTTCTAAACCAAATCATAATCGATACAATAGTCATGAGATTGTGCCTATCATGGTAGAATTTGAACCGCTAGAGCTGGCTTTACGGAGTACTTCTGTTCCTGAAAAAGCACACCATAACAACAACAGTCATAAGTTCGATATCATCAACGAACTGTCTGAGGGCTCTGTGGAAAATAGCAAAACCGCTTCAGCTCGTGATGGAGCTTTCTTTGCCTTGAATGGCTACGATAGTAAATCAAATAGAAACTCCGCTACGATGATGTCCTCCAAGAGATCTAGTTTGATTTCAGAGAACTATTCGAACGATATTACGAGACATGAGATCACTAAGTTGAAGTTTGAACTACAGTCGCTCAGGCTACATAACGAGAAGTTGTTATCCTATATTGGCTTTGAGTTGCAAAAGCAGAAGAAGAACATCAAGAAGTTGACCAAGAAACAGTCTACTCGTACACTTCGCTCGTATCCTAGTAAGAAGAAAATGGAATATTCTGATGCCAAATTGATTGAAAGGTCTAAAGAGATGCTCATACAGAAGAAACGTGTTTTACGATCAGTTTCGATCAATGCGATCTTGTCTAAGAAATACCATGACAATAGTGGAATGCGTCCAACGAATGCAATTGGTATAATTCCGACGGGATTATCTCCTTTTGCCAATTCGCTTTTCACGACTTTTGAGAACGAATTCGAACAAGATGAAGATGGGCTCCTGTTACACAACGATCTAGGGGAAGATGAGTACGGTTTTTTGACTCATAACGACCGATTTAGTAGTCGCGTATTCTCGAACGGACTATACGCCTATCTTAATTTTGACGAAAACGAGCTTGACGGAGACGAAACGGCTGACTGCGACAAGGAAAGAAGAATCAAAAAATACCGATCGCAGGTGTTTGAGAAATCCAAGTTTGCTTCCAGTGACGATGAAGCAGGAGAAGACGGCACAGACGAGGCCACCGAGGTCGAGAAGGATGACTGGGAAGAAATAAGTGGAGAATCGTCATCGGAAGAAGAACTCGGGATGATTACACAGATCAAGTATTTGATGTTTGGAGCTAGTGCGCTCAGTGCCAAGCAGAAGAGAAAGAAGGACCAACACCTGCTAGTAGACGATGGGTTGAAGTACAAGTTTTTCACGATAGCGTTGGGAATCATGATAATCGGGTTGAAGTTTTCGCACCAACACTATGACAATTGACCACTGTAATTTTACTTAATAGGGCTTAATATCCGCGTATAGTTAAACCGCAACTAATTAGAACTACTTTAGAGAAAATCTGTAGACGGAAAGTTGCTAATAATAGACAATTTAGAAGTCATGGTACGATGTTTGTACACTTCTAGAGGGCACTGTAAGTGGCATATAATAATGAAAGTCGAGACTGGTCGCAAATGGGTTCATAAATGTGACACACAAGTGTAGCAGCAACCACAATTTGATTGCTTGGCTATATCGCCTAAAATAAAGGCCATATACGAGCAAGATCCGCACAGAATAAGAGAATTGTAAAAAGTTGGCAAGAGTGAAAACAAGAAAGATGAACTATCAGTAGCCAGGGCAATAGTGTCGTATCTGAACATTCGATTTGGTGATCTTCTGGTCCGTTGATTAGCTATCTGTGGAAAGTCCAACTGAGAACTCAGTTCGGTACGGCTGTTGTCCCGAGCATTATATTGTAATTATAGTGCAAATCTAAATTAGAGCTGGAAATTTTAGAACGAAGAAAAGTATGCAAAATCCAGAACTGTAACGTGGGATTTGTCGTACAGATTTCAACAGCATTATCAGCGCCTGAGAGTTGATCCGCAAACTCTCTTAAATCTATTTCTGTTGTTTTCTGTTTCAGTTCTGAAGGCATCACTAGCGGCTGCATGAACCTCAGGAGAGAGTGACTTATTTCCGGCGTTATCTTCCTCCAGAAGTTCCCTTTGTCTACAACTTTTCTGCTGCTCTCCTGCACCACGCCTAAAGAATTGCTGCAGCCGAAAAAAGTGGAACCACTCTTGCAAAATAGGCTTTTTCGCAGGCATTTTTTCGCGCACTGATTAATCCAGAAAATGGCCAGTTCTGGCTCCTATTATCCAATCATGACATACTTAAAGACGGGACAATCCTCACTGGCATCTGGCGACTGCTCTGAGTGTAGCGACTATCTTATTAGTTCTTTCTTGCTAGCCCGAAGTGTTCCGACCGCCAAAACTTGCCTAGCATCCGTATCTACCAGCCAAATATTGTTTCAGCCAGTTATAACCACTAGTAATCAGACAAAAATTCGCGACAAAAGCAGCCCTATAAATAGTCCCATATAAGCACGCAGACAAAGCTACCATGGCGTTGAGAAATTACATGTACGCAAAACACATCGACGACAGCGTCACCAAGGCCCGAATCAACATGGTCGACACGTCGAACCCCGATTCGGCCAAGATCGAAGCATCAATTAATAGACTCCACCACCACAGCCACTGCAATAAGGAAAAGGTTGAGAAATTAGGTGCAAAACAGGTCAGACACAGGAGAAGACGTCTCAGCCAAACCGTCGCAGAAGCCTCGTCCCAGGTCAAACCAAACCCCGACACCATCCCCAGAACCATCTCTAGTGTCTCTCCAACCCTCTCGAGCTCCAGCACTTCTGGCTGTGGAAGCGGTAGGGAAATCTCGTTAGAAGATGGGACAAAAGTGTGTCGCAACTGCCCTGACTGCGACAAGAAAAAGACACCAGTGGAAGAACTGCACTTCCCCAAGGTCAACATCGAGGTCCAGGAAGCTTCGACTCCTATGGCAGAATTGCAACGTGAAACAGAGAAGTTGTCGCTCGATACCACTAATAGCATCAACAGTATCCACACCACGGAAATCGACTTCACAAACGTTTTCTAAAGTGTTATAACGAGATAACGAAACATCTGTATATATATTCTGGGTCAAATTAAGGTACTAAAAATGGCATAGGTTAGCGTTGTATATTAGAAGCGCCACAATGATAAAAATATAATGATAATTATAGAATATACTGTAGCTTATTATGGTTACTAAGCGTAACTTGCTCACTGTTGCAACTGTTGCAACTAAACGTTGTAACCGGGCTGAATCAGAAGCAACCATAGCTCATAGTTAAGAGCTTCTATAATCAGTATTCTATGATCTTAATGCAATAACTATTTCGCCTGATGCCTGAATTGAAGATGTTCAACCATAGACTCACTAGGAACTATAATGATTTACTGATTTCCTCTCAATCTGTGCTGGACCATTGTAAGCAACAAGAAAAGGAAATTAAGGTACGGAATTTCTTGAACAATCTTGCCTCTGTTGTCTTCACTATTCTTCTTGTAGAGCTTGATGATGTTGCCCAAAATGATATCCAACTCAATCAAACGGCCGTTTCTGGAATCTACCAACATCGATGGCTGATAATAAGTTGGAGCATCGTAGAATTCCGTATCCTTGATCATATTGACCACTTGTCTCTCTTCGATAATTTGGTTATATTCTCCATAGTCGTATTTGCTCAAGTCTCTGTTAGCAACAAGTTGCACCTCCTTCATCAAAGGGTAGATTACTTCGTCGATTATGTTATCTGTGTCCTTTAACTCGTATACTTTGCCTACGTCCAAATCACAAAGACAACATACAGTGTTGTATGTTGCATTGTACAAGAGTTTCTTCCATCTCGTGTAACGAGCATTATGGTCGAGTTTGGTAGTGTTGATATCATTAGAGTATAACTTGATCAACTTCTCCAACGCAGCCGAAGCAGTATCGTCGTGGATCTTGGAGATATCAAAGAGCCCAAGAACGAGAGAATCGTGTGAAAAATGCGTGATTGTGCCTTTATTGTTCGTAGAACTGATATAGGAAACTCCTGAGATGAAGGTAGCCTCATCTTTCAAATTGCTCCAGTAGCTTTCAATGTCGATTCCATTTTGGATCAACACTATGCTGGTTTTACTGTCTGGTTTCAACAATTTAGCTTTATTCTTCTCTACCTGATCCCAGACATTATTTGCATCGTCTTTTGGAATGACTTTCGTCGAAACTATAATATAGTCAAAGGGACCCGACTCTATTTCCTCCAAGCTCTTGACAACATTGTGAGGCTTGAATCCCGTGATTTGGTTCGCAGCTTCGTTCGCGTCGCCATTTTCACGTCTTCCGCCATAATCCACCGAGGAAATGGTGTATCCTTCTTTGGTGACTTTGTCGTAGTCAGATCTGATCACAGCTGTGAGATCGATTTTGGAACCATTATTTCTATGCAAGGTGTATGCCACCATGACTCCGACTCCGCCGAGTCCGATGGAGAGCACTTTTGTCATGTTGAATATTTGTAGTAATACAAGATCTTCCTCGAGTTTCAAGGAATCTTACAGCACTTTCATTACAGAAGTGGAGTTCGAAATCGTGAAATTTATATCTAGATTCAAAGTGCGGAACTTTTCCGTGTTGCCTATCTGGGAATTTAGGCGCTTTTGCTGCAGAGGCATTTCAGGTTGCGTATCGGATTCTTTCGCGCATGTTCAAAAACGGAGAGTGACAGCGATGGATGCGAAATTCACACAATTGATAAGGCTGTGGATACTATAAGATATATATCAATCTTCCAACTGAATTGCCAGCTCTATTCTAATATATATCATGAAGAAATGTATAAAATAAAATATAAAATATGGAGATATTTTTGTCTAAATTTCTTAAAATTTGCACAGTGAATGAAGAAGTTGTTAGTACTACAATTGTGTCTACGACTTGCTACGCCCACAGCTTAGTAAATTCACTTTTATAATACATACATAATACAAACTTTAAAGCCATTAAAGGAAGTAGCTTTCTACCGAAGCAGAATAATATAGCCATAAATATTTTCTTTGAACGGGCACTTGTCTAATTCTCCGCTCTATCATTCCGTCTACTAGTTCAACTTATCCTTCCAGCCTTTGCTGCCATGGGGAACAGCAGGTACATCCGAATTCATAATCACGGGGTTTCGTGTCCGAGGGAGTGACGAGTTCATCAACGGATCTAGGGTGTTTCCGTTTCTTCCTCGAAGCTGGTGGTGATGTGACGACTGCACAAATCCATTTACTGGAGCAAGGCTGTTGCTAGGAGGACTCGTCTGGGTGGGGGGAACATTTCGCAAGAAGAAGTCGTCTATGTTGGTTATATGTTGTTGCAGTGAAGCTTGTTGCATCTGCTGGACTTGGTGCAATAATTGCTGGTGTTGCTGCTGTGCCTGTTGCTGTTTTTCTTGCTGCTGTGCCTGTTGCTGTTGAGCATGATGCTGCACATGTTGCGCCTGTTGCTGCTGTTGCTGTTGCTGGATGGAACGGAGGTTGATCATTCTCTCATTGAAAAACGAGTTTTTGAACTCCTGGAAAATTGCTACAGTCTGCGGATATTCATACTGGTGGTCATGAAAGAAGCGGTCGGCAAACATGTAGATAAACCGCTCGATATCTGATCCACTAATTGTCAGTGTGACATCCAACGAAGACCCAGTAGAAGTACCAGCAGTTGGAGCTGTATCTAACAGAGCATGTGTAGTAGGTGCTTGTGTAGTAGGAGGTGTACTATTGTTATTGTTGGTATTTCCTGTGTTGGCAGTAGAAGCGGTACCAGCTCGGTTGGATGTTTGCAGTTTCGAGGAGCTTGTTCCTCTTGTTCCCGACCTGGTTAGTCTCTGCTCAATCTGGTGTCTTTCGTATCGAGCCCGTAGCTGTTGCTGATAGTCATATGAGGCAGGAGCTGTAGTATCAGACGCGTCCAGGAATCGCTGTGGTAGCCTCAGTGGATGTGATTTCTGCGATTGCAGAGTCGTTTGGGCTGGCCGTTGCGCTTGCGCCTGTTGCAGGTGCAGTTGTAGTTGTTGCTGCTGTTTATATACATAGTTAAGGTTGAGGTTGCCATTGCCATTGGAGAAACTCAAGCCCTGGTGTGGCCTGAACTGGTTGGAAGCTCCAGTGGAATTAGTTCCAGAAGCGTTAGCTGGATTAGCAAGTTGTGGATTCAATAAATCGTAGCCTGGTCCCTGGGTACTGCCGCTACTTATACTACTATTTGCAGCAGTAGCCGAAGCAAACTCAGTAGCAGGACTATTGCTTGGTGGATTACCATTTACCGAATGATCGTTGCTTCGATTATTACTACTACTGGTATTGTTAGTGGCACTACTGTTACTCACGGTTGTATTGTTGTTAGTGTTACTAGCTGCGGTAGTAGCATTGGTATTATTAGGATTGGTGAGGTTACCGTTAGCAGTATTGCCATCTGTCATTTCGTTCGATTCCTGTTCTGCTCCAGCGTAGTTTTCGTATACTTCTTCAGCTGGCTGTTGGTTTCCAGGTCTAGGCGAAGAAGACGACGACGAAGAGTCGTGGTTCATCCCACCCGCTCCTCCTACGGTGGTTCCGCTCATTCTTTTTTTGTTTAGGCCGTGTCTCTTTTTAAACTGACTGAGCCAGCCATGGCTGAATCCTACTAGTCTTTTGGGGTCTTCCACTCCGTACTGGTGGGCAAAAATCGACCAGTGCTCGCGGAGAATGGGCTCGTTGATTGGTTCGTTCCGTTCAAGTCTCCGTTTTACAAGCATGTCCATAGCTCTGTTGATTTCCTCGTATTTGAACTTTACTTTTCTCCGGCTCTTTTTGGAAAATGAAGACCCCGCCAGACTCAATCGTTCTCTGAGATCGTCTTCGTTCTTGAGCCATTCGCTGAAAGAAGATGTCAGGATCAGAATCTCGTTTTTGTACCGGTCTACTGTCTCCAGTTGGGGCCGGTTCGACTGGTGGTAGAAGTCGAGGATTTGTATTTTTTGCTCTAGTGTAGCTCTAGGTAGCTTGACGGGAGGCATTGTATGTTATGAGACTATGTGATATGATAGGAATTATTTGATATGATTGATATTTCTTAAATGGTAGTACAAGGATGTTATTGGAGAAGTTGCTGGTTTGATAATTGTTGCTGTTGATTGTGAGTTATGAAATACTCTTTGTATGTAGTATGAGTAGATTGTGTGAAGAGTATGAATATAAATGAAGACAGGAAAATACTACCAAGGACGGATACCAATGTTTGAATTCACGTCGTCTGTTTGTTCTCAGCGTTAGGATAGCTCTTACTCTTGTTTGGTAATCCTAGATTCCCAGTTTTATTTCCAAGTGGTTATGAGGAATGGCCCCAATTTTCTTTTTCAAGATTGCACCACTGATATGAGTATACCACAACAACCAGATACGTCAATTGAACACTGGGTTTACAAGATTGTAGTACTGAGGTTGGAAGATTCAGTAGAATGCCTAATATCAAAGACTATATGTCTGCAGGGACTTCAATGAACTCTGGAAAATGGTTTGGAAGTGGAGCTCAAATTAGTGAAGACTAACTTTTTATAATCAGAAATGGTCGGATTTTGGCCACAAAAAAAAAGAGAGAACCAGCCAAATTATAGACGCGTCGTACTGACTCGCTGCTCGACTACTTAAGTAAACTGATGAACAGAAACAGAGACGTCGTTCGTGGCTGCTGGGTTCACAAATGAAGTCAAGTCTACTTAAACGGTGTTGGCTAAAATAAATAAACCTCTCTCTTAACCAAATTTCGGGCGAGGAGTCTCCTGCATATCTGCCTTCAAAAGTACATATCTTTTGATTGGAGGGGTATGGCCATCTAAAATGAGGTGGGGGTACTATGGTCGTTTTTGTCGGGCTTTTTTCGTTAATCCCGGGAAATCTCAGTTGGAGTATAGGTTTAGTGTGAATTGGCAAATTCTCTTTTCAACTAGTGAAAAGAGATTTATCTTGGGTAATTTGGTTCACTTGAGTACTGGCACCCCTTCGTTTGTGGAATGTAAAAAATCATCCACATGCAAGGAAAGTGATGGAAAACGGTTGTATGCAGTCATAGATTTTAAGTCTATATATATAACGATTTTCCTTTGAATAAATTGTTTCTTCAATTGTAAAAGAGAAATTGAATATAAATTATATACTGTCTTTCGGAGAGCCATAGAAATTGTTGATGTACCCCAAATTCCCCTCTGTTTGTAAGTATAGAGCTAGTCTATCTAATCTCGCTATACACTTTCAGGTCATTCCTGTATGAACTCAGTAAGAAATGAATCGTCACGTGAGCGTATATATATATATATCAATTTTCAGGACCAGACTGGAAGAGTGGATGTGTAAGTAAAGCAAGAATTTCTCGTGATGTAATATGGATCCTGTAGTAACTTATAATGGCATTCAAGCCTTGAAGCTTTATATCTACTTTTCCTTTTTCTCTTCTGTCTGTCTCTAGTACAATGTGTATTCAAGAAATCAATATCGAACAATACTACTAAAAAAACACTTCCTTAGTGGGAAGTTCTGGTGACTCTGTCCAAAACCGATTCGTAGGCAACCTCAGAGAAGTCAGTACCCTGGACATCGGCAGCAACACCGTTCAAGGCTCTTCTCAAGGCATCCTTGGAAGAAGCGTACACCATCTTGGCTCTGATTGGAGCGGTGTCTGGCGACCAGGTGAAGAAAACAATCTTAGATCTCTTGCCTTCACCTCCACCAATCTCGTACTCGAAGTCGTAGATGGCGTATTTACATTCGTTTTCTGGCAACTTTTCCAAGAATACATCGTAGTCGGTTTCACTGGAGGTTTCTTCGACGACAATTTCTGTCTTGCTGTCGTTCAAGGTGTAGATGATGAACTTGTGCTTCTTGCCCAACTTTAAATCGTTGAAGGCAGTCAATGACTCATCGGCAACGGCAACACTAGAAGGTTAGTATTCTAATTGATAGTTGATAATTGATAATTTAAGAGTAGACAAATAAATGGAAGTCAATAAACAAAAACTCAAACAAATCACAATCTATAGAATAATTAGAACATAATTACACAATAATAGTACCATTAAACCGATACCTTGGTATCAGAGACATACTAAAGCAATTCCTATGGAAGAATTGAATCTGTTACACTCCAACTGCATAACATAGGATCATATTGCAAATGTGTCATAATTATTATTGCTTACTGTTAACTATTGTAACAGTTATCATCCATAGTAGCCACTCTTTCTGTCATCATTCACTTTATGCTTACCCTGATCTGGACTACAACATGTGTTAGTAACCTTGGAACAATCAGATTCGTGGATCTTTTGGCATGTTCAAGTTGGGAGGCTCATTAATTTCTACTGGCATTGCCACTTCATAGAAACAATCGCATAAAACAGACACCATCAATCAGCTCCAATCGCCCATAATTGATTGCCGTTGGCAACTGCCCAAACATCCAATCACATTGCAAGACATACCATTGTGGAATTTATTTATAGTTAATAAGCGTAGTTGATTGTAGAGTTCAACGTCGACCACCAACAAAGTCGAATGTTGTTCCTTTTAATCTGCGTCGTTCAATTTTCAATTCTCGGTAGTGACACAAAAATAGTCACGTGACCGTGCCTGAAACAACAAGAATCCCTACGAAGTGGCATATGTATGGTATGATACGGTACAACTGGAAATGAAAAGGGGTAATGATAGGAGCTGAGATAAGTTGAATGACAATGTTGACGATATGTCTCCTATTATTCTCTACTATTTTTTTGGTGGTGTCTATAAGGTCTATGGGTGGCTTCTCTGGAAAAAGAAGGATGTGATTCCAGTATAGGAGATTATGTTTTAGTAGTGACAATTGTTCAATTGTGCTTGATTTCCACTCTGAGGGCACAATATCAGTAGTTCTATCAAATTTAAGAAAAGGTTTGCTTGAGTTTTTGTCTCTGTTTTCACTGTATTGGTTTTCTTATCTTTCTTATCGATGGCTGCGAAAAGCTTAGACTCTACAATTTATGAATTACAAGACTACGAAAAGAGGGAGATTGCGGTTCAATTGGCTCGTGTGTTTCACTGGATCGAATTTTGAGCTTTAAGGAAGGAGCATAGGAGCACTTCGTAGAATTTCGTTGGCTGAGCCAATTTTACTTCAAAAGAGGCAGTGCTTGTTTTAGGAGACGAAAATTTGCTGCTTCAGTTTCATAAAGCTCTCTGTTATGGGCTGTAGTCTTTTTTGAATTTGTTAACTAGAAACGACAACTTTAATGTCAATGATTCGTAGGTTAAGTGGGTTTAAATGAAAAATGGCATTTGTACACAATTTTTCACAAATTCAGCTAAATTCTAAAATTTAAGAAGCTTTTTTCCTTTGTAAACTATACCTTCACATTAGAGGTGTACTCTTATAAAAAGATCCTGTGTTCTTGAAAATCGATAAAAGCTTCTGATAGCAAGAATATTTACTCTCTTCTCTACAAATGCTTCTGAAGAATACTCCTAAATCATCGACCACAATGTAATTCTGCTACAACATGGGAAGACTTTACAGGGAGCTAGAGTCACTATATCATCAAGAGTGAGAATACTATCAATTTCTAGCAAATTCCAGAAAGTTAGTCTAACTTACAATCTTAGTATGTATGGTAAAAGTGCTTTCAAGGGTGTTTGATAGCATTTGCGGTATGGATCTTTTTCATTTTTCCGAAATGGCAAGTATTAAAGTCGAACTCATTTACTACATAGTTAACCGATCTTCTTCTAATTCATTCAGAATAACTGAAGGAGATCTGCAATTAGCATTACCTATTGAAATTACTCAAAACTAGAGAAATGTGCTTAGGGAATTGTAATATATTATTAACTATTGCGGTATGGAGGTTCGTGACTTTCACACCATAGATACTGTCCTGATTTGAATTTACATTGGATTATGCCTTATGGCGTAGTGGAACAGTGTGCACAGTTTCTGTGTAGTCGACTGTTCGAGTCCAACTAGTGAAGATACGATGGCCGAGTGGTTAAGGCGAAGGATGCAGGTTCCTTTGGGCTCTGCCCGCGCAGGTTCGAACCCTGCTCGTGTCGATATATTTTTGCAAATGAATCTATTATGCTAATAGTATTTCTTTTTGTATAATCTATTGCTTAGAAATAGTAAAACAGTCAAGAAAGAGAATACAATTTTTATAGAATTAATTGCTTCTGAGATCGTCATCGTAATTTTGCCTCTTTTCGCCATAAATTCTGGAACCGTTCTGTGGCCATCTGCAGGTAGCCCCGAAAAATTTAACTATGCAGATATCACCAGACATGATTAGGAAATTTTCAGTTAAATGGACTTGTAGCTTCTCCAGGAATTGTATATAGAACCAGCATTTTAGCAATTTGACACCAGCATTATTTTCTTTTCACCGTTATGGGCTTGTATGAGATTCTTGAGATTGAGTCGCTGGCGTCTTCTGCCGATATCAAGAAAGCCTACAGAAAGCTAGCACTCCGATACCATCCCGATAAAGCCACCGAGGAAGAGAGACATATCGCCGAAACGAAATTCAAGGAGATCTCGCACGCGTACGAAATACTCAGCGACGAGGCAAGACGTGAAGAGTACGACTTTTACGGTACCACCGATGGGATCCATGGCCAGTCTCATATGTATGGAGAACCTGATGGGAATCCATTTGAAAACTTCTATGGCGGAGGAGGGCAACAGTATGATCCACGTGATTTCTACAATTTCTTTAATGACATGAACGGAGCCAATGGTCACAGACAGTCAGCTGGGGCCAAAGCTCGAACCGAAGATGCTGAAATAGAAGTCGATGTCACACTTGAGGATTTGTTTAAGGGTAAAATTATCAGAACCACTTCGACTAGAAACATCATTTGTACCCTTTGCAAAGGTAAGGGCGCCAAAAAGAATGCAGTGCCCAAAAAGTGTAATACTTGTGATGGAGAAGGTATAGTACGCAAGATTCGTAGAGTGGGTCCCGGACTTGTAACCCAAGAGTATGTAGACTGCAGTGCCTGCGAAGGTATAGGAAAGTTCTACAGAACCAAGGATAGATGTAAGAAGTGTGAAGGTAAGCGAGTGATTGAAGAAACCAAGATCTTGGAATTTGAGATAGTCAAGGGTTCACATAGTGGAGAGAAGATTGTGCTTTCTAAGGAGTCAGACGAATACCCAGGAAAGGAAACCGGTGATGTCAAGTTGACTTTTACCACTAAAGACCATCCCGTTTTCACCAGGAAGGGCGACGATTTGTACGCCAAATACAAGATTCCACTTGTAGAGGCACTTTGTGGGTTTTCCAGAGTGTTGGTGAAGCATTTAGATGGTAGAGGAATCAAGGTATCTACGCCTCCAGGAAAAGTAATACGTCCCGGAGACTATATCAAGATCACAGGCGAGGGCATGCCTGTCAAGAATGGCTCGCTGGGATGGTTCGGTGGCTCATCGTCCAAACGAGGGGACTTGTATATCGAAATGGAGATCGAATTCCCTACGGACAATTGGTACTTGGAAAGAAACGATATCCTTAAGATGAAGAATTTGCTTCCTTCAGCCATAAAGAGCAAACTGGATATGTCCAGACAAACCGTTGACAATGACTCGTTGCCTGAAGCAAACATAGAAGTGTTTACCGACTTTACCATCGCCAAACAAGACGCATTGCCAGACTACAAGGAAGACTCTCCAACTCCTGCCCCAGAAGAAGAGCACCATAATGGCTACAATGGCTACAATGGCTACAGTGGCTTCGATGGGAGCGCACAACCGGAATGCACTCAGCAATAGAAGAAGAACATAACTAAAAAAGAACAGAATCAAGAACTAATAGTTCTGATATCATAAATCTAGCCAGTCTCAACTCTAGTCTTATGAATCTACATGTATACTATTGTAAATAATCTTATTGGTACATAATAGAGAGTAATGCCAGCCTTATATCTTATATACTAATCCAACAAATCCTTCATGTCATCGATGCTCAATCCCACCGTAGTGATATCCATTTCTTCACCATCGTCGTCGTTGTTCTCGTAATCGAACTCTAGTTGCAAGTCTCCAATAGCCATACTCTTGAGTTCCTTTTCAGCTTCAACGACCTCCGGGTATACAATTCGGTTTTCATCGGTAACAACAGTCCTGCTGGGTTTCGAGAAGAATTCCAAATCTACATCGTCAAAAGGCACCATATCTACGGGATATGACTCGAGCGGAAGAGGCCGATCTGCAATTGTTTCTACTTCTACATCTTCTATGCCTTCAGGAAGCTCAATGCGATCCTCGAATTTCGTTTTCATCGTAGTCTTCTTCACAGGATCAACATTGTTAGCGTTTATATCACGATTGATGATATTTGAAGCATGCAATTGAGCAGTTGCACTACTGAGGGTGCTGTTAAGATCAACTACGGGATCCTTAGGAAGAATAGACTTCTTCAATAGACTATCTGTGACAATATTACTACTTGAATGGCCACTAGAATTCTCAAAAAGGTCGGAATTTAGCTGCTGAAGCTTTACTTTATCTTTTCCAGCATCTCTGGCATCAACAGGCGTGATTTTGGTTGTAGGCGGTCTCGATTTGCTGACTTCTATGTGTTCATTCTTTCTATGAATAAACCCTAATGACGAGTTTGCCTTTGTTAAAACTGGCAATTTTTTTGGACCTATCGCTTTTCTTACAGGAGCTGTTGCCTCATGCTTTGCAGATGTGTTTAATGAAGTTTTAGCCCTATTCAAACTGGGAATCTGTTGGTTCTGATCCTTGCTACCTAAAGGTATTCGTCTACGATTGACATTGCTTTTCTTGGAGGAGACCATCAGGTCCTTCTGCATCTGCAACGAAGCAGCACTGCCTACAGTACTATTCTCGTCGAGAGTGTGGATATCCATTGTGGAAATGATGAATAGGAATTTGATTATAATTTTATCTTGAGATTGTTTATTTTGTTTGTATACATATAGGGTAGAACTGCATACTAGACATCACGTGCTGGCCGTGATAAATGAATAGGAATATGGAAAGATGTGGAGAAGATATGGACTATACAATATCTAGAAAGAATACCATTGGCATAGAGTGAAGTTATATGAGTGTCAGTTTTTAAGGGATATAAAAGGACTCAATTGTAAAATTGTAGATGTGCATGTATTACGTAACACACTTACGTAGTACAATTTGTAGCACTAGACGACATTGACATATCTGCTGGCACAGTATTATTCTTTCTGCTTGCAACAGCACAAATATTCCACTATTCACGTCTATGGACAGCCACGGGTTGTCTACTTACTGTCTTTTTTTTAACATTCTATGATTTATCCGTTTACTCTTTTGCACCCATGGGACGTCTCGGCCTGTACCCTACCATCATATACTGCATACAATATAATATATAGCCATATCTACAATTCCATCTAAACACCATATATATCTACAACTACCTACAAAACCCAACCAAAAGCAGGAAAAGGACGTAGCAAAATTCTCAGGACACGTGAAGTATGGCGTTCCTCTCACAGTTCATCAACGTGACATCCACGTCTCCCGAAGAGAGCTCGCTGTGGATCTACTTGGTGGATTGGATTTTAGCTTTGATTCTCAGCTTGACGTTTGTCTTCTACTTCAACCGGTTTGTGGGCTATATCATTTCTTCTTTGTTGAAGTTACTCTTTTGGAAATCCTTAGGGCTACGAATCAACGTTGAGTCTATAAAGATTTCCCCCTTGGGCGGACGTATCTTCGCCAAAAATGTCACTATCATTTCACAAGACATGGCGATATCGGTGCTAAATCTCACGCTAACATGGCGATATTGGCTTTTCAAGTTAACAAAACTATCGAACTACTACTTCGATGAGGGTTTTCCGGATTCTACGACTAGTCGCAGAGTTTCACGGCTGGAAAATGAAGAGCTACCGTGTAGACTCTTTTTGATGGTAGATGGCTTGGAAGTGTTCATGTATAACAGAACCTTTGCATACGACAATATCATGGACATGTTGAGAGGCGAAGAGAAGGATAGGAAAGAAAGTACCAGTGACGAAAATAGCAAAAATACAGCTTCTACCATGTCAGCAGACTCTGGCTCTACCACTAATAACCTCAAGTATAGAGGAAATACCAGAACTGCAACAGTTCCAGAAGCTTCGACATCGGACTGGTCGCAGAATGAAAAATCTCAAACTCAACAGCCACCACAATACAGAACTAAACTGGCTGAAACCACCCTATTTTTCTTGCTTGGCATGCTTCCTTTGAAAGTCAGAGTAAAAAAAGGAGCCGTAGTTCTTGGAAATGTCACCACTCCCTCCATTCTCGTAGTTTCGTACAAATCAGCCAACGGCATTCTCGACATTTCGAAATCTCCTAATCCTCTAGATAAGTGGAGGTTTTTGCACGATCTCAACTTTGAGAACTTCCAGCTCTGGTTGAAGCCCAACATTGGCTACGAGAAACATCGATACGTTTCGCCAGACGATCTTCGACACGAGACCAAAAGCACAAAGAATATGAACCACTATAAACGATACAAGTACTGGTACAAGTTTGAACGGGCAGCATCAGTCGTTCAGAAAGCATTTCATAAACTAAAGAGAAGGAAGAAGGGGCCAGATTTAGACGAAGACTATGGTACGTCTCAATGGCGTGGCCTCAGACGTTATGTAGGTGAAGACGACCGTAGAATGTATGCCATGTTGAACATGGAAGAAGAGTATGCCAAAGTCAGTTTGATCTTGGATTCTCAAAACACAAGAATTGTCTACTACTACGACACACCCGGTGCGATACCGTTGGGGCCAGTTCCGTATAAGAATTCTGGACTACATCCGGAACATGGAGTGGAACTTGAAGTCACACAGGGAACTATCCACTATGGAGCCTGGGCTGATAGGCAACGTGTGCCGCTCCAGGGGATGTTTTTCCCAGCCATCGCTAAGGATGCTGTAGAAACACAATTGCCTACATCTCCAGGCGAAGCTCGACAATATGCTGGTTTCAAACTAGCCATTGTCGTCAAAGATGAAGTCATCTTTAGAGTACCCACAAGAGAATTGAGCAAGGACAAGGCTCTTTTACGTAAAACTGCATCTGGAGCAACACCTAAAACCTCTCGTTCCTTTGGCTGGATTGAAGTTAAAATGGGTGCAGGCTCGACTATCTCCAGTTTCACATCATATATAGCTTCGAAGAAAGAGGGCTGGCCCAATACTTTGAATGTGCTTTTTAACGAACCTGAATTGCGTACATCTGTGAACCACGATGTGTTGTATGCAGCCGACTCACACGAAATCAACGCCAGAATCGGATTTCCCTTACAGTGGAATGGCAGGTGCAACTGGAAGTTCGATATGGTAAGTGAGAATGCCAGGATATTCTTTCTCAGAGAACACACCATGTTGTTTTCAGATTTGTTCTCTGATTTTGCATCAGGAGAACCCACACCGTACGAGAGCTTTAGAGTGTTTGTCTACAATATTGGCTGGGAGCTTCATGATTACAAACTCTACTTGAATGTGAACGACGCCAATATCATCAACAACCCTCTTGACTTCAACAACAACAAGTACCTTTCGTTTCAAGGGGAAAAGTTGAATGTAGATCTCAATATTCCTCTTCTTGGTAAATTCTCAAGATCAACAGAGATCGGCTTCAAGATTTGCACTTCGTATTTTGACTTGGTGCTCGATACTCCTCCCTGGCATACTGCCAATGCGTTTATGAAAGACTCCAAGTTAATGGGGAAGGCAAACAACTTTACCGTAGATGGCTCATATACATTCTTCAATACTGTAGAAGTCAATACTTCGGACTATATCGAAATAAGATGCATAGGAGATTATATCAGTGTTAAGTTCTATGGTTTTGTCATCAAATACTTATTCTTAATCCGTGAGAATTACTTTGGTGAAACTATCCATTTCAAGACTTTTGAAGAATATACTAACGAAGAACAAGCGGACACTGATGGAACTTCTACTTTGACGACAAACAATGAAGCTAAGACAAGCGCCTCCCAGGAATTTGATTACTGGAAAATTTTGAAAACTGATAACGATATCGATATCTTTTTCACTTTCCAAGTGAGGCATGGGTTGGTGATTTTGCCTTACAACCTTTATTCGTGTACTTCACACTTTGGGTTGTCCTTTGATTCGTTGGATGTTGATATCAGATTTTCCAACTACTACATGGATCTTGAGTGTGACGTAAGTCCCATAAACACAGTATTCGTAAGAGAGTGCAAGGCTACTGAAACTGACATCCTCTTCAATATACCCAAGTATCGCGAAATGTATCTTTCTTCAAAGACGCCTGATATCCAGTTTGATGGACTTACCATTCATGCTCACAGAATGTTCGGCCCACCACCAGAAGAGATCACTTACTACTGTAAATGGGACTTTGCTATCTCTGACATCTTATTCGATAGCGGCATGCTCTCTTTGGCTGCTGTAGTGACTTGTGTTCGTAACTTCATCTTTTGTTACAAGGATATCGAGAATGCTATGCAAGTTGAGATTCCTTTGCTCTGGGATGCTACTCATCTTTCGTTCAGATGCCCTCATATGGAATTTAAGATCACTCCAGAAAAGAGTTCACAAGATACTCTGGTCGCATGCCCCTATATCATGGTGACTTTGGACTCGTTTATTTTCAACTTCAACGATAATTGCAACAAAAGATACAACAAATTGATAGAAGCTTCGTTGCCTAGTATCGATGTAAAAATCATAGAGCCCAGCAATTCTTCAGACGGCCAGGATCTTATTCTAGGATATCTCAAGACATCTCTTGTCTTCAGTGACATATGCCAGAAACCTGATATGGTAGAAAGAACGAGGTTGCAACAGCATCACATCAAGTTCAACGATGCACCTTTCCATAGATCTCCCTTTCTCATTTTTCCAGAAGGTAGAGATGTGGAATATAATGATCCTTATGGGTGTCTTGTCTCGACACTAACGCTTCCAGACGTCTCCCATCCACTTTCTGCTTCTTTTCCAGGTGACCTTGACGAGGAAGAGTTCAATAACTATGTTTATGATTCAGAGCTGTCTTCAAATGTAACCTTGCAGTCTGAAGAAGACAACACTTACTTCAGTAAGATGCCTCCGCGTCAGGATTACGATGACGCGGACTACAACCCATCATACAAGGTAGACCCTCTTTATGATTACGATAACATTGTATTAGAGTTAGGCGAAGTTCAATCATTTTTCACCCCCAAGTCTCTTACGTGCATTGCAAGAGTAGCCAGCTCCAGTTCAGATCATTCAGTTGATGTTCTCATGGACGATTTTCATATCCAAATTGTGAAGCATCTCAAAGTGTTGCTAACCTCGTTTCACACTGTGGTCAATTTGCGGCTTATAAGTCCTGATATTTCAATTCAGTTTGGACGTTTTGACACAACAGATACGGAACTGATTCTCTGCAAATCGCACAACATACCTATCGCACATTTCCAGCTTCTGGAACTATCATTGGCATTGAATATTAAGAAACTGAAGACTCAGATAGGCTCTTTAGATGATCTTGATAAGGAAGTTTCATTTGCTTTTCATTTGAAGGAGCTTCTTTTGACAATTTCAAATCCGTCTGAATTCGAAATCCCGTTACTATTCAACATTAAAGAAGTCGAATTCTGGTCCCTGACACATGATGATTCGATAGTCTCAGCAAGTGTAGACACAATCAATCTTGAAGTAAATGATGATCAAGTAGAGTGGATCATTGATTTTGCTGAATCCATGCGAACCGAAATTGAAACTGCCATGGATGAATTTGAAAAGAATTCATTTTCGGAACATGATGCTTTTGCAGAATTAGCTTACAAACTTACTCTTGCCTCGATAGATTACCAAATTGATCATGATCCTGGAGTTTTAACGAAACCAGCTTATATCTTGAGATCAAGAAAAGAGCATATAAGATTCATTGAAGGATGGCAGATAACAGCAAGATTGCGTCATGTTCTCAATTATTTGCCTTGTGAATGGTTCGAAACAGAAGGGAATAATATTGGTTCAAGAGATTGGAAACTTCCCGAGAGTGCTTACGATGAAGTGAGTATGATATTTTCTCGCTGGAGAAGTTGGGAGGCCAACAATGAGCAGAGAACCAACTTCTTCAACAAGGTCTTCTTGGCCGATAGTTCCAGCGACACGAATCCTGTTGGATTAACAACTTCCGTGTCAGAAGCCAATTTCAAGATAAAGAAATCTAGGTCTGAATTTGATTATATATCTGCCCAAGAGATCGGTGCTATTTTAAGATTCAGAGAAAATTTGTCACTTGGTGATCTTGTTCCTAGTTTGTCAACCGTAGATCCAGTGCTAGGATTAGAAGGAGTATTCAATATGTCGGGGTATAAGAGTAAAATCTCTGATATCTCTATGAATTACTTAAAGAGGATTCTCGCACAAATTAAGGTTATTGAAGCGAACAATAACGAAGAACTGCAGTCGGATGAGAAGCCAAAGAAGTTTGACACACGCCCAAGTTTCAAGCTTTCAATTATTACCAATGTTAATAACTTTCATCAACATGTGATTTTACCTTCAACAACGTTTGAGATTGTTGGTGCTAGTATCAATAGCTCGGTAGATTTAGCACTACTCCAAGAATTCCCAGATAGTATCTTTCTCTCTGCACTGAATGGATCTGATTTCTACGAGTTGAATACTTGGAGTGGAGAATCAAGGTTAGTTTCATTGCGATCTTCTAACTATTTCGTCTTGTTTTCAAATGTCGGTGAAGTGATAGAGGGAATAAAAAATTGTAAATTGTCATTGGGAAAATTTACGTTTAGAATTCTTGACGAGAATGATATTCTCTTACATGCTATCGACAACTTCCTTAATGTGGATCTCAAGTATCTTCAAGGATTATCTAATGAGAGTGATAACTTCAAAAAAGTTAATTCAACACCGAGGACAGAATACAACATGGGATTATTGGAGCAGATTGGTGATATTTCACTTAATATCAACGTGGGAGAATTTGTCTGGTTATTTGAGCTTCTTAAACCTTTGAATTTTGGAGGAATAATTTTAGATAACAACTTTTCATTGTCCAAGGTCGGCAGCACAATCACCATGGATTCGTTGATTGGGAAAATCAACATGAATGCTAGCTTGGATACGATCCAATTGCTTGAATTACAAAATTCTCAGATTTTGACCAAGTTGAAATTCTCAAAAGTAGTTGACCTTTACATTTGCTCCATTTCATCTGGAGTTGGTTACACGAAATTGTTCTCACCTCAATTATTTCGGACAATTGAAAAGTTGGCGGAAAAGTCACCAGATTTGATGCAGAGAGTCAACCAATTGCAGGAATATCTTAAATTTGAGAACAAAGACAGAAGAGGAAACGCCCTCGAGAAGATAGAAAAGAAGGAACCTTTAGAGAAAGATCGTTTGAACATTTTGGACAAGATTGCGTTCAAAGTTAAGTTCACAAACGATTATATTGGTGTATCGTCTTTTGTTGAAAACACCAAGTATTCACTAGAAGTTGAGAATACATCAATCAGAGTTTCTGATGTTCTTGGTGTATTTATGGAAGATGATTTTGGTATCTCTCATAAGGTGGTACCAATCTATGGCGATTTGATTATTCCTACAGCAAGAATCTATATCTTGGATAGAACTGTTCCCGTTGGATTGTCAAACATCATGGATGTCAACTTTGCTGTGAAGTTGTTCAATGACCATGATAGTGTACAAAGGAAAGGGAGAAACTTTCAACTCGAATCTCAATACTGTCGTATCTGTTTGGGTCCATCAACTCTCTTCAAGATTGTTGATTTGACCGATATGCTAAAGCTGTCTGGTACCCGGTTGGTTAATGCAATTTCCAAATGCCGACCTAGTGAATCTGTACCCAATAAAACTGAGTCATCATCCGGTTCAAATGGTATTCAATTTTCCGGGATTCAGATTTTATCTTACAATTTCTGTTTAGGTTGGATTTTCAACAACAAACTGAACGAATATCCAGGTATCATTTTGGGAGCCGAGAGATTTTTCGCTATTACCGAAAATGGCTTGGGAAAGTTCACATTGATGGATGCGTTTCTATCTGTCGCAAACGGTTCCCGTTCATCTAATTTCTACAGCAAGCAATCAGAACGAACCAACTTGAATAGAGCCTTCTTGCCCAGAATGCAATTGACTTTCACTACACAGAAGAGGGACGAAAAGAAGACGATGGAGATCTTGATTCAAGGTGATGAGTTAGATGTCAAGTTTTTGTCTACTTCAATCGTTATGACAGAATATGCTGTCAGCTCTGGTAACGAGGTACTGAAATACTTCAATGCTCGAGCTGAAAGAATTGCTGAACTTACCAAGCAATCACAAGAGAATTCGTCTTCGAGAAGTGATAATGATGAAGCAAAGGAGTATATCAATACGCTTAAGTCGGCTTTTGATTCTATTGAAGTAGTTGCTAAGTTTGCTGGGTCTACAGTCCTATTTCATCGTCTTGATAATGACGAACACGGCAATACCCCTTCGCTATTCTTGCATTCTCCAGCAGTCAAGATCGCATTCAAGTACGACCACCATAAGTTTGAGAAGAAGAAACATGTCATCAAAGGCGAAGTTCTCACTTCTTCCTCTAGCAATACATTATATGCTTTCTGTGTTCCAGTTGTAGTGGACATTGTTACTGGTATCAAGCGTATGATGAGAAGAGCTAACATTGGCGATTCAAACCGAGAAAAGGGAAAGCGCATAGAAACGGTACCAGCTTCAAAGGGCTCGATGGAATTTGCAAGTTTGTTAGGAGAAATGGATATTCATTTTGGTCTTAGAATCGAGAAGCAGGAATTGACTCTTAGTTGTGAGCCCACAGCAAAGGTGGCTGCTATCGTTGGTTTAGATGGTATTTTTATTCAATTGAATTCTGGTGACAAGGTTATTCCCAGCTTGATGTTGGCTGTTCTCTTTGATTCTGTGTCTGCTTCGTTGCAACATATTTATTCCAGAGAAATAAGCGGATCTGTTTCCATCAAGAAGGTCTTGTTGAGCAGTGCTTTTGAATTCAACGAAATACCCAGTGTGTTATCTTCTGGCTGTATTGTGGACGTTGATGCATATGTCAATGTTAAGCAGTATCAGGACTTGGAGCTATTCAAGGATATCTGGTTCCCATCTCATTATGTCGAGTTGTATTCTAGTTTTGTTGCTTCTACCGAAGAACAACACAAAGAGGTCAAACAACATAGATCTGAACTTGCTTCTAATAAGAATCTTTCGACCAGATTCAAAGAAGTCTCTACCTCATACGCTATGCCTTGGATAGTCACATTCTTTGTCACAAATTTCTGTGTTCAGGTGGATTTTGGTCCTTCGTTGTGCAACAGTAAATTGAAGTTTGATCGATTCTGGGCCGTCTCCAAAAAGTCAACCGATTGGAGTCAAGACTTGAAGGCAGGTATCAATTGTATTTCATTGGAAGCAGAAGGTAGATTGGGTGGCCATTTCAGCATTTCGCAGATGAATATCCATACTGCCATCAGCTGGAAGTTGGAATCAGGAGCAACTTTGGATGTGCCTCTTATTCTAATCTCAGCAGGAACGGAAAAGCTTCAACTCAAGCTTTCGTTTGACTATCACGTCTTCGCAATTGCCAACATTGAAGATTTTTCTGTGGATGTATTCAACCAGAAGAGTGAAATCAGTATTTCAAAAGACCATTTGTCTGTTGCTACCAAATTCAACACAGCAGAAGTATACATTACTTCTTTGACTGCTTCTAATTGTTTGGATATCTATAACACAATTTCGAGAATGATTCAGGAAAACAGAAGATCATACAAGGAAACACTAGTCGATTCGTCTAGAGAACGTAATGTCAAGGACAAGAGAACGGCCGAAGTGGTTTCCGATGCAATTTTGGAAACCGTCAAAAAACTCGAAACAAAAATCGAAGTGATTGCAGGTCATTTATTGATTCACGTGTATCCTACTTCTTTTGATGATCTGAAGGTGTTGGTTGTAAAGTTGGATGAATCCAAGGCCAATTTCCAGCAGAACGAGTATTCGAGTGGTATATCCAACGAATTGGAAATAAAGTTCAACGATCTAGTGGTATCCTTGTCCATTACTTCTCCAGTATCAGAATCGTTTATAGCACAATGCTCCGTAGACGAATTTGTGGATTACGCTTATAAGGCAAGAGGCGGTACTATTTTCATTTTCCCATCGTTCAAGATCTCCATGAGAACTTTCCAAAAATATGACGAACTTCTCATTGAATATTTATACCAGTCATCGTTTGACGGTACAGTGGACATTAGATGGAATTTGGGATCGGTCAACTTCATACGGGAGATGTTCGCTATCCACAAGAAGGCTTTGGAGTCCCGTATGGAATACAAGAAGCATGCGACTGAAGGATTTAGAGAAGATATCTTTGCGACTCAGGGCACCAAGACATCTTCGTTGTTACAGGAAGACGACGAATCGGAAGATCCCACTGATGCTATCAAAGAAGCAATTAATGAGTCGATTGATAAAGTTTCTCAGGGTTCCAAATATATCTATTCACCATTGGCACCCCCAATTATCGAGGCCCCACAATTGAAAGAACTAGGCAATGCCACACCACCGCTAGAATGGTTTGGTTTGAATAGAGATAAGTTCCCCAATGTCACTCACCAGCTAGGAATAGTGACATTACAGAAGCTAATTCACGAGGTCGAACTGAGATACTCCAAGGTCCTCGGAAAGGCATAGCTTTATTTATATATGTTACAGTACAGGAAATTTATAGAAGTTACTGATAAGTATCGATTGCTATGATTATAATATGCATATATACAAGTGGGTCATTGAGATTATAGGTTTCTGAGAAACGATATTTCTTAGAAGCTGGAGTAGAAGTTTGAGTCGAATAGAAGTTGAGGTTGATGTAGAGCTTGAGGCTTGTCAGACAAAAAAGTCCTATTAGATAGACACTCAAAACATCCAACAAAAAAACCAGCTAATTTATATGGCACAATAGTGCTTAATGGGTCAAATACCATCTTCCCTTGGCTTTTCTTCTGGATAAAATCTTTCTTCCGTTCTTTGTTCTCAATCTGGCTAAGAATCCAAATGTTCTCTTTCTCTTCAAAGTGGAAGGTTGATATGTGTTACCCCTGGACTTGAATCTTCTCTGGACAAGGCCCATAAAAGTTTGCAACGGAGAAGATTGAACAAGAAGAGGCAGAGCAGTGTTCTGGTTTATAGGAGCCATGGATCTGTATATGAAAGTGGATTGGAGAGTTGAGATTGGCTTGGAGAGTGTTGAAAAAGAATGCGAACTTCTCAACATAGCCGAGGAGGGATTTGCTCTTATTATGTTGGTGAGTCTAAACATCATATATTAGTTTGAGGGACAAGAATTCAAAATGAGTGCTGCTAAGTGAAGAAACCGAAAACGTCTTACAGTGAAAGTCATAAACGTTTGAAAAATTTAGAGCTTTTGATACTCGGTCCCATATGTACACGGTTCAAGAAACTTCTGCGTAATTTCTGGTCTTCAATTTTTCAGTTCCATCTCGCAGAGCCAAAAAAATTTGAATAGTTAAGCTCATCAGACATGCAATCTCCATAACGTGCCAACTTTCCAATTACAGATCTATAACTTTCACAGCTGCATAAACACATATACAAGATGTCATCAACTTTCCGTCCAAGAAGAGTCGTTCCAAATGCGGTTAATACTCCGATTTTGACAAAAATCCAGACGTCTTCCAGCATTAACAACTCAGAAGCTGAACAGATCTTATCTGAATTCATCTACGCGAGCGAGGCTGTCGCTGCAAGCTTCACAAGTAGCAGTTTAGTGGATAACGAGGCCGGTTCAGCTACGGGTTTCTCAGACAGCGCTGGTTCCAATGCTTTATTGAGTCAGTTGAAGAGAGTCCAAAGAGACTTGAGAGGGTTACCTCCTTTGGTTGCTGAGCCAACTGCTGTTGTCACTAGTAGCAGAGACAACAAGAAGATTAAATTCGATGACGATGATGTAGAAGTTGAAGAGCCAAAGAATAAGAAGATCAAGTTCGACCTGGAAGAACCTGCAGAAGAAGTACCTGAATATGAAGAAGAGCAAGAAGAAAAACAAGAAGAACACGAACAAGAAGAAGTCACCGTGATAGAGGAGGAGGAAAGCGAAAAGAAGCATAAAAAGGAAAAGAAAGAAAAGAAGCAGAAGAAAGAGAAGAAAGAAAAGAAGCATAAGAAGGAAGACAAGGAATAGACCTGAAATCAATTTCCGGTTTACACAAGAACCTCATTTGCATTGTATAATAGACATGATGTATAGAATTACACTAAAAGTGATGTGGGGCACCTTCCACATATAGTATCTGAGAATCTCATCACCTTAAGCAATATCTATAGTATCTCAAACAATATCTGTACACCATATAGTGCTTTAAGAAAAGCACTCGATTTCCATAAATTATCAAAAAAAGCAGCAATCTAAAGATTCAGCCATCCTTGCCATGGTCACGAGCTGATATAACTCTCTTGGAACATCTATACTATAGTCCTGGTCTACTGTAGATTACCATTGAAGACAGTATGAAATTCGATATTCTCACGTGATCGTCGTGTCTTCCCCGAAACGTTTTGTTTATGTTTGCATCCGCATTATAGTTTAGATTTATTTAGATGATAAATTGTCATAGTTAATTAACTATAAATCACTTGTTTTATTGACTTTTTATCCAACTGTTTCTGACTTTGGCGTCAAAGTTGTCACAATGTCGTTAAAACGGAAGAGACCACCGAAGATACGGTTGGAGTCTGCGGAAGAAACGTTCATCAACAATTCTGACTATTTTGTTGAACGCGTTGAGAATCACAAAAGTCATCGCAACAATAATAACAACACCAAGAACGATGATACTAAAATCGGAGATGATCTGAATCCGTTTCTAAGTGATGATGAAGTTGCAGAGACTTCGAGTATCCTCGCCAACGGTATTGATTTGGAACCAGAGGCTATTGACCAATCTGAGGAGGTTCACAATATGTCCTCTTTCCATATCGACCATGACGACCAGGATCTCGACGAGGATCGCGAAAATCCGGATGATAAAGTATTTGAGGAAACAGAAACGGGCTCCCGCGGTTCAGAGTCGGAAACAAACACGTCAACGCAGTCTAATCCTGGCGTTGGTGTCGAAGTTAAGCTTTCTGTATCCAGAAACACCAGTCTACCGCCACCTTCAGCTCCCACTCCAACTAGTGAAACAGTACCAACCCTGTCACAAACAAAAACGAGCCTCAGCTATTCACAGCAGCAAAACGAGATCATGTTACAGTCTCCTTCAAAGAGAAGAGACTTGTCGTCCCAGCCCAAGAAAAACGAGGACCCACGTTTGGTCATAGACAAACTCGTTCTTACCAACTTCAAGTCGTATGCTGGTTCACAGACCATAGGGCCATTCAATGCATCTTTTTCTGCCGTTGTGGGGCCTAATGGGAGTGGGAAATCGAATGTTATTGACTCCATGCTTTTTGTTTTCGGCTTTAGAGCCACGAAGATGAGACAAGGTAAGCTCTCGGAGTTGATCCACAACTCATCTGGGAACCAGAACTTGACATTCTGTCAGGTTGATATACATTTCCACCACGTCGTCGACGATCCTGAGATTGACAACAAGTCTGAAGTTATTCCTGGTTCAGAGTTGGTTATCTCGAGAAAGGCATTTAGAAACAACCTGTCTCTGTACTATATCAATGGGAAAACCAGCAACTACTCTGAGGTGACTCTGTTCCTAAAAGGGAAGGGCATTGATTTAGATCACAAGCGGTTTTTGATCTTGCAAGGTGAAGTAGAATCCATTGCACAGATGAAGCCCAAGGCTGAGCGTGAAAACGACGATGGACTTTTGGAGTATCTTGAGGATATTATTGGTACATCGAAGTACAAAAAGTTGATTGAAGACAACTTGACCAAGGTTGACGAATTTAACGAAGTATGTTTGGAGAAAGAAAACAGATTCCAATTGGTCGAGAAAGACAAGGAGCTGTTGGAAGACAAAAAAGTAGAAGCTTTGCGATTCTTAGCTTGTGAAAAGGAGTTGATAGCTAAACAATCCATTCAATTCCAGTCCAATATCGTACTGTGTAAGAGAATTCTCAATGAAAACAGCGAAAAGGTAAAAGCTGTAGAAGAAGAGCTTGCGAAAGAAAAGGAAGCCAACTCTGAAATCACGAAAGAGATAAACGAGAAACTCAAACAGCAAGAAGAATCCAAAGCAGAGCTCCATGCAATTTCCGCTCAAATATCAAGTATAACAAAAGTGCAGAAGGAAAAGAACAAACAGAACGTAGCCTTAGAAGAGAAACTAAAGAACTTAAATAACAAAACAAAAAAGATCACAAAGTCTAAAGAACATCTGACAAAGGAACTTTCCACAGCTACCCAGAAATTGCAGAGCAGAACTGAAGCTACTGAGCAGTTCAAAAATGAAATGTCTGAATTGATTGCTAACTTGGAAATCGAGAAAGGAAAGCTCGATGAGATCAGAAAGAACTTAACAGCCAAGACTTCACAATTTTCTAGTCAAATTGAAGATCTACAAACTAAGCTTGAACCCTGGAACGAGAAACTCAAAGAGAAGGAGAATTCGATCCAGTTGATAAGGTCAGAAATCGAGATTCTCCAGAAGCAAAAGGATGCCTCTGCAAAGCAATTGCAGGATGCCAGACAACGATTGATAAACATCAAGACCGAAGGGAAACTGAAGGAATCCCAATACCGGGAAGAAGAGCTGAAGTTGGAGAAAATCATAGAACAGATTGGTTTGGGACAGGAACAATGTCAGCACGAGAAACAGAAATTAGAAACCAACAGATCTCAATTGCACAGTTTCAGACAGAAGGTACACGATGCCAGTAGTACACTTTCCAGTTTCCAGAACAAGAATAATGTGTTATCCAGTCTAATGCGATTGGTCAAATCGGGCCGTATTGAAGGTTTTTACGGACGATTAGGTGACTTGGGTGTGATCGACGACATGTACGATATTGCCATTTCCACAGCTTGTCCAGGTCTCGATTCTATGGTCGTTGAAACAGTCGAAACAGCTCAAGTATGTATTGACTATCTTCGTAAAAATAAATTGGGATATGCCAATTTCATTTGTTTGAACAAACTTAGACAATTCAACTTGGGGCCCATCCAAACTCCAGGGAATCCTGCCACTATAAAAAGACTCTTTGATCTTATCAGACCAACGAGTCCCAAGTTTGCACCAGCATTTTACAGTAAGATGTACAATACGTTGGTTGCTCCAGACTTGAATGAAGCTAAGAAGGCAGCATATGGCGCAAAGAGATGGAAAGTGGTCACTTTAGATGGTAAAGTTGTTGACACTTCAGGTACCATGTCTGGAGGTGGTAATCATTTTACCAGAGGTGCCATGAGATTGACCAATTCAACTTCTCCAGATAGTATGGATATATCTCCAGATGATGTCGAATTGATGAAGGAAGACTTGAAGAAGATGGAACAGAAATTTGAACATATGGATGTTCAATATCAGGAGAAAGAGAATATGCTAAAGAAATTGAAAGATCTTAAGCCAGAAACCGAAGTTACCATCTCGAGGTTGAGGTTAGATATTCAAGCATTGGCCACTGAAAAAAAGGAAATACTGGCTACCTGCAAAAGGTTGATAGCTGAGAACGAAGAAAACGAATCCAATAATCAGAAGGAGATACAAATCAATGAAAAGGAAAGTGAAGTTTCTACTCTTATGAATGACAGCAAGAACTTGAAGTTGGAAATGAGAGACCTTGAACTGCAAATCAAGGCACTCGAAGAGAAGATCATGGATGCTGGAGGTGTAGAATTGAGGGTTCAGAATTCCAAGGTAGATTCTATCAAGCAAAAAATGGAAATATTGAACGAGAAGAGTGCTGGTGATCGTATGGAAGTCAAGAAGCTTGAAAATGAAATTAAGAGACATACAAAAGTGATAGAACAGTCAGCTAAGGAACTCGAATCAGCTGAAAAGGATTTGGAATCTTTAACTGAGCTTCACAAGACCAATGGAAAGGAGTTGAGCGACCTTAATAGTCAAATTATCGAATTGGAATCAACAAAGAATGACAGGGAAGGAGAGCTCGAGAATATCAGATTGGAATTGGAAGATGACCAAGAGAAGATCAACAAGTTCAAATCCGTTGAAATCGAACTTGAGAATAGGATGGAGAAATATCAATCTCTTGTCAGAAGAGCACAGAGAACTATCGAAGAGAATAAGGAGAGTTTGTCGTCTTTGGTAGTGCGTGATGTCGAGCCTTACATAAGTTGGCTTGAGGAGGAAGAGCAGGCAAAATACAACGGTGCAATCCTTGAAGAACTTGACGTATCTAAATTGGAAGAATTGGACATGGATGAAGTCAATTCTGAAATCGAGAAATTGGAAGAGTACATGAATAGTGTTAAGGTCGATATTGAAGTATTGATTGAGTACGGAGTTAAGAGAAAAGAGTTTGAATCCAGACGTAAGGAATTGAATGATGCTGTTGAAGAAAGAGACGAGCTCAAGAATTACTGTGAAGATTTGAAACGAAAGAGATTGGACGAGTTCATGGAAGGGTTCAATACGATTTCTATGACATTGAAAGAGATGTACAGAATGATTACTATCGGTGGAAATGCTGAATTGGAGTTAGTTGACAGTTTGGATCCTTTCTCAGAAGGGATCTTGTTCAGTGTCATGCCACCAAAGAAATCGTGGAAGAATATCTCCAACTTGTCTGGTGGTGAAAAGACGTTGAGCTCCTTAGCCCTTGTCTTTGCTTTACATCAGTACAAGCCAACGCCTCTTTACGTTATGGACGAGATTGATGCAGCGTTGGATTTCAGAAATGTTTCTATTGTTGCCAACTACATTAAAGAAAGAACCAAAAATGCTCAGTTTATAGTCATATCATTGCGTAACAATATGTTCGAGTTGGCGCAACAATTGGTTGGAATCTACAAGGTCAACAACATGACTAAGAGTATCTCTCTTCAAAACAAGGCTTTTGTTACCGAAAGTTAAATATCTATGATGATGTATATTAGTTACGTATGTATATTAGATTAATGTAACGATACTATAATTGTTAGCATAATTACTATTGCCATTAGTAGTGAAAACACTCATAAATAATTTCATTAGCCATTTGCCTAGATATGTGCTGCTTCTTCTCTATTAATCTTCCAACTTGGCTCTGTAGCCGTAGCAAAGCCCTTATCACCTCGTCTCTTCAAGATGAAATGGGTATCGAACCAGTCGATCATATCTATAAGACATGTTGTCTCGTTCATCTCTTTCAACGACTTTCTGGGAATAACCTTGTCGAGCATTTCCGAAAGATGATGTTGTATGATTCTGAAAGGAAGACCGTAACTCGTGGCCAAGTCCCAGAAGAATTCGACGGCAGCCCAGGGGGTCTTCTTGTAACCTGCGAAAAGAGCTGGGTTACTCAATATACCTCTAGCTGACATCACTCCGTCGACTCCTGTGTGTTCTGCTATGCTGTAGGCATCTTCTAGTGAGAAGCAATCCCCGTTTGCTACAACGGGAACAGATACCGTTTCTTTGATCAACTTTATGGCATCCCAATTAGCGGGCTGTGATGACCTGGTGTTCTTTGTTCTTCCATGGACGGTGATGAAGTCTACACCACTGGCTTCAACTTTTTTGACGAACGCTATGGTTTCATCAAGATTGGGATGGATTCTGATCTTAGTCTCGATGCAGACAGTATTACCATACTTTTCTTTGACAGCTTTAACCATGGAAGCTACAAGATCAGGCTCCAGCATCAAGGCTGCACCTATCCCTTCTCTAACCTGCTCTTTAATGGGACATCCACAGTTAAGTCCTATGCCATCTACATAAGGATGTATCATCTCCACAAACTTCAACAAATCTTCCACATTGTTGCTACCTACTTGAACAATTACACATCTGTCTTTATCGTTTGTTGTGAAATCGGAAGATCTGGCAATATCGTTTCGAACAAATTCTCGAGCAAGTATCATTGGAGTATAGACAATATCAGTGTTGTAATTTCGAACCAACTCTCTGAAGGGAAGCTTAGAGTATCTGACCATGGGTCCTGCAACAAAAGCCGGCCGGTTTTGAGTCTTTCGCACATTCTTCAATATGTATAGTGGATTATGCTCTGGATTCCTCGGCGAAATGGTGTGTTTTGTTTTGGAGCTGGGTTCATGGAGCTGAAGGTCTTCAGTAATAGTCAAATTTTGTAAGTCATCGCTAAGAGAAGTCATGATAAAATGAGTTTCCTATATTCTTTAAGATAAAACAAGGTTGACATAAGGAAAGTAGACAAACAAAGGTTTACTGTCTATATATATACAAGCCGGCTAACAAGTTCCAGATCCAGTTATCGAGAAGATAAACCACTTTTGGTACACCAGCTTCTTCTGTTTGAAATTTTTTTGTTATCCCCAGGATATCAATACCTCTTTAGGAAATCGATAGCGCACCTCTGGAAATATATAGCGAAGAGAACCTGTCACGTGACAATCTACAACTCTCTATCTTCAATTAATTAATCCTTTTATAATACACTATAAAACTGAAACTGTGATAGAAGTAAGAATAACATATCCAAACTAATATAGTATACGTGTGAAACGGGTGCGGTGGGCGTAGCTCAACAGTAAAAGCTTTCTTTGTACAAGGCGCTAGTTTTACATAGTATTCATAGCTTCCATTTCCATAGTTTGTGACAACAAACCACTATTAATTTATTCATATCGTGGAGGAGCTTATTCCTCTTCAGAACTTTCAGAGGAGAGATCGTCTTCTGAAGATTCATGGTCGTTGCCAATATTCATGAATCCATTGGTAGAGCCATTGTTATTGTCGTCGTCAAACAACGCCAACTGGCTTCTCAAATGGGCCAATTCATCAACACTGTTAGTTATAACAGGTTTCTTTGGCTTCTTAGCAAGCTTGGCTGAAGCCTTCTTGCCAAACAAGAAGTTGTACAACTTCAAGACAGTGCGGTCTTCCAATTGGTCCATGTCCAATTCTACTTCATCTTCGTTGCTAATTTCAACATCATCCTTGATGATCTTGATAAGAGACTGCAATTTCTTGTCCGAAAGATTAGGAACCATCTCACTGACTTGTTTTTTCATTTCGTAAGTAACAACAGGAGTCGAGGAAATCGATGGTGCCCTAGGCGGAGCCGAAGACTTCTTAGCTGCAGCCTTCTTGGACTTTCTCTTTTTCTTCCTAGCTGCCTGCTGCTCTCTCAACTTCTTCAAATGTTCCTTCTTCAATTCATCTAGTTCCTTCTTCATTCTGAGCAATTGATTTTCCAAGAACTGAATGGCAGGAACATCTGATAACATGGACTCGTTGATTTCCAGTTCTTCATCTTCGCCGTCGCTCGATTCTTCTTCAGAATCTTCGATTTCAGAATTGACAGGCGTTGGTTCTGGAACAGGACGAGCAGCCCATCTCTTGTCGAAAACTGCTTCAAGACGATGTCCCATCATGTTCACTTCACTTCCTTCAGGATTGAAAATGTAACAATTTTTGAATACCAAACGTATGTCACGTTCAAACTCATCTCCATTTTCGTACTGGTTATTAGTCAACTTGGATTGAATTGTGCCCAAGTCCATCGGTTCTTTCACTACTTTGAAGTAGTTTGGAATATTCAAGGCTACAGGGTCTACAGGAGCGACAAACGGGAAGTTGTAGCCGTTATGCTTTTTCGACATTAACTCCTTGACAGTCTGGGAACAGAATCGCAACTCTGCTGCAAACTTCTTCTTACGGGGCTTAGTATCATATGGGATTTCTTTTGACTTTGGAGGGTGTATGGTTCTCTTTGGTCTATGAGCAGCTACTGACTCGCGCTGTTGTTGCTTTACGGCATCAGCTTCGGTTCTTCTCTTCGAAGCCAATCCAGTTGCAGAAGGTTTAGCCGCAGCAACTGCCGATGGTAAAACTTTGGGAGGAAAATTCAACATGTGCTTTTCAAAGTGAGCTTGAATGTTATCAGCCATTTTGGAAATACCAGCATTTTCGCCGTTGAACTTCTTACAATTAGCTACCATCAAGTTGAAGTCCTCAACTATCTGATTGGAGTCTTCGTAGGCATTTACATGTACTTTGGTTTCGATAGTTGACAAGTCCATAGGTCTAGGAATGTAGTTGTAGTAGAAGGGAATGTTCAACTTGACGATGTCTACTGGGTGTAAAAATGGCACAGCATCACGCAACCGCTTTATGGCTTTTATGGTGTTGAGGGCAAACTTGGCTTGATGTGGGGGTAATGGGTTGGCAGGCAAATTGTCCATATCTGGTTCTGCAGCTGGCTTTGGAGCCGGTTCCGAAAATACAGCTGTCCCTGCTGTTGCAGGAACAACTGGAGAAGCTTCTTTAGATTCTTCTACGTTAATCGAATTGGGAGCAGCCTCATTGGCTACAGCTTCAGGAGCTTCTGAATCGTATTTTTGCCTTTTGGACTCTTCATTTTCGTCCACTTCTAACTTTCGCTTCTCAGGGCTCGGAGAGGGATTTGGAGGAGAAAGCGGTTTTTCCGGCTCTTCAGGGGTCATTTTCTTATATTCGTTGACTATGGCTGTGTCTGATTTGTGGAAGTGTGTTTCGGATGAAGGGGTCTGAACTGGAGTATTCGTTTCTGGTACAACTTCTGACATATTCTTGAAAAGATATAGGGAATAAGATTATTAACAAGGCTTGAAGCGATGAAAGATGCAATATACGGAAGTGATAAGATGACAAACAACAAAGAGAACACCTATGATACAATTAAGATATATCTGTAAAGAGATAAGAATAGTATCGGAGTCTAAGCAAAATAACAAACCAAGTTCTAGAAGTTTTGTTAGTATGGATATTCTATTGGTTTTTGGAATTGGCAAGTGAAATTTATCACTGTGAACAAATCTGAGACACTGGTAATCCAGCGAAACTGACAGATAACAGGAGACACATAAACTTGATGGCAAAACCGCAGAAACGAGGCTGAAAAAAAAGTACGGAAGTGACTTCGAATTTATACCCTCTTTCACATCTCAGTCATTTGCCATCACTTCAGCAGCTCTCGAACGGCCACCAAACTGTCATATCTATCCTATCCTCTGGTATCTTTCGGCTCTCTCGTTCACTGGTGGTGAAATAAACACCTGTATATAACACATACACTCTGCACCCACGAAAACTAAATCTGTTTTTTCAGGTTGGAAAAAGACAAAAAAAAAGACGCAAAAGCGTTTTTTATATATCTTCGGATTGCGACCGGGTTTTGCAAAAAATTAAAAAATTACCCACAGCCAGACGTGTCGAGGTGAACCAGCAAGCTGACGTAAGCGCAATCTGCAGACTTTGTGGTGCGGTGGACGAAACTGCAAAACGCGGGCTGGATGGGCGGGCGGCGAAAAAATATTATGTGCTGGCCAATCACACGCGTGGATTCCAAAAATTCCTCGCTCCTTCCTCTAACGAAAGTTTTTGGGATCTTCCTCCAATTTATACTGACAGGTCATCCATCCGAATTGTTTTTTTCGTCAGACTCATCCTACCGGTAGCGTGCACGACCGTATCTATAGACAGGATTTGGCTTCGGCACACGACCACACCGCAATCTGGCCTCACTGATTTTTCACTTCAAGGTGAAAAAAAATTTCACCATATTCATTCCAGAATGAAAATGACAGGGAAGCAGTTTTGTCTAATGTTTAGGCGACAAGGCTCATCTCTATGGGGCTGCGGTGGAGGGCCGTGGTCATGTGACAGGTAGCTTCGGTGCATTTGGATTCTTTTTCTTTATTTTGCTCTCCCTCTGATACTCCCATCTCTTCCATCCCCTATTCCCGATTGGGTGGTGTCGTGTACGTTCGCCACTGTGTCCGGGTAACGCCAGCTTGCTGCGCGATTTCTTTTCGCTGAAGTGGCATTTTTTGGTCTCGATCCTGCAGAAAACTCAGCCCAAAGAGATAGCCAGCCTCTCTCAGTGAGCACTTCTTATCTGGAAATTGTACCAGGCTGGCTAATCGAATTTTGTAGTAGGTGTAGCAGTTCAGTAAGATTTAATGAGATTTAATGGTATGACTTGTTGGCGAATGTCGTCCATTGTTCCCCTGACATATCTGGCTGGCTCGAGCATGAAGGGCAGTTTCCAGCATTGACTCCGCATTCTTGGTATGAATTCTTGCCTCTACTCATTCTAATTTTGCACCCAATCTTTCTCTCAAAACGACCAGATTGAAGAACACCTACACTCTAACAAATCTACTCTAAAGCATACACTTTGACACACGAGAAGATTACAACTGTTGAATATAACGCACAAGCATATTATTATTGAATAGACACACATACCAATACCAGAACACCAATAATAGCGTAATTACACAAATGTCTGTGATAGCCTACCGTAACATCAATACACTATGGCACGTAAATATGACTCTAGAACACACACAAAGTTGCTCAATACTTACAAAGAAGAAGGTCCTTTCACTTTCACGCTTCAGAACCAAACACTTCCCAAACTACACTTGTAATACATAGTTTATCAAGACTATAACTATATACAGTAGTAGTAATAACATATTAGAAGTAAAGCGATAATATACATACATCAGAAACATCAGAGATGAACCGATAACAAGTCGTTGGCCGAAAAGCCCTTGTTGCAGGAGGGACATCTTCTCAATCTTGCAGCCAATCTCTCTTGCGTACAATTATGGCAGAAAACATGCCCACAGACAGTGATGGCTGTGTCCTTCCAATTCTTGGAGCAAACAGAGCACTTCGCAATTGACCTTAACGCTTCCAACTGCTGCTCATCTTCTTGCAAAATAGAAGAGGTGTTATTCTGCTTGTATTTCTTCAACAAGGACTCGGTGCTCTTAAGGTTTTTATCCAACTTGGCGTTGGTAACTTGACTCTGGTTCAATTCCGCCTTCAAGTTGTTGATTTCCTCAGACTTCTTCTCGATGACCAGTGAGCATCTCTTGATTTCTTTCTCTAACGTCTCTTTAGAAGTCTGCAACGACTTGAACGAGTCTTGAAGCTTGGTGTTTTCCTGAAGAGAGTTCTCCTTGATCGTCTTGTAGTCGTCCAACGACTTGGTCAAGATTTCGATCTTGTTCAAGTAGCCCTTTTCTAAGTCATTGAGGTTCTTCACTAATTCCTGCGATTTACTGATTTGCGCCTTCATCACCTTATTCTCAGCCGAAAGAGACTCCTTCAGTCTCATAGAGGCAAAGTATTTTTGATCAGCTTTCGTCTTTTCAATTGTCAACTTTCTGATCATACCTTCTTCATCGGAAGAGGTTAATTTCTTCAACGAGATCTCTCTGGCTTGCTTGAAAGCCAGCTCAACTTCGCTGACCTCGTTGCCTAACACCGTTATACGTTCTATTAATTCTTCTTTAGACAATTTGTCCAACAGAGTTGAACCTTCAGTGAGCTTTGCAATTTGCTCCTTTTGCAAAGTATCGATTCGATCATTCAAGACCTTATTCAATTTGACCAATTCTTCATTGGTTTTCTGATCTTCTATTTGACTCTTCAATATAGCTTCTTTGGATATCAAAGCATCTCTGGCTGTTCTGATTCTCACCAAATCGGCTTCACTCTTATGCAACTGTTGCTTTAATTGTTCGTTTTCTTCGAAAATTTCTCTCTGAAGCAAATCTGTTACTTGGTTCTGCTTCTTTTCCAATTCATTCAATCTGGCAATATTTACACTGTTGATTTTCGACAAAGACGAAATTTGTTCCTGCAAGCGTTGGTTGTTCTTGACGATTCGTTTATAGTGGGCATTATCGGCTATATCAGCCTCATCTAAATGGTGTAGCTTGTTGTCCAATTGGACTATTTCCTGTTGTGATTTGTTATATTTCTCTGTGATTTCTTGTACTTGCTTACTAAGTACCTTGTTGGTTGCCTTGAACTCTTCTAACTCAGCGGTGATTCTCTCCAACTCTTCGGTATCTACAGAAGATTCCACTTCGCCTTCTTTCTTTGCCAACTCGCCTTCTTCCTTGACTACAGAAGGCTTCTCTTGTTCGGTCTCTTCTTGCTTGACAGAACCGTTGAGGTCTTTCACTAAACTGTCGTCTACACGCTTGAGAGTCTTCGAATCTTTTCTTTCTCGCTGTCTGATTAACGTGAAGAGCTCTTCTTTCATTTCCTCAACCTTTTCTTCCAACTTTGTCTTCAAATCTGTTAATGTTTCGTTTTGAGATTTGACCAGAACTAATTCCGAGTTCAATTCTTTCACTTTGTCTAATAACTGTTGCGAATCTACAGGTGAGACAGCCTTGGAATTCTCTATTAACGGGGTCAACACCAGCAACAACAAGCTTCTTCTCGTCTTTAATTCATCGTCATCATTGTCCAGAAGCTTCACCAACAACTTTTCGTCAATAGCTTCGCCATTCTGGGTAACTTTTGAAGCAAAAAGATTGAGAATCTGTTCGTACCAACTGCTCAAGATATGCAATTTTCTCAGGCTCGACTCATACTGTTTATCAAGTTTGGCCAAGTCCCGACTTAAAGATTGACACCTCTGTTTGTATGTGGCCATCTGTCTCCATATAGCTTCTTTCTGGAAATAGACGACATCAGACTGAGTCAAGGGCCCATCTTCACTCAACTGGTGAAGTGGCTTGTGTCGCTTGGTATCACTTCCAGCGTCCGAGCCCTGTCTTTTCTTCTCGTTATCCAGAAAACTCATCTAGAACACAGCAATTAAAAAAGAAGAACAGATGTAGAAATATAATGAACAAACAGTGCTGTCAATGACTTAAAGATAAGTAACGATATTGAGTATCAATAATGTGGTTATAATCAAACAACAAAGCTGAAACAACCGTATTGAACAATTATTAAGAGTTACTGATCTATAGTACCAGCACCAATAAATATCCGTCTTGTATCACCAAATAGAGAACAAGCAAAAGTCTTTATGAGCTAGCGGAGGTGAAATGCTCGCAAAAAAAGAGCAAACTCGACACAATATAAACTCTGGTGTAATCCGTAGAGCCAGACGCGTCGTATACACCTAAACAGGACCTTTTCAAACAGTAAAGTCCCAAAAGGCAGTGTATTGGATATATGGCTAGTGGAAAAACAATATAGGTTTTTCAGCTGGTTTTCTCACGGACTCTCATCATTTTCAGCTTCAAGTTTTGGAGAGAAAATCTCCTTCTGTTTTTGAACGCGCACACGACTGAAGAAGAAGAAAGTATGGGGAACCAGCGAAGATTATACGGCCCGGAATCACCAGAGAAGGTCTCTTAAATAACGTGAATAGTATAAATGAACTATGAAATTTGAATTGTAAGATCGTGATTGGCAAACCGGATAAATTATGCAACAATTCACCGACAATATAAACACATTCAGAGCTATAGCTCATCTCGGTCTTCTCTAGATTCCCACCCTTTCTAGAAAAGCCATGATCTAGTAAATTAATGCTTTCAAAACTGTTATACTTCTAGTAAACTGTATAATGACTGGACTCTCATGTATCTCCTCTCTTGATAATCAGCACTTCCACATTTGTGCCAAAAATGAACAGCCAAACTTCTACTTCACTGAAATCTATAAAATTCTCATAATGATCGCAAGTCTCACTTAAAACCAGTCAGCGCTACCACTTACAGAGACTGTATGCCGCTTACAGCTCAGTGCCGCAGTAGTTTGAAGCACCAATATAGACTCCCATTGCAAGTGAAAAGTGTAGATATTTACTTTCAGTTCTTCTCAATATACTGGACTTTCGGAAGAAAGTCTGTGAGCTTTTGAATCAACATAGTTAAATCTTTCGACTATCTTATATTCCCCAAAAAATCAGTATGAGGCTTCAATCGGTGCTACTCTGGATTTTCTGCTTCAGCCTGGTTCTAGCAGTGAAAGAGTACCTTTTCAAGAACTGTGACAATTCAGGATTCTGCCATCGTAACAAGCATTATGCTAATCAGATTAAAAGTCTCGGTTCAGCATTTGTTCCTCACTATGCCATTGACCCTTCTTCTGTTCATTTGCAAGAACTGGGTCAAGACTTCCATATCGCTGGTACGATAATAAAGAAAGTTCCCAATATTCCTGATCTACAAGTGGAGTTGCCGATTACGGTTTCGTTGCTTGAAGGGAACAATGTCCGAGTGCAGATTGACGAATCGGGCAGAAACCAAATCACTGTGAAGAATAAATATGTAAATCATCGCAGATACAACGAGACGGGGCAATGGGCTTTTGCAAGTGAAGAATTGCCTTATATTAGTAAGAAGGACGTCAAACTTGACATTTCCAGTGATAAATTGTCTTTCACGTATGGACCTGCTCAAGAGTATACGGCGGAGTTGCAATTTTTGCCAGTTAAATTGACGATTTCCTATAAGGACGAGCCTCAAGTTGTAGTTAACGATCAGAACTTTCTCAACTTGGAGCACTGGAGAGTCAGAGATGCTAACGCAGAGCATCTCAGTGATGAGCAAGTAGATTTCGACATGTTCACGGACAGCTTCGGGGATTCAAAGGAAGATAAGTTGCCTTTGGGGCCAGAATCCATAGGACTTGATTTCACCTTCAAGAACTACAAAAACTTGTATGGGATTCCTGAGCATGCTGACTCGTTGAACTTGAAAGATACCACAGGCTCGAACCAGCCGTACCGTCTTTTCAACGTTGATATCTTTGAGTATGAGACTGACTCCAGATTGCCGATGTATGGAGCAATTCCGTTGCTATTGGCTGTGAGACCCGAACTCTCTGTTGGTTTATTTTGGATCAACAGTGCTGATACTTTCGTTGATTTAGATAAAAATTCAGATTCTGGCGACTCTAGGACTCACTGGATCTCAGAAAACGGTGTTATTGATTTCATGATCATCGTAGATAAAACACCTGCTGCCATTAACAAGAACTACGGGTTGATTACTGGTTACGTCCAATTACCTCCGCTATTCTCTCTAGGATACCACCAATGTCGCTGGAATTACAACGACGAAAAGGATGTATTGGAAATAAACTCCTTGATGGACAAACACAGAATTCCTTACGACACCATTTGGTTGGATATCGAGTACACCGACTCCAAGAAATACTTTACGTGGCAGAACGATGTTTTTCCTGACCCAGAAGGTATGATGAAGGAATTGGACGCTACTGGGAGGAACTTGGTGGTAATCATCGACCCACACATCAAAACAGGCTACCCTGTCAGCGACCAGTTCAGAAAGCAGAAAATTTGCATCAATGATGCTACCAATACTAGCTACTTAGGCCATTGCTGGCCCGGAGAATCTGTTTGGATCGATACTTTGAATCCTAATGCTCAAGCTCTTTGGGACTCTCAGTTCGTATGGGACAAAAAGAACAAATTCACAGGAGGTTTGTCCACCAATCTTCATATCTGGAACGATATGAACGAGCCCTCGGTATTTAACGGTCCAGAAACAACTTCTCCCAGAGATAACTTACACTACGGAGGATGGGAGCATCGTTCTGTTCATAACATCTACGGTTTAAGTTACCATGAAGCGACCTACAATTCGTTAAAAAAACGTCAATCACATACCACGAGAGAAAGACCATTTATTCTTACTAGATCGTACTATTCTGGATCTCAGAGAACGGCTGCTATGTGGACTGGAGACAATATGTCCAAATGGGAGTATCTACAGATTTCGCTTCCAATGGTATTGACCTCAAATATAGTCGGTATGCCTTTCGCGGGAGCCGATGTCGGAGGATTTTTTGGAAACCCCTCGAAGGAATTGCTTACCAGATGGTACCAGGCTGGAATCTGGTACCCTTTCTTCAGAGCACACGCGCACATAGATTCAAGGAGAAGAGAACCCTGGGTGGCAGGGGAACCTTACACTTCTATCATGACAGATGCTGTCAAGTTGAGATACTCGTTATTGCCCATGTTGTATACTGCGTTTTACGAATCGTCAGTTTCAGGCATTCCAATTATGAAGCCTGTTTTCTATGAAGCTCTTGACAATTTGGAAAGCTACTCGATTGAAGATCAGTTTTTCGTAGGAAATTCCGGTTTGTTGGTTAAACCCGTTGTAGAGAAGGAAGCAGATGACATCGAAATCTATCTTCCGGATTCTGAGGTCTATTACGATTTCACCAATGGAAACATCACCGGCGATATAACTAAGTTTCAATTGAACAAACCTGGATATGTCAAGAGGGCAGTAACTTTGAATGACATTCCAGTTTTCTTAAAAGGTGGTTCCATCATTGCACAAAAAAACAGATACCGTAGATCTTCCAAGTTGATGGTCAATGATCCATACACATTGATTGTTGCACCAGACTCGAACGGAAACGCTAATGGAAAGTTGTATATCGACGATGGTGAATCATTTGGCTATACCAAGGGTGAGAGCATAATCATTGAGTTCCAGTTTTCAAAGAAACTAGGATTGTCAGCCAAGGTTTCAAGTATAGACGTGAACTATGTTGGTTCGTTGTCGAGTATTGAAATTGAAAAGATTGTTATTATTTCCCAACCACAGTCGCAGATTAGTGAGGTCGAACTCAGACAATCTCTGAACTCCTGGAAGGCCAGATTCTCGACCTCTAGAGACAAGTTGATTATTCATAACCCAAAGTTGAAGGTTGCTGCAGATTGGAGTGCTACTTTCGCTACTGATGTTGAGCATGACGAGTTGTGATTATGTTACAAGAGCAGCCAGCAAGTAAAAATTATTCGTTGCATTAAATAGACATTTTAAGAATCATTCACATTTTGAGATTCGTAGTTGTCGTCGTTTTCCAAGACTTGACTTGGTAGTTGAAGGGAATCTTTTAGGACGTAATATCGTAACTTCGTAGCAATCTTGGCCAACGTTCTCCATTCTAACTTTGCATTACACAGACAGCACCTATTTACAGTTGCAGGGATGAGGCTTTGGAAGCCATCACTATTAGTGAATCTGTGGCCAAGGCATGACAAATGAAAAACGTCTCTACATTGAGGATTATAGCACATGGTCACAAGAGGAAGACTTTCACTTTGTAAGTATCTCTGAAGATCTGACCTTTTGCTTATTGGCAGCAGAGTTTCGGGTACTTGTTCAATTGGCTCCAAACACAATGCACATCGAGGAGACCCAAGGATCACCGCCTCCTTTGCCATGCTCCATATCTCATTCTCGTTTGTATGCCTCGTTTTCCAAGAATCTACAGTAGAGTCAAGCTGGCTTTTCTGAGAACCTTGAGCTTCAAGTTGGCTTGTAGCGTTTTTGATTGTTTCATTTCCTTGGACATCTTTTTCCATCACTGAAAAGTATTCGTTGAAATTGGTATTCAATAAGTCTACATGGCTACAGGTTACAAACTTATTGTTCATAAACAGATTGTAAACAGCCTCTTCAAACACTAAGACCTTTAGGGGCAAATGGCGAAAGTAGCTAGAGCGTAGCAACAATGCTACGTTGGCAACCTTGTGATGTAGCGTTCTACCTGACAACTTGTTCTTTGATATTCTTTCTTCTTGTTTGATATGTCTTGTCTCATGGCAATGTTGAAAAGAATGTTCGAATTGGAGAGCAGACACTTTGGACGGGAAATCGTACACAACGAGCAACATCCTCCAGGGTCTGAATCCTGCCCGCTTGGTGCGGTACGCCCCACCAGCTTTGAGATCTCCATTATGTTGTCTCAACCTACGCGGAGGATCTGGGGTTGATCCGATATAGAACGAGCTTGGCTTGGGTTCCAGCTGAAGAAGATAGACTCCATAAAAGCTGGGAACTACATGGAGAGCAGGAGTATCCGACTGTGTACCTGTAGAGGGTCTTCTTGGCATATACTACGAATTGAATAAGACTTTTTTGGTCGTTATGTATATGAAAATGACTTTGAATATGTCGATTGAATTTGGTTATGAAGTGAAAAATACTGCTCTTGGCATTGAGATTGAAAAATGCTGAAACATTCAACAAATTCTTGTAACAGAGTAATCTAAGGTCTGTGCCGATGAGACATTCAAGATGTGGACGTCAGGACTAGTGTCTAACCGTGAAATGGAGACGTGAATATTAAATCAGAAGAACAGAATGTAATAACTAGAGACTGCATATATCCGTAGCGAAACTTTTCTTCACTAGCCATATTTCCGCGCTCCCAGCCAAGATTGTTACATAATAATTATCCCCCTGGTTGAGCTGAAGAGCACATCTTTCTGCCATAATTAAGACTCGTTGCTGGCCTCGTGTAGGCATATTAAACTCGAGTGCCAGAGGGGCATTCTGACAAGTTTACTGCTGCATTTGGGCCTTTGTATCGAAGTCTAGAACCTGCCTAGCGATGGTTAACGGCCGTCACCTGACCTGAAATTGGGCAGTCTCCTTACAGCTTCACAATGACAGAGAACAGCTCGATTGTTTGCAGCAACAATAGATTGCGGTCGCCATGGATGTAGAGAACAGCTATGTGCATAACGGGCCCAATGCCGTTCAGGTACAGCGGCAAGTTTTTGCAATTGGTGGGTGCCAGGTTTTGCAATTGCTGATGTGTTGCAGCCAACGTAAGGAGAAGTGGAAGGAAGCAAGTTGGGGCGTGGAGATACGGCTGCCAGAGGTGATTGAAAACTTTCGATGTCTACAGATCACAAAGTCTCCAATTCCCATACCTGTGCTGGTACAGAGCTTAGGATGTCTACAAAACCGACAAGTTGACAACGAAATATCTGGAACTCTGTCAGATTTGTGGAAGTTGAGATGGCGTGAAATAGGGCATTTGTAGGATTCCTACTTTCTTGAGAACGGAAAAGTGTTCAATGTGCTGAAAAATTATCTGGCACAAAGCACCATTAGGCCCGACTTTATCATTACGAGCATTGAAGTGTAATAATCAGGCACAAAAGTAGTACCTCATTCCGCTTGGAGATACCTGAAGACGCTGGATAACGACACACGCGGCTGTTTACACATTATTAGTATGTTTCTGGCAGTTGGAGGGAGCCAGCGAGTGCGAGTGAGACTTAGAGAGGGAGTCCGGTACCGTTGGGGTGCAATAAGACTTCTTTCAGTAGCACTAAGATGGTATTCCGCTACTCTGCATCGTATTAGAGATTCCGTTTAGCACCAAGACAATCAGATTGCAGACTTTACGAGAAAAATAAAACCAGATGAAACGATCAAAATCCTCGGTACATTGCATCGGGCGTGGATCGACGGTGGTAGCGACAGGGACACTACAGTTAGCCTAGTGGCTAAAGTCTCACCGCTAGGAACAGAACGAAATCAAGTTCACGGGCACGAGGTCACGGGTGCAATTCCGTCCTCTCCTTGTCTGTGCATCTTTATTGTCCAAAGCTAAAGTTGTATCAATGGCGATTGTCCAGAGCCAGTCTTATGTCATTGTTCAAGTAGTGTGTTGGTGGAATAAACCCATCAAAATATCTTGTTATAATAACTGGCCCAGGGCCAAAATTAACACGGTACGCCTCCAGATGCGAGTTTCTCGGTATTTGCTCTCTCTAAGAGTTGTCTGTGCTCGGTATTTCCTCACTAAAGTCCCGCTAGTTGCAGCACCTTTACGAGCTCACAGCGAAGCCTTTTTTCGTCATCGTCACCACGACAAGTGAATAATAGTGGCTCTAGCGTTCAACCAATGCCACCTAGGAGTAGTCTAAGCAGATTAAGCTCCCAATACCTCAGCGGAAAACCATTCCCACCTGTAAATGCTAAGCCTGTGTCCTTTTCCATTCTTCGCTATGTCTTTATTTTCTTCCTCTGTCTATTATTATTGTGCCAGTCATATCTCTCGATATTTCACCTGCCCATATTCCGAAATTCTTATCGGTGTGCACTCCAGAGGAAATCCTCGCTAAAGTTCACAGTCGCTCACCTGTTTCACGCCCGTCGCTCCCTGCATCTCCCTAAGCATTCCACAGTTCCGTAGTGCCTCTTTTCTACCACCACGACGTACCGAGTTTTGACGGCTTTGTGCTATTCTTGGACTTTTTATTCTAGTTCCATCTGTTATTTCATAATTTGTTTCTTAGCTCATACTTTTCTTCTGGTTCGTGTTGGATTCTCTAATTGTTCTACTCTCAGTTCTTGTTGGTTGATCGGATTCAGAATTATACGCCTCGACGCAACTCTCTATAGTTATAATTCAATTCAAGAAGACCCCATATCCAGACAGTACCCACTGAATATCCTGCTGTCTTGGAAAGGTCGTGATACTAGTTCTTATCATTGTCTATCTCGTTGTTGTCATTAGTATAGTATCGAGGAGTACGTAGGGATTCGACAGGATTTGGAATATGAACATCTGGAACTGAATACCTGAATATCCGAATCTGAAATATTTCAATATCTGATAAAATCTGTGAAATTTATCTTACAACAAATACAAGACTACCATCAATTCCCATCCTTATCAATATCATATCACTGTCTCCATCGCTATCGCTATCACTACCACTATCATTATCATTATATTAGAATCCTTCGAATAATTGATAGATTTGACCCTTTTCTCGGCGCCCATTTGAAACATAAACTATGTCGCATCCCATCAAGTCCGAGCCGAGTCTCTCAGCATCTGTATCCTCGACTGCGAGCTCCAATCAGTCAGGCTCCAACGACTTTGTCAAAAAGCTCTTTCTAATGCTTCAGGAAGATTCCTACAAGGATGTCGTGAGATGGACAGCTAATGGTGACAGTTTTGTAGTGCTCAACACCAACGAGTTCACCAAGGAGATCTTGCCGCGTCACTTCAAGCACTCTAACTTTGCCAGCTTTGTTCGTCAGCTCAACAAGTACGACTTTCACAAAGTAAAAGTATCTAATGAAGAGAAAATGGTGTACCCATACGGTGAAGATGCGTGGGAATTCAAACACCCTGATTTCAAGATCAACGATAGGGGCTCACTTGAAAATATCAAAAGAAAGGGCCCTTCTTCTAAAAAAATCCTGAGTGCCAACACCATCACTAACGGCGGTGATTTCACGTCGTCGTCCTCAGTAGCATGTAACCATAACTTGTCTCAAATCACGACTGCTCAGTCCCATCTCAAGGACCAAGTAGAACAGCTCAGAGCGGAAAACAAACAATTGCATCAGGATGTCAACGTTCTCCAGACGAAGTATAAGACGCTTATCGAGAACATTGTAGCCATAAATACTTTTGATGAGCGCTACCATCGCTCCATGGGCATTTTGATTAACTGTTTGCTCCAAGCGGGAATCAAACTCCCTCCATTAGATTTTCCCAATCCCGCACTCATGAGTCTCCAGCAGCCGTCAAGACATCCTCAACAGCAACAACCCCAATCCTCGTCTCAAATTCAATCTCAACAACCACAATTACCACCATCATTAGCACCTTCCCTCATACCGCCAACTCAAGGTCCTGTAGTCAACCCACCGTTGGTAACCAACGTACCTCCACAGCTGGGACATATTGCACAGCTTTCACCCACAATAGCTAGTCCCAACGGCGTGAGAATACCGTTACAGCCAGGCTCTGCAGCTTCTCAAAGTGTAGCACCAGGCGTAGCAGTAGTACCACCGCCAGGTCCCAATGAGCCGGGAGGGCCCGGAGGTGCAGCTTTTATGACGGGACAAGGACCTCCTCCTGTAGTTGCTAGACAGGCTTCGCCGAGCGATACATTAACTCCCAAACAGCAAGGAAACTCGTCTTCTGGCTCACCCAGGACAACTGGTCTTGTAGCACAGACCACCACGACAAACATACCCAACCCCAAGTTCCATGTACTCTTAGTGGAGGACGACAATGTGTGTATCCAGTTGTGTCGTAAGTTTCTTGTCAAGTATGGCTGTCAAGTTACCGTAGTTACCGATGGACTCAATGCAATCTCCACTGTAGAACACACCAAGTACGACTTGGTTTTGATGGATATCGTAATGCCCAACTTAGACGGAGCCACGGCGACCAGTGTAATCAGATCGTTCGATACAAAGACCCCCATCATCGCCATGACAGGAAACATCGAAGATAACGACTTGGTGACATACTTGCAAAACGGGATGTCGGACATTTTGGCCAAACCATTCACCAAAGATGATCTCTACTCCATCTTATCCAAGCACTTGTTGACAGACGAGTCGAAGACTGCTGCTGCTGTTGGAGTAACTTCCAGAAACATCAGCATCAGCGGACCTACCTTGCCAGCAGAATCCGACGAAGACCCACTTCTCAAGAAACAGCGACTTCAATAATATCAATGAAAATAATAAACATGAACAATGATAAAAGGTGAATGTAATATAGATTTGGCTGCTGTACTATTATCATAATAATTATATACTATATCTTGCAAAAACGTGCTGGTAAAATAACAGTGCTTTAATTATATAGCTGTAATATACACTGTACTTCTATTTTATTGTACGCTATTGGTATATACAACGTTGTGAGGAATATTCTATAGTCATACTACCTTGAAACTATTCAAGAACATGATAGGCTAGGTCAGAGAACGAGTTTCCCCAGTCATCATTCTTTCTGAAGCTTTCCACAAATCGAGATACTGTGGCCGTCATAAAGTACCATTCCTGACCGTCGTAGTTCAAAGTTGGTTCCTGAAAAGCCTTCTTACCTCTTTTCTTTCGTTTGGTCACAGGGACAAAATCCTCATTGTCATCTACTACATGCGACTTATCTCGACTCTTTTGAGTTAAATGTACAAGATATGAGATCGTGGGATAAGTATCGTATAACTTCTGTTTGGTGTATCTATCAGTATGGGATACGATGTCATTACCCAAGATATATGCCGGCTTTTCGTTGTTTAGAATGACATTTGTAAGCTCCAAAGGAGCATGCGGTATAAAGTAGAGAGTCTCCTTTGGCTCCAGCTCAGTTGACTCCTCCACCACATATTTCATTGACTCCAATAGATAGACGTCCTTAGATGTGAAAACTGGGTCATACATGGAGACTCTGTCGATGTCAAAGAACTTGGCTATTTCCACCACATACGCTAGTTGGTATAATGCATTTCTACTATTTGACGGTGACCCCAAGGCTAAACATCGTATTGTTGTGAAATTGTGATCACCGTGAACTTTCTTCCCTTGGATTATATCGACCGTTTCCGACCAAAAACTGGAATTCTTTATATTTTCTTGAAACTTTTGGAGTTTGATTGAGGTTTGCTGGAATTCCTTACTGCAGCCGTAATCCTCGGAGAGAGTCTCTCTATGCACTGCCCTATCCGGCCGTATGTATTCAGACATAATATTGCTCTGAGTAGTCTGCAATTAGGAATACCAAGATAGTTAAGAGAATAGATAAACCTGCTGAAAAACTATCCTGCGTATTAATTTATTCGTATATGAGATGGATCTGATTCGGGTGTAACCCTTATAGTAGTTGCTAAGTCTACAATTCGTAAGTGAAAGAAGAATCAGAGGAGTTGTATGAACTTGGATGATTCGTATAGTCAGATAGACAGAATTCAACCCCCATTTCAAGCGCAGCGGACAAGTTGTACATCACTCGTCATACCAAGCTGTAAATCCAGATCTGCAATTACGAAGTTCTTCAGAAAAAGTGAACAAGGTTCAAAACATTACCACCTCTTACCGTCCCATCATCATCAACTATTCCTTATAATAAACTCTGTCTTTGAAAGTCTTCTCCAGATCATTTTCCAGGGTTTTCTCTACGCACCTCAACGTTAATCCCCAGAGTCAAAAGCTTGCCAGAGTCGGGTCGAGAAATGAGCACTCAAACAAAATTAACGTCGACGTTTCCACACCAAAAATGTTTCGGCAATGCTGAAACAAGAACGGATCATCCTCACAACTGAACTAAACTTACTAATCTCTTTTCCACTCTACTAATGCTATTAGGTATAGTCAGAGCCTCTTTATCTCTAGTTTCCCCAGAATATATTAACGTTGACTCACCTGTATATAATCAAACATCTCATCACAATGTCACGTGCACAAAAAAATCTGGCGACAAACCAGTCTCATTTTTCAAGACTAGATAATTTTCGATAGGGTCGAATCCTTCGGTTGTTTCTTGGTTTGTCGTGGTCAAGTCCAGGTGAAACTTTCCAATTCTGAACGCAACCTCTGGTGTTTTTGCTCTCATCACAGTTGCGCTGTTCTCATCGTGAGTTGTGTTATTTGGAAAGAAAAAGTTCCCGATTTCACTTTGTCACTTCCAATTCTACTATTGTATCCACGTTGTTTTCCACTTCTCCTATTCTGAACTCCACATCCATGCGTAAGTGCAAAATTTTTGTCGGTTCGTCACACCCAGAGTTGGGCCGTCTTGTTTGCGAGAGATTGGGTGTTGAGCCTGCTCCTTGTACTTTGAAGAAGTTTTCCAACGGAGAGACTTCCGTCCAGATTGGTGTTTCCATCAGAGATGAGGATGTCTATATCATCCAATCAGGTTCTCCTGAAATTAACGACCATATCATGGAGTTGTTGATTTTGATCTCGGCATGTCGTGGCGGCTCAGCCAATAAGATAACGGCAGTTATTCCCCAATTTCCTTACTCTAAACAGTCCAAGATGAAGAAGCACAGAGGAGCCATCACAGCCAGAATGTTGGCCAACTTATTAGTCATGGCTGGTGCCGACCATGTAGTTTCTATGGACTTACACGCTTCACAGATGCAAGGTTTTTTCACCAAACCTGTGGATAACTTGTTTGGTGCTCCAACTTTAGCGAGATGGATCCGTCACAACATTCCAGACTGGGAAAGTGCAGTAGTAGTATCCAAGAATCCTGGCGGTACCAAACGAGTAACAGCTTTGGCCGACTCCTTGAAGATTAACTTCGCCATGATCCACACAGACAGACGTAGAACGCAAGATGGATATGCCAGAAGAAAGGCATTGAAGAACTCGTTCCGTAAAAACGACGACGACGACGACGAAGAAGAAGACAACATCGTCTCTGAAATTCAGACTGCTAGAATTGTCCAGGGGCATGTTGTAAATGATGACTATCCTGTCTCCAACGGTACATCGAACGGCATCAAGGATAACTCAGACCTGTTGGACAAGACTTCTATTTTGGACAGCGATGTTTTGGGAGGCTCATACGATGCTGCCAACTCCGACGACGAAGATGAGCCTACCTCTATCAACCAAGAAAAGTTGATTACGCTAGTGGGAGACGTGAAGGACAAGGTAGCGATAATATTGGACGATATGATCGACAAGCCTTCGTCGTTCATTGCTGCTGCTGAACATTTGAGATTGAACTGTGGAGCCAAAGCTGTCTATGTAGTTGGAACCCATGGTGTATTCAGCGATTTGTGCTTGGAAGAGCTCACCAATAGCAAATGTATTGACAAGATTGTTGTTACTAACACGTACCCTATCGGCAGAGAAAGAATGGAGAAGTACAAGAGCAAATTGACTGTGATTGATGTGTCGCCCATTTTCGCCGAGTGTATCAGAAGAGATCACTTTGGTGAGTCAATTTCGGTTCTTTTTGACTCGTTGGCTGCCATCGAGTAGAACCTTTTGAGATGATGAGATGAGAACCTCGGTTGAATCGAGATGCCGAACTACTGTGCTTGCAGGTACTTTATTACTACAGGTGCTTTATTACTGCATGATATTGTGCTATCTAGTTTACAGGAGATTATTTATCGTGAATTTGAAGTCACATAGTTAACGTCATAAAGACTTGAACCTCACTGCAAGCTGGTCTTGTCTGAGCTGTTCTAGTTGACGGTGTAGAACCCAACGATGCAGTCACGGGGCTGCAGGACATGGTCTCCCTCGCACTTGTGCAAGGAACATAGAGATCACTTGGACTAACGGAGCGTTGGAATATTAGTAGATCTTCTCGTCGTTTTTTGTGCCTCTTCGTCTTCAGTAGAGGTGGCCGTCGAAGAGTAGAAACATGTGTAATATGATAAAAACGTACAAACGTACAAACGTACAAACGTACAAACGTACAAACGTACAAACGTACAAAGTAGACAATCTTTCGGTTTTCTACATGAGCTGCCTACTTCTTTCTCTTGCGCATAAACTATCTATACTTCATTATCTATACCCCGTGCGTCTCTATGGTTGCTCTATAGCTGAGTCAACCGTAGTGCTGGTTCTTCTTCATTCTGAAGAATCACGTGACTTGAGATTTTTCAATTTCAGTTTTTGAACGTATATGAGCTCTTTTATTAAGCTATCATTAGACAGTCCTCTTTGAGCTTTGGCAGTGTTCAATTCTGCGTAGTCAATTGCCATAACGCTACTGTCTACTGATTCTGCTCTCCGTGTCAAAAAATCCTCTCATTTCTCTGCCTTTATCTAGCTATCTTTTAGCCTTCCTTATCTCGACCTGCATCTCCCTATCAAAATCAAATTGAGTCCATCACATGCTCCTTTATCACGTTGCACTATTCAGTGGGCATATCGAGATGATGATATTTCAGAACTCTTTAACCACGTTTTCATTCCTATCTCTCTACGTACAATGTCACAGAACACAGTCCCCGTGGCTGGTAGTGTGGATAACGAAGCCAATATCGTCCACACGGTCGACAGCAAACTCCGCCAGGTCTCCTTGGAAGATGGCGATGCTTCTTTAGACCCTGAAAAATTCGATCCCGTTTCTAGTACCACTGATTCTGATAGCAGTGTCACTGGCAGCAGCAACAACTTAATACACGACACAGTCCCAACTATCGCCTCCAATAATAGCGTTGTCAATACTAGTAACAATAACAGCAACAGTGTCAACAGCAGTAACATCAACAGCTTTCTAGCCCATATCCACCAGAAAGTCAATCAGCCAATGTCACCTCTTCTGCTCAACAATCTGGGCCAGTACCACGACACCACCGAGGGCTCTTCCGCTGGCACTGATACGAGTATTAGCGAGAAACTCACCGCCGCATCGCCCTACGTCGCGGCAGAAGCCCCAGCCGCACTGCCAGCAACCTCCCAACCCGCCGCTACAGATAGCACAAATACTATCTCTCCCACGAGAATCTCACTTCCGCCTCCTGCAGTACCGGCATCTCTCCCATTACCAGGCTCTTCTTCGTCCTCGTCGACCACGACTGGAGTTTATGGCGTATCCAATTTACCGCTCAACCCCTATCCCTTACCTCTGCCTGCCACAGAGAAGGCCATAGCATCCATTGCACCCATGCTCGAGAGCTTTGCACCCAAAACCTCAGCAGAAGAATCTGGTGTTCCAACGTCTACCATCAATTCTTCTTCTTCTTCACCTCAGTACTCTCGCGTTGGCTCGTACTCCAACGAGTTCATCATGGACCACCAGCCCAAACTCACGTCCGACAATTTGAATGCTGCTTTCCGCTCAAGAAACAATTCTACCAATGCTGGCACTGTAGCTTCTGATACTGTGAAGTTGGATAAAACGATGTCGAACTCTTCATCTACTCTGCGAAAATCTGTATCTGTTCATAAGGAATTTGAGGGCCCTAAGTTGCCCAAGATCGGCAAAATTGGTGTCTGTGCTATGGACGCCAAAGTCTTGCTGAAGCCCTGTAGACGAATCCTCAACAAGTTGATTGAGAACGGAGAGTTTGAAACCATCATCTTTGGTGACAAGGTCATCTTGGATGAAGCCATTGAGAACTGGCCCACCTGCGACTTCTTGATCTCGTTTTTTTCTGGTGGTTTTCCCTTGGATAAAGCCATTGCTTATGTCAACTACAGAAAGCCTTACATCATCAACGACTTGGTGATGCAGAAGGCGTTGTGGGATAGAAGACTAGTGTTGACTCTCTTGAATTATGCCAATGTTCCTACACCAGAAAGATTAGAAATCAGCAGAGATGGAGGTCCTCAATTAGAGGCTCAGTTGAGAGAAAAGTTGACCGAAGTAGGTATGTCTGAGTCACAATTGGAGGAATTGACCAATCAGTCTGAACCAGAGTGGGAGATGGTTGACGACGATACCCTTAAGGTAGGCGATAAGATCTTGAAGAAGCCATTCGTGGAAAAACCTGTAGATGGCGAAGACCATAACGTCTATATATACTATCCAAAATCGACCGGTGGAGGTGGCAGAAGACTTTTCCGTAAAATTGGAAACAAGTCTTCCGAATTCGATCCAGAGTTAACTTCGCCCAGAACTGACGGATCTTTCATCTATGAAAAATTTATGGACACGGACAACTTTGAAGACGTTAAGGCCTACACTGTTGGGCCCGAATTCTGTCATGCAGAGACGAGAAAATCTCCAGTTGTCGATGGAATTGTCAGAAGAAATACTCATGGTAAAGAAATTAGATACGTAACTGATCTCAGCGACGAAGAGAAGGCCATGGCCAGAAATGTCAGTACAACCTTCAAGCAATCCATTTGTGGTTTTGACTTGTTAAGAGTCAATGGACAGTCATACGTTATTGACGTCAATGGATTTTCGTTTGTCAAAGATAGCACAGAGTACTACAACTCATGTTCGTCAATTTTGAGGAACTTGTTCATTGAAGCCAAGAAGTCTCGTGATCTATTGAAGACTCAAACACCCACCCTGTCGAAGCTCCTCAACAAGAGTCAGTTTGAAGAAAAGCAGCAAAAGTGGGTCCTCAAGGGAATGGTTTCTGTTATCAGACATGCTGACAGAACACCCAAGCAGAAGTTTAAGTACTCATTCAAGTCTCCGTTGTTCATTTCGTTGCTCAAGGGCCACAAGGAAGAAGTTATAATTCGGGCCGTTCCAGATTTGCAAGTAGTCTTGGAAACAGTCAAAATTGCGGAAGAAAAGCAGTTGGAAGACTTGAAGAAGTTGCAACAATTACGTGGTGCCTTAGAGAAGAAACTCCATTTTCCAGGAACCAAGATCCAATTAAAGCCAGCTCTCAATAGCGAGAATCCGGAAATTGTCGACAAAGTTCAGTTCATCTTGAAGTGGGGAGGTGAACCAACTCATTCTGCCAAACACCAAGCCAGTGACATGGGTGAACAATTGAGACAGAATATTAAGTTGTTGAACAGAGATGCACTTAAGGATGTCAAAGTTTTCACATCTTCAGAAAGAAGAGTCATTGCCTCTGCACATTTATCGACAATGGCTCTTCTTGGCTTGGACAAGGAACATGAAACATTACCTGAAGACTTTTTGATTATCAGAAAGGATCTCTTGGATGATTCGAACGCAGCCAAAGATCTCATGGATAAAGTGAAAAAGAAGTTAAAGCCATTGCTCAGAAAGGGAGCGGAAGCTCCGCCACAATTTACTTGGCCTCCCAAGATGCCTCAGCCATTTGTAGTCATCAAGAGAGTATGTGAATTGATGAATTTTCATCTGCAAATCATGAAGTACAACTTTGAAACGAAGAACGTTGATGAATTCCAAACCAACTGGTGTTGTGGGGAAGACCCTAACCTCTTTAAGGAAAGATGGGACAAATTGTTTGTAGAGTTTGTCAGTGTAGAAAAGACCCATCCTTCCAAGATTTCCGAATTGTACGACACTATGAAGTATGATGCCTTACATAATAGACACTTCTTGGAAAAGGTATTCTCGTTTGATCCTAACGATGGAGCTCTCATGGAAAGATTGAGTAAGACATGTGGTGAGACAGTCAACTCTTCTGGTTTGGTTAGTGAATATCCAATCAACATTTTGGCTATGAACAACTTCAAGATCCCAGAAAACACCAGCAGCAACACCAATAACTCTAACCCCAACTCAGGATCAAGCTCGGCTACAAACCTCATCAATGCCACTTCTTCCACTACCCCTGCATCTGCCGGTTCTTTGGGCTGGGTATTGAAGGGTGCCACTACTTCGATGAGTGATTCTTCCAGTGGGGATTCTCCAACAAAGAAGTCCTCTTCTTCAAAGAGCAGTGAGAACCCATTTGACCATCCTACTTTTGCTAGATTGAGAGAGTTATATAGATTGTCAAAGGTGTTGTTTGACTTTATCTGTCCTCAAGAATATGGTATCAAGGATGAAGAGAAGTTGGATATCGGCTTGTTGACCTCTTTGCCTTTGGCTAAGCAGATTCTTTCTGACATCCAGGACATGAAGAAACACGATACTGCTGCTGTTGTAAACTATTTCACCAAAGAGTCACACATCTACACGTTGTTGAATGTTATCTATGGATCTCAAATTCCAATGAAAATTGCAAGAAATTCGTTACCAGAACTAGACTATTTGTCCCAGATTGTTTTTGAGTTGTACGAAGCTGAGGATCCAAACACTCCAACGGGAAAGAAACATTCTATCAGATTGTCCTTGTCTCCTGGTTGTCATACTCAGGATCCATTGGATGTTCAATTGGACGATGACCACTACATTGGATGTATACCTCGTCTCAGTTTGACTAGACATTTGGATATGGATTTGGTTACTCAAAGATTGAAATCCAGATTTTCAAGAGTCTCTTTACCAAAGAAGTTCACTCCTGTCAATATTTCGAGCCCATTGGCTTCAGGAATATGATCGCTTTACATTGTTTTTGCACTAGATAGACAGAGTATAGTTAATGACATATTTTTAAAAGTACTTTACAAATGGTGGTAGTTACTTCAATTAGATGTATTACGTCCTTGTATATATATAAACACTGGATATTTCAATAAATAAATCTCACTCTATTCTAAATTTTATATAACTGGTAGTACCACGTACCAATCTATAAGGAGAAATATCATAAGATCTATGTCAAGATGATAAAAGTGAAATTAAACAGATAAACGATCCCAGAAGATGACAGGATGAATAGTTATTATGATTATGATTATGATTATGATTATTTTGGACATCTTTTTTAGCCCATGTCTAAAACCGATTCACGATATGTACAAGACTTTTAGCTCATTTATTTCGTACCACGGAAACAAATTTAAGCCTTTTCGTAAGAATCCCAGTTTTCAAGAATAGACTTAATCTTGTCAGATTTGGTCAATTCGTAAACTTCTTGGAAGTATTCCTTAGTGATTTCAAATGGCTTAGCTGTCAAGTTAGGAATATACTTACCAATCAAGTCATTTGGCTTGACAGAAGATTTAGGAATCTTCTTGCACAAGAATCTTTGGAATGGCTTAACACCAGACATCAAGTAAGAAGAGTGGAAAGGAACAGAGATACCCTTCAATGGAATGACAGCGAAACCTCTTTGTAAGTCAATTGGTTGTGGTTTGGCAATGGATTGGGCGGAAACTTCAGTGATAATTTCACTCAAATGTTCCTTGACTTGGTCCAAAGTCAAAGTTTGTTGCAATTTGACAATGTCGATCTTGTTCAACTTGATTACGTTCAAGACGTTGGTCAAAGTATCCAAGGCTCTTAAGTCACCGGCAGTAACGTACTGTTGGTTTTCGACGTTGTAATTGACAATTTCCAACAACCACTTGGTCTTGTCGCTAACTTCGTCAACAACAAATCTCAAGGCAGCGTCGTCGAAAGTTGGGCTGACTCTGCTTGGGTTTACAGCACACATACCGTAGTTGGATCTACCCAACTCGTCTCTTGGTACAGCAACTTGCATAGTCATACCTCTGTAGAAGACAACATCAACCAAGGATTCAATTGGCATGACGTTAGCTAAGGATGACAAAGCAGAGTATTCACCCAATGAATGACCAGCAAACATAATGTCAGAAGGAATCAAACCCTTGGACTTGATATCTTCGTAAGCAGCCTTTTCCATCAAAGTCAAGGCGGGTTGAGTAAACTGAGTAGCAGATAACAAACCAGTTGGAGAAACAAAGGTGAAAGAAGTCGTGGTGTGGTCAATGTCCTTGAAGATCTTCTCGGACTTGATAGCACCATCTTCACCAATGGTCTCAAACATCATACCAATATAGTTGTCTCTGATCTTTCTACCCTTAGCACCACCGAAGTGGATGGTCAATTCATTAGGATTGTTTTGAACGATATCAAGAATAGAGAAACCATAGTTGTTGACAAAGTGACGGTCGGCCTTGTCCCAGACTTCACGAGCAACCTCTGAAGACTTGTACAAGTCCATACCCATTCCTTGTTCTTGAGAACCTTGACCAGTGAAAACGTAGGTAGTGATTGGTTGATCGATTTCAGCTTCACCAACAAGAACTGGAATGTCAGTCTCAACATTCTTGGTTTCAACCTTGATAATCTTTCTACCGTTGATCATACCAACATGTTCCAAGGTGGTTTGCAAGGTATCGTTTGGCAATACCATACCAACAAAAGAACAGCTGAAAGCTCTAACTCTAGATGCAACATTATTGGCAGCCCATTCTTCAACCAAACCTCTGATAGAAGCAGAAGAGTACATACCATGAGTGATAGTACCTGGCAACTTGGCGTAAGCAGCGAAAACTCTGGAAACGTGAATTGGGTTGTAGTCTCCAGACACGATTGCATATGGTTCGTTGGTACCTGGAGCCTTAGAGGTCAATTCTTCACCAGAAGAAAGTGGAATGACATTCTCAAACTTGACAGCTTCCTCAATGGTCTTACCGTTTCTGGCAAAGTAGTCGGTAACTGGATTACCATATGACTTGGCAGCTTCGTATTCAATGGTACCTACTTGGATGACTTCCTTTGTTGGCAACTCCAAGTAGACTTGACCGGTGGTGATAATAGAAGAGTAAACTTGAGCCGACTTGAACTTGTAGGTAGACTTACATCTGAATGTCAATGTTTGGTCCAAGAGTTCGACATCCTTTTCCAAATGGAACCATTCCTTGGACTTTAAGATAGCAAGGTCCTTTGGAGACTTGAAAGCGATTTGAACAGGAGTTTCGGTAACCTTTTGGAAAGTGTTTTCGTAGTCGGAATAGTCACCTCTGTACAAGAACTGAGAAGTAACTTCTAATACTGGCTTACCTTCTCTGTAGATAGTACCAACAACTTCAACCATCTTACCGGATGGCTGGTTCAAAACAGCTCTGATTTCAGCCTTAGAGCTGACAACATCGTCCTTCTTCAAAGGAGCAGCACCTGGAATCATCTTGTAGCCGTTAGACAAGTGTACCAACTTCAACAAGTCACCATCAACAGATTCTGGGAAAATGGCCTTAATGATAGCTCTCCAACCGATTACAATGGCAAAATCCATAGGAGCAAGAGTAACCTTACCTGGTCTAGTAACAAATGCATCACATTTGTTACCAATAGCATGTGTGAATTCAGAAATATCCTGACCAGTAATGGTGATTTCTTCTCCAATAATTTCTTCCTGGACGTTGATGTTCAAGTCGTAAGGAACATCGGCACCGAACCACAACTTCCAGTAGAAGTTCTTGATTCTGTCGTTTCTGTTCTCCATCACTTCTAAGATTGGAGCAAAACCATCGTTGGGGTTGTATGTGTACAAGAATGGCAAAGCCACTGGCTTGGAGTCAGCAGTTCTGTGCTCAATCAACGACAACTGGATGGTGTTAGCCTTAGCTAACTTGATTTCCACTACTGGCTTCAAGTCTCCCTTGACTGGCTCAGAGACAGTCAAAGTCGTCTTGGTAGCATCCAATGGATGACTGATTTCGACAACGCTGTTGGCAGCAGGAGTCAAGATGTCATGGACAGAGTTAGAGATGTGCTTGCTTCCCTGGACAATTCTATCAGTAGAGATAAAAGCTTGCAACCAGTTGATTTGTTCTCCAGCTAACAACTTCAACCAGCACTTCTTAGCAGGAAGAGTAGCACCGATCTTGTAGACAATCTTGTCAGAAGATCTGTTGATGTCTACGTTAGCCAAGCTTTCAAACTTGACAGGAGCAGTGTTACCAAAGTACTCAACAACGGGAATCTTGGTGGCATCACCGTTGTAGTAGTCCTTGACTAACTTGGAAATGTGACCTTCGTGGATGGAGTCCAAGATTTCACCAATAGGTTCGTTGACTTTGTTGGTGAACTGGGCTGCAACAGGACCGTGCAAGATACAAGTTCTCTGAACATCTTCATCGACAACAGTTTCCAAGTCTTCGGATTGCCACAATGAATCCTTCTTGAAGAACAACTCGAATCTTTCATCCAAGACTGGAACGAATGGAGAAGGCTTTTGTGTTGGTCTAAGAGCACACATCAAGAAGAAGTCACAGTCTTCTTCAGAGATCAACTGGTCCTTGGCAACAGGGAAGTGGTTGAAGAAGTCATCGGAAAACTGTTGTGGCTTAGTGGCCAATTGGTTGTAGTTCTGGATCAACGAGATGGAGCCAGAAGAAGAGGTAAATCTTTCTTCAGTTCTTCTCAAGAAATCACCAAAGAAGTTTCTCAAAGAGATATCCACCCATCTGTCAGACTTCTTAACATACAACAACTCAATCATTCTGTTGGCCACCTCTTGGTAGGTCATGTCTTGTAAGTCACAAACTCCCTGGGAGTTCTTACCAAACCATGGTTTCTGGAAGTCCTTGTTCAATTTGTCAATGATGTAATCCTTCTTCTTGTTCAAGGCTTCTAAGAGCTTGTTTTTAGGCAAGTTGAAGATTGTGTCGTCCAATTCCTTCCAGAACATAACACCTCTGGTAGCGATCTTGTGGATAGGTTCACCCATCTCAGATCTAACAGTGATGATACCTCCAGAAGGCTTCTTGTAAGTGTTTTCCCAGTGAGAATCGGCTACACCGTCACATTGAGCAATCAACTTCTTGGCTTCCAAAGAAGTGTGGGCTTCCTTAGAAGTCATGACTCTGGAACCAAACAAGACACCATCGAATGGCATGGCAGGGTAGTTGAACTCAGCAGCCCACGAACCAGTCAAGTATGGGTATGTGTCTTCATCAGAACCGAAACCAGAACCAGCGACAAGAACAATGTTGGAGCATCTTCTAATCTTGGAGTACATCTGCAAGATAGGCTGGTGGAAGTCTTCAAACGAATGGTGTCCACCACCTCTACCACCGGTCCATTGCAAAACAATTGGGAAGTTAGGGTGAGCCTTAGCGATGCTGATTACCTGACTGATGGCATCAATAGAACCAGGCTTCAAGCCCAAGTGGGTCAAGCCGAGTTCTTCGATGTACTCAGTACAGACTTCCAAGGATGGAACACCAGCACCAATAGTCAAAGACTGGATAGGATAGCCTCTTTCTCTCAATTCCTTAATCAAAGGAATACCCCATTGCAACATTCTAGGGTTGACGTAGATCAAGTTGATACCAAAAGAGAAGCCTGGCTTGATGTTGGAAACAACTTCATCGATAGCAGCTTCCATACCTGGACCGTGGAAGTAACCACCACCAGCTAATTCAATATGGTAGCCAGCGTTGATGGAGGCAGCGATGATCTCAGGATTAACTGTGGTAGGAGTCATACCTGGAACCATAAGTGGTGCTCTACCCAATAACTGGGAGAACTTGGTGTTAACAAAGATCTTGCCACTGTTGTTCTTGATCAAAGTGGGCTTGAACTCGGTCAACCAATTTTGAGCACGCTTAACGTTCTTAGAAGGAGAAGTGTGGAAGATCTCGTGCTTGAAACCGTATTCATCGTCAAAAGCACTGGCTTCTAAAGAGCCGGCAATGATGAATCTGGAACCAGTACCTTCCTTGTTTCTGTGGGTCAAGATACCAACACCAGAAACACCACCTGGACCAAAATCAAGCATGTGGGTAGCTTGAACAGCTGTAGCCAATTCCCAGTTCACTCTCAATTGGGTGATACATCTCACAACTCTTTCGATAATAGATGTAGACGACTCGTCGTAGTCCTGGAAGTTTTCACCGTTGAAAGTGTCGTAGACGGGGATCTTGATGTCCTTCTTAGGGAAATTCAAATTTTCAGCTTCTACGTCTTCCAAGATTGCTATAGTAGCGTTGTCCAAAAGAGGCGAGTGGAAAGGCGAGAAAATAGGTAAGAAACGGTTGGAGAACTTCAACTTTCTCTGGGAGTGAGGAATTCTCAGTTGGTCCAAACCGTTAGGAGCCTTTTTGTTTCTCAAGGTCAAGTTCAAACCGTAGAGCGATTCTGGAGGTCCGGACACAACCAAGTTTCTGGCACCGTTAATTAAGGAAAGAGTGATGTGCTTTTCTTGAGGCAAGTGCTTGTTGGTTTCGTCAATGAACTTCTCAACTTGAGAAGCTGACAAGTCTCTGATTGACAACATTGGAGAAGGTCTACCTTCACCGTTTTCAAGAGAGTCCTGCAACATGGTAGGTGGCAAGGTAGTTCTTGGGTATGACATCAAACATCTGGAACCGATGAAGAACAAGAGGGAAATGGCCTTCAACGAGTTTTCAAAGTACGAATCCCAGGAGTCAGAAGAGGCAATGGCTACGGCTGTGACCAAACCTTGCGAGTGACCAGTGGTACCAGCATTCAAGTACGATCTCAATTCGCCAGGAGTTAAGCCCAAAACCTTACAGGTGATAGCATAGTGGCACAATTGGATGATACAGATCACAGGACACGATACTGGCACAGACAACAAATAGTCTTGGTCTGGAGTCTGTTCTGGGTTTGACAACCACGACAAGATGTTCAATCCTTGGGTGTAAATCTTGTCGAAGGCGGAGTCCTGTTTGACCAACTTGGCCAACTTGGCAGCAAAGGGCTCGATCAAGTCATCGTGGATTAATCCCTTGTATAATTTGTATAAGTCTCTCAATTCTTCAAAGTAATCGTCAGTGTTACCTTGACCACCAAAGATAGCCACCAACTTGGCATCACCAGCTTCAGCTTGGTACAACAAGTTCGAAACGACTTTGTCGATCTTGGTGTTGGAGTTGATGACGGCATTGTAGTAGTTTTTGATGATGTTGTCCTTGATCTTGGCTGGGGTTGTTGGGTAGTTGACGTCGTCAGCCAACAATGTCACGGCAAAAGCATGGATGTTGTCGTTGTGCGACTTCAAGAAACGAGAGGTGAAGTCCTGGAGCGACAACTTCAAGACCTGGTCGAACTGGCCGGGCTGGTTTGGTGTGACGAGCGAGGCGATGAAGCCGAGGAACTTACCGTACAACTCGGCAGGCGAGGAAGGTTCATTGTCGTCAGCAAAGCCTTCGGTGACTTCGGGCAAGGTCTTGATGAACAGGTCCTTCAATTGCGAGTAGTTGAAGAACAAGTCGTTGGGAACCAACAAGGTGTGTTCGATGGAGCCGTGGTTCAATGAGAACGGACGGTGGAAAGAGGTTGTGGAGGGCATGGCTAGATATGGGGTGTGCAAAGTTCTGGGTAAGTAGTAGTGAGCACTGGGGGTAGATGTGGATAGGGGAGCAGCAGACTTCGGCTATCAGATGATAATACTAATAGCGACTCGTGCTGGTAGCTAGTGACGGTGGTACACTAGTAGGACGGGGGATATTAATAGATGTCTAGATCTAATTGACGACTAGTAGAATTAGCAGGCTTGTATGTAGTGCTAATCGAAGACGATAATAGTGGTTGGTACTGAACAATGATTCAGACTAGTTAGACACAGTGGTACGGGTGTCAATGGTACGGGACAACAAGACGTGGTACGGGTCGAAGCTGTTCGTAGAGAGCAAATGTCAAAAGAAGAAAACGCCTGGATTCCTTTCGCTATATATAATGCAGCGCTGTGAAAAAAATGTGTTCTTGCAAATGTTGTGAAATTTGATGGGTTGATTTGGCGTACACGCAGGCCACTCCGAGAACACAAAGAAGGTTTGGGACCGGCTACAAAGTCGTTGGCTCAGAGTTGTGTAGCACAGCAGCAGGATGTGGGTCGGGACGTGCTTGGTTTAGATTTGGCTACGCAGTTTGCGGGTTGCGGGTTTTACTATACGGAGGGTGTGGTTGGTTGCAGCCATTTCGGAGTTGCTCGGTGTCGATAAGCGACGAGACAGAGAGAGGTTCCAGAACGCGGTCTACAATGCTGGACTCTACAAGAAGATCCTGGCTTCCTATTGGCTGCTGTTCCTTTTCCCGCAGCCTCTACGGAGCTTTGGCTGGTGGCAGAGGCACTTTTCTCCTTGCCATTCTTCAGCCTGGTAATTCCTTCAAACCGTATGGTTGGTTTGCAGCTCGTCTTTTTGTTGGCTTACTATGAGCCGCACACCGCGACCCGTCTGTCTGCACTCCTGCCAACGGTTGCACCGCTACAAAATACGGCCTACGCACCTCCTCCCAACAAAAAAAAGCAATGGCGAAATGTTGGCTCTGAGTTTGGTACGGCACCTGCAGGACCACGGTTCTGTAGCACTGGTGGAACAATCTTTGGATCGAGCCAGAATCTGGTACAACGCTCCAGTACGGTGCAAACAGCTTATCTGACTGTATGGCACAGCTACCAATCCTACATTCCTTGCAGCACACGTGACAGCGCTCAAAATTGTGCTAATATTGTTGAACCCAATCTTGACCTCAACCACTCCGTACTTACTTCGCTTCCTGTCTGGTCACGTGAATATCTTCAATTCTGTCCATCTACCCAACGTCGTTAGAGCCGTCAGCCTCTTGCTCTGTGCTCAGCTTTATCGGCCGATAAGGCAATGCTGGCACTGTCCTCGAGCCCCATATTCTTCTGTTGAGTGTCGCAAGCTCGCTTGTTGCTTTCCAACACTTTCTGTGTGTGTCAATTTGCTCTTACGAAGTATGTGTATGTGTAGCTATTTAGTATGTATTAGCCATGTCGCATGTGTTTCTAGCATGTGTCGTAGCAATCTATTTACCGGGCAAGGCCAACACATTCTTGGCTTGCTTTGGGAACTCTCGCACTAGTATCTCGCACTTGACCTCGCGACACAAGTCCTTCTTCTTGCTGAAAGGAACCTTCTGCAACAACTCTAGTCCTGTAGATCTCTCCAAGGCTTCCACGGGCACCTGGTATTTGGTCAAGTCGTCGGTGTTATCGATGCGCTCGTTGGGTAACACAAAGGCTCCGACACTGATCCGGTCGTCACCGTTGTTCTCCCCCACAATCAACTTGAAGAAGTGGGTCGGTACGGCAACATTTGGCGGAGACCCAATAACCTCGTAGGTGACTCTGTACTTTCCGTCGTCACATCTCTTTGGCAAGAATAATGGCCCCGTCATTATACGCACATTGTCGTATCTGTTAGTCAATCTACGTGCAAAGTCTTCGAAGTGTGCCCAGTAGTCTCTGTTGAATCCATCGCCCACCTGTGGAGACATGTTGGTCAAGTAGAACGTTTCATCCATAGCAACTTGGCTGAACTTAGCGTCAGCTGCTGGAGCCTGGTGTCCCCTATCGTAGCCACTTCTGAAGAAGTCTCTCAATCTGCTTCTGAACTTGGCCGGAATAGCTTCATCTTCCTTGAAGACGGAATTCTTCCGGTCTACTCCGCTGCCCCTTTGCACTGACTCCTTGGTAATATGCTCTACGACCCAGTATGGGTTTCTAGTCTGTCTATTGTAGCAACTGACAAATTCACTTCTGTTTTGTAAATCGTGAATAGGGCCAGGAAAGCCGTATTTGAAGAACTGACTTGGCTTCACAAGTTCAGGATTGAATAATGCCTTGTCTGGAGCCCCGTTGCCTCCATTTACTATTGCTGGAAGATTCTTGGAATCTGTTTTGCTTTCAGTAGCAACATCAGCTGGAGTTGAAGAACGGCCCCAGAAAAACGAGGCCACGCCCACAGTTCCTAATCCCAAGGTATTAACAAGAACTTTACTCATCTTGCAACAAACTGCTGAGAAATAGTCTGTTCTGTTTCTGTGATCTGTACTTTTAAGTGAATGTTAAAAGTTACGATTGAACCGGAAAATTTATTATCACCATCGCGCGTTTGAAAATATTTCCCCAGTATTTTGTTTGGTTGCGAAATGAATATACGGGAAGAATTGAGTTTTAGGCTGCACCACATCAAAGAACGGCTCAAGCTAATAGTTTTTAATGGTTGAGAACATGAGAACATTCGTTGTATGAAACAGAAAATCTTGATTTTCTGTTAGTCGGCAATGCCAATTCTAGAAGCATGCCTATGTCTGATTATGTTACTAGCTTTGGCTCGAAGTGTCGCTCACTTGCCTACTTATTTTATATTCTAATTCGCGAACATTCTAGTTTGTTTCGTTTCAAGTCTTTCTCTTTCCAGATACTTCTCTTCAAATTAAAATCTTTAGTTTCATGTTAACCAATAGAATGAGGAATATGTTTCTTATAATTTATGAAATTGAGAACAAACTTTAATCTATAATTCTAGTCCATACATATTTTTGAAAATTCCCAGCTACAAGGAGAACCCATAACGACAAAGTGCTCCTTCTTTGATTCTTGTATTTTAGAAGTGACGTAATGGGTATTTCCACATAATTTGTCTCAAAATCGGTAATATTATGTAATTTTGTAGCGGATTCTCGGATTTCCTCCGAAGTCAATGGCACGATAACTTTGATTCATGCCTCACAAGCCGTGGCCCCAACCCATAGGTGGTTATCTAACAAAGTGGTGCCGTTTGTTATCACAATAGAATGGATATCTAACACTTGCGCATTTTCACGCCTCATTTGCAAATCTTACATGCTCCAACAGTTTCAAGATGGTCTTGGTTTACCTAACCAAGTTGCAAATCTCGACCCTGAAACTGCAAGGTGCTTGCAAGCATTTACGAATTCGAGATATGTGGCTGGTCATGATGTTCACCGACGTTGACGTTACCGGCATTCGAAAATTTTGGTGACTTCATTCCAAATTTGATGTGGCATTCAAAAGTCATAAGGGGCCAGCATTTTAATTATTTTCAACTGGCTTCTGACACATTCATGACAAGCAATTTCAGGACAATATTCCAGACGTCATATTTCGCAATTCTCTTTTTAAGTCTACCAACGAAGGGGGTACGCTTCGGATAATTCCTCTGAAAATAGCCCCTATATGCATTGCTCCTTGATTCCACCTTCTGGGTCCAAATTCCGAGCATCATTGAGTCTAATTTCAAGTTGGGTCCGGCTGGAAATCAGTTGTGCATTTCCGTAAATTTTATAGGAATAAGCCCGTACAGAAAAAAACCAGAGTTCAAGAAATTTCCAACAATATACCAAGAAATTACAACCGAAGAAAACTGTCAAAAATGAGTAGACTTGGTGTAGTGGCCTTTTGTGCTAACACATAACCCATTCCACTATCATATAACCCATCCAACCTACCATACTGAGACAGCCTACACTATTCGGCATCCTAATTAGCCGAAGCATTTCACCTGCATGTGTAAGGGGAACCTGCATCAACAGACATACAAAAGGCTTCAGCGGATATCGTTTTGGAGCCATTCACGAATGGCATCAGTTTCCACAATTGAATGTGAATGAGATAATTCAAGTCGTCTTCTCAATCGTAATTACTACCGTAGATAACGAAAATTGCAAGTCACACCAACTGCAGATCTGCAACTTGATCCGGCATTGTTTCACAATATTTGTTACATTGAAGCGCAACTAACGCATTAGGACATTGTTCCATGATTAAAGATGAAATCACGTACGGCTCCATTATCCGCTGATTTTCCCGGCATTTCGTCTTCTGATCTTGTTTGACACAGTACAGTAAACATCAACCTAGAAACATCTACCTTGGCATGGGATCAATTTGAGGATTGGGTTTCGATTGCAAAATCAAACCTTGACCTTTTGCTTGCCAGCTTTTACAATTACCTAATCAAACATATATTTTCTGCGGCTTATCAGGATTCCAAAGCACATTTGCAACCAGTCTAAAAATACGGAGGCTTGTGCGATTGTAGTTAGGTAAGGTCATTCCAGCCCAATTGTATCAAGGGCTCGGTGGTCAAGATCGCTAGACCTTAAATTCTTGATAAAAACACATGTACAAAAATTAAATACATCTCACAGTCAAAGTATTTTTTTTTTAGTCGAATCCACAGCTTCTGATACACTCTTTAGCCATTTATCTGAAATACTACTGTTGCATGCCGATTTAGTATACCCAAAAATTGATAGCCATGGAATCCAAACTGCCTTTCTGGACTATATAAACTGGTTGGAAACCCCAGAAAAACCATCAGCATTTGTTAAAAACCCATCAAGAAACTAAAAGTTTATAGATCTAAAGAAAAAGATGGTTTCTGTTCTTTCTTTCACTCGCCAAGTGTTCCTTACCCTTGCTCTTTCATTGTTGGTTAACGGTTTGGTTGTTCCTTCTAATGAAGACTCAGTTGCTCTCGATAAGAGAAGTCCTGGTTTCCTTAAGCTTGACTTCACAGTTGCTAGAGGTCAAGGTAAAGAATCATTGAACTTGACCAGTACAAATAAGCCATACTTCGTTTACCATGAAAAGTCGAAGAGAGCTACTGGTGAACCTGAAGTTACCTTGATTAACGAAAAGACTTTCTACGCTACTGACTTGGAAATAGGTTCTAACAAGCAAGCTGTTACTACCCTCATTGACACTGGTTCTTCCGATTTGTGGGTCGTTGATAAGTCTGCAAAATGTCAAGTGACTGAAACCGGACAGAGCTCAACCTACTGTTACGAATACGGTGTTTACGATCACACCAAGTCTTCTAGCTACCATAGCTTAGGAAGCAAGTTCTCGATTGAGTATGTTGACGGTACTAGTTCTACTGGTACTTGGGTCAAGGATGATGTATACTTTGCTGGAACCACCACTGGTGTTACACAGCTCCAATTTGGTGATGTTACCACCACTTCTTCTGGTTTTGGTGTTTTAGGTATTGGTTACGAGGCTAACGAAAGTACCAACACTGAGTACCCTAACTTGCCCGTCTTGTTGAAGACCCAGGGTGTCATTGCCAAGACCGCCTACTCGTTGTACTTGGCCCAAGAGGATGCTACCTCTGGGTCAGTCATCTTTGGTGGTATCGACCAGGCTAAATACCTGGGTTCGTTGATAACCTTGCCAGTTACAAGCTCGAGAGAATTGGCTATCCATTTGGGATCTGTTGCTATTAATGGTAAGACCATATCTGCCAACCTTAACCCAGTGTTGGACTCAGGTACTACTTTGACTTATTTGCCTACTAAGATTGTGGCCAGTATTGCCAGTGCCTTGAGTGGTACCGCCGATTCTAGTGTTGGTTACATCATTAACTGTAACCAACCAAGTAACAAATACTTAACTTTCAACTTTGATAGCGGTGCCACCATTAACGTCCCACTCTCTGAATTGGCTATTGATTTATACCTCACAAACGGTCAGAAGTACCAATACTGTGCTTTAGGTGTATTCGCTACCAGCAGTACCCCAATTTTGGGTGACAACTTCTTGAGAAGTGCCTATGTTGCCTACGATCTTGATGACAACACTATCTCCCTTGCCCAAGTGAAGTACACCACGGCTGAAAACATTGTTCCATTTTAAGCTACTGAACTAGGTTCTGTTGTCTGGTACAACTTTTGATTTTGTTTTGTTTCTTGCCCAAATAAAAAAGTGAAAAAGTACCTTTTCCCTATTATATATTTGTTGCTGTTTCTGGTTGTTTAAACTTTCTACTTCAATATACATTTTATTTTTCATTTCGTTTTGAAGGAAACTCTGATTATTAATCGGCCTTCTTTTTTTTCAACCCTGTTTTGAAACTAACTAAGATCTTGATTAACGCTATGGCCAAAATAGAAGTGACAGGCCCAAGGAGGGGCAAGAAGACCGCCATCTTATGTTCATTTGGAAAGTACGCTTGCTGGACCATTTCTTTGTCAAAGAAGGCTCTGTCAGAAATCGTTAAAGCCTTTGATGATATGGTCATGGAATTATGGTAGTTTTGTTTTTGGTTAATTTCGCTAATGGCCAACTTAACCAATTCGATAGACTTCAAGACATGTTCTTTAGTTTCATCTGGAATAGATATTTCATTCAATGAAACTGTGAGCTTGACAAGAGAATGTAAGTTTTCCAATGTTTTTTTCAAATTTTTAAATAAGGTCAATCTTGTCAAGGTATCGACTCTCATAGAGGGTGACTTGGGAAACGTGGCCAAGCCAAGTAACTGGAAAAGCTGAGAGGTAAAAATTTCCAATATTGGGATCAATTCCAACTCAGTAATGTTGACATCATATCCTTCAAGAATCGGCTTTTCCTTATTGAAAATGTATACACCACCCCATTGCTTCACCAAAAAGGCACCGTTATCCAAGTGGTCAATCACCCAAGGCTTGTTTTCGTAATTAGATTCTGGGAAGTAGACCAAGAAGTTAATAGAAGGATCCATATCATGTGTGTTCAAATTCCAGTCACCAAAGTTGATGAAAGTTGACAAATCTGATTCCTTCAAAATGTAAGCATTTTTCTTCTCGTCAAACACCACAGGTTTTTCAGTCTTAGAGTAGTACTGAACCTGAGTGCTGATAGAGAAGTTGGTGTAGTGGGTCAATTTGTTTAAGAATGGTTTCATTTGCTTGAGAGCAGTCTCAATATCCCACTTGACAGTTCTACCATTTTCTACAAGTAGAGAAAAGACTAAATTGTAGTTCGGTGAATATGGAACAACAATGTTTTTATCCAACTCTTTGGCCCTATTGTTGATAATAGACACTAATTCAGATATTTCCTCTTTGAAAACCATGTCTACAAGTACTGAAGACAAAACCTGGTCCACCAACTTAGAGTCTATCCAATTCTGCGACACTTTCAACGTAGTTTCCTTTGAAAATGGAGACATATCAACAGCATCGTCTCCATTTTCATTTTCATCTTGAACAAGTTTCACGACATAGTCAATTTCCGGATCAATGCCAGGTGTGATTTTTTTCAAGTCGAGCGACCAAAAATTAGCAAGTTCTGGATACTTGGAGTTGACAAATTGGTTCAACTTCTCCTGAGAATCAGGAATAAAGACGTCTAACGTGGTCGGTATGTCTAAATAGACGGGGATTTTGAACAGAATGTCGTTGTGTAATGTGCTGGCCAAACTTGTGATTTCATCTACCGGCAAGTCTGCTCTGTATATGGCTGTTGTAAATTGCAAAACTGGATAACCTAAGCCCAATACTGTGAGTGCTACAATAAACACAATGAGACGTCTGATATATGCAATTGTGTCTGACTCAGGAACTTCCTGGTTTTGAACCTTGAGGCCATTTTCACTCTCCGTCTCAGTCATGCTTCCTCAACGAATAGAGGAAAGAAAAGGAACAAGCAAATGAATATAGACTCTTCTGGTATATTTGATATTTGGTACTGTTGTTATGTCGCGGTGTCGCGTCAGATCAAATCTGATGTGGTGAACAAGGAATGACAATGTCGCGAAAAATTCATACTCTATGGAGCCCATGTCTTAACTATGTCCCTTAACTATGAGACCTAATTCACTATTTTATTCCAAAGACGAATCTGAATATTTCCATATATTAACTATTTATGGGATTATATATGTCTGGCACATTCATACACATCTTTTCTCACGAGCATTGGCATGTTTAAGAAAGATCCCCAGCCAAAAGCCTCGGCCAATATCAAGTCTTCCGAGAGAAGAAAACTTCTACAGAATATTTGCAATGTCTATGGTCTAGTACAAGATGAGCTAGCAAAAGAAGCCACGGTAGCACTTTTGCCAAACAACACCAAACAGGCTGCCTTTAAGAGTGTCCAAGGCTATAGCGGTACAATATACTCGGACGACAACGAAACACCTACGTGGTTCAAGTCTCGAGACTCCCAAATCTATCCATCATTGTTCACAGTATGGAAATGTCCTTACCTTCTTCCCACTGTGAAAACCCATCCCCATGTCATTGGTGTTTTGGAGGGGGGCGCTGATTTGATGTTGCCTGGAACAATACCGCCTTTTGATAAACGCTGTGTGAAGGGAGTCGTAGTTGGAGTTGTTGATAGTGCCAACCCTACTGTGATCAAAGCTATTGGTAGATGTAAACTAAACTTGACACAGTTCGACACAGTAGTCGGAAGAACAGGAGTTGCCGTAGAAATTCTCCACCATATAGACGACGAACTTTACAAGCTTAACAAGTTTGTCGACATTGACATTCCGGAAGAACTAGACACCAAAATACCGTTGAAGGAAGCTGAATCTGAACTAGCTCCAGAGAATGAAGACAATGAAGAAATCGCACAAGAAAATAAAGACGAAATAGTCCCAGAACCTAAGGAAACAGCTGTAAGTCAAGGTACTCAATCGTATAATATAGATGACGTGGCTGAACAAGTTAGTCTGCTTACGGTAGAAGAAGTAGACAATTTCTTTACCAGATCATTGTTACAGACAATAAAACTAGAAGACATTGAATTGCCTATCATTTCCTCCACCTTCATGTCTCTCTACATATACAAAAATCTCCCCGTGATAGACAGCAGCTACTGCAACATCAAAAGGACCTCCTGGAAAAAAACTTCCAAGTTCTTGAAGGCCATGGTGAAGTTGAAATACTTGGATGTTAAAGGAAAGGACGAAGACTTGACTATTATCAAGTTGCTTGACAAGAAGAATCCTCTTGTGGAGAACTTTGTACCCCACAAGACCATGGGAAAGTTGAACAGCGCAAGTCAAGGTCCTACCCAATCAAAGAAAGCAAATGAATTGTCTGTGGTGTCGCTTTATAAACCTACAAACAAGTCGCGAATGTTCTTCAATAAGGTAGACCAAGTGTTCAACAATTACTTCACCTCGTCTGAACTCCGCTCGTTATTGGAGAAGTATATCAAACTGGAGAATCTTCTGAATCCTAAGAACCCGAAGACAATTGTTTTGGACGACAATCTTCTTTCAATCACTGGCGGAGAACGAGTTAGCCCCAGAGATCAAGTGTTTAAGGCGTTCTTAGCCAATTTCTCTCCTCACTACCAAATAAATGAACCAGGAGCATCTGGTAAGAAGGGAGAAGTCAAGAGAGGTCAACCACCCAAGATACTTATCATAACCGAGATGAAGATTGGTAGAAAGGTCATTACCAGAGTGTCTAATTTCGAAGACTTTTACATCAAGCCTCACCTCTTGTCCGAAGAACTCAAGGTGAAATGCTCAGGTTCAAGCACTATTGGACCATATGTGCAAAATCCGAAGATAACCGAGGTTACTGTCCAGGGTCCACATGGAAAGTTGATTATTGAGATGCTCAAAGAGAAGGGAGTACCAGTGACTTGCATTGAATTTCAGGACAAGGTGAAAAAGGGCAAGAAACGTTAGTAATTAGAATAGTTTTGTAATCTACGAATGTCAACTAGTCTTTAGTACTCTTAAGTATGCTTGAATACTGAGTCAAATAATAATGATGAAGTATAATAATAATAATAATAATAGTAATATCCTATAATACATAAGAACCCGATATGAATGCAAACAAAGAAGTAAAGCTAATAAAACAAGTTATGAAAGTAAAATGCTAAATGAACAAGATGTAATCATAGAAACCGTTCTAGATCACAATCTCAATAATGTTCTGGTTGGAACCGGCTGTAACGAAAGCCGATTTCGTCTGGGGGTTGACATTGAGCTTTTGAGCAGGAATGTTACCCGGGTATATGTGAGCGTTCTTACACTGGCTGATATTTATGTAGCTCAAGGGCGAGCAACCACTCAACAATGCGTCAACACCAGCTCTGGTAACTCTAACACAGCCTTTAAGGATGAGCTTTTCGAGGCTTCTTAGATGCAAGGAGATTGCAACTAACGATGAATCACTTACTGCAGAACCACAGAACGAAAGATCAAGCTCGCGAATGTTAGGACATCCCAAACACAAGACTTCGATTGCGATATCAGAAAGAGCACAGCAAAAGTTCAAGTCAAGGATCTCCAAGTTGGTAGCAGAGTTAGCAATGGAGATAATTGACTTGTCGGTGAGGAAAGTGCAGTCCTTCAACGACAACTTCTTCAAATTTGGAAACGACTTGTAAGTCCAGTACTGGAACCCTCTGTCAGTGATAGCGGTACATCTGGTAAGATCCAAGCTTTCCAAACGTTGACTGGCGTGGTTGGCAATATGTTGCATCACATTGTCAGTAAGATGTTTGCAATAGCCTATGTTTAGGATCTTCAAGCTTTTGCACCCGATCTGATCCAAGTCGTGGTCGATCTCGGGGCTACTACCGTTAATATTCTGCTGCTGAGAAAGTTCTTCCTTTATAGCAGAAGAGTCCCAGCCGAGCAATCTTTCCAACACAATATCTCTGACCTTTCTACAGTTGGATAAGTCAATCTCTTCTAAATAGCCACCAACACTGGGAACTGTTAAATCCATAATAGCCATGGCGCTCACTTCCCAGTTCGACTTCATCTTCAACACTTTAATGTTTCCTGAAATACCAATCTCGTTAACCATGTAGCTGAAGCCTTCATCGGTGATGTGAAAGCAGTTTGAGATATTGATCTGCTGAGGTCTGGTTCCTACGAAGTCGGTGATGGAAATAAGTGCCTGGTCGTCTATAGAAGTATTCCATGGAGTCAAATCCAAATTGGTACACAAATTGGAGGCTACACTCAACAACTGCCTCCAACGTCTACTGATGATCCTCAACTTCATCAATTCCGGCAATGACAAGAACTCGAACACTCGTAAGAGGATCCTATCTGGAAGAGGGCCATTGTTGCTCAAGATGGACGATCTTCTTCTTCCAGTGCCACTGATACTGGCCAATCTGATTCTCTTATTGTGTGGCATGTACTGGAAAGCATTTCTGTTGCTGGTACTGTTTGCAAACTGGAAGTTCTGGAAATAATTTACAGATGGTACTACTGGATTCAACAGAGGTAACTCCAATGACATTGGATCAGTCTCATCGTTCAAAAAACTGTTAGAAACTGACTTTCTCTTTCTCGAAAAAGGTTCATCAGCAAATGAAGTGTTTCTTGTGCTAGTGGACATCTTTGCATCGCTGGAAATGGGAGAGACAGAAGGTGACTGGGCATCGGCATAGGAAATAGGAGATATCGAACGAGATACTCTTCCTGATAACACCTTGGCCTTTGTATCACCAAATGTCCAATTGGAAGCAAAAATAGGTGATACTCCTACACGTTGAGACTGAGGGTGTTGCAAGTTTGGCTGAGAAGAAGGTGACTTCTCAGGTGAAGATTTCTCAGAAGTATCATGAGAAGACTCTTCCTCATCACTACGGTCTTTATCTTGCTTATGGATGATATAATCAATGGACAATCTCGTCTTGTTATCGTGCTCGCTTCCTTTGGAATTGATGCTATTGTTGAGTTTGTTTCTTTCCTCCGCAGTTTTACGCATATCGTCTACGATGAAGGGGTACTTTTCGCACAAGTCCTCCAACTTGTCGCTTTTGACCACCATCAATTCTACTGTGGAGATGGATCTGATGCTGGCACTACGAACACAATCCAGGTGCTTGTCGTTGAGAAACGAAAGGAATGACATTTCGCCAAAGTAACTTCCAGAACTCAAACGGGCCAAGATACGCTCAATATGAGCTCCTTCCTGGTTACGAGAGTAGTCTATGACTTCCACTTCGCCGTTAATGATGAAGTAGATATCAGAATTGGTGTCACCTTTGTGGATGATGTATTCAAAGGCATTGAAATTGATGGGCTCGACGCCAAGAGCCAACTGATGGATGATGGTGGAAGGAAGATTCTGGAAAATCGGCAAGTTCTTTATGAAGTCCTGAATCGATATGGTAGCGTCTACATTATGATTGTTAGCAAGATTTGGTGGAGTGTTGATGCCCAGAGGTAACAATGGTGAAGCAAGCGAAGGAGAAGGACTAGTGGAGATGGGAGGGAGAGAGGGGCCAGGAATCGCGGAAGTTTGAGTAGCTAAGGCACTCGCATTGATTCCATTTCTTATCGGAGGCAAGCTCGGAGCCGATTCAATCATCTTGTTGGAGATCAAGTTTGGAAGATCGTATTTGTTCTTCTTATCTTGCATGGCTAAACGTTCCTGAGCTTCATCTCTGATTCTTCTCTCTATCAAAGGGTAGTGTTTTAGTACAGTATTTAAGGCATCGCTAGTTAAAACTCCTACCAATACTTTAGTACGGGCTACGACAGTTGCAGTACGGGGTCTGTTGAACAAGATTCCGATCTCACCAAAGAAGCTACCGGCTGCTAGCTCGGCATAAATAGACTCTCCATCAGTGGATGTAACGCTTACGGTTCCCTTTAAGATCCAGTACATTGACTTGGAAGGGTCTCCTTTCTTGATTATGTATTCTTGAGGATGGTATTGCATGAGTGTCAATTTGGACGCTACTTTAGTGTGGAAAGACTTTGGAGCCTTATTGAACAAAGGAAACGTCTGGAGTCTGTTGAAGAAGTCAGGAGGCACATTTCCGTTCGCATTATTAGAATTTTTTGTATTGTCAGTGTTGCTGGAGTTATTATTGTCGTCGTCTTCGTCGTACTGGAAGTTGTTATAGTCGAACTCATCGAGTGGTGAGCGCAAGTCTGGCGAGGCAGTATGGATGTGTCGTATTCTGTTGGGGGAGCCGTTCTTGGTGTTTGAAACTGAGTGCGATTTTGGTACGGCTGCCACGGCACTCTGAACCTGCGACTTTAATGTAGTAGAAGCTGGAGGTTGTGACAGGCCGTTGGAAGACGAGGATGGAGATGAGAGCGGCGACGGTGTGGGAGGCGCAAACTTGGGATTTCGATGTGGATTTGTGTGGTTGCTGGTGCTCTTCATGGCCAGCGTTGTGTATTGATAATTGTTTAGTATGAGATTTAGCGTGAAATTGTATGGGAAATTGTGAGAACTAGCGAGAAATAGTGAGGGTTATAGTGGGAACGATAGTGGAAGATTCTGAGACGTGTGACTTCTGGCAAGCGGAAATTTCGCGATATATGGTACTAGCTGGTTGTATATAGTAGTATAGGGCAGTATGAGCTAATGGTAAGAGCTCTGTGGGGGTGTATGATGGCCGTGCCGAGGTATGGATAAGAAGATAGTGATGCTTTTTTCAGATAGTTTTTCTAATATTCTGATTATATTTGTGTGTCGCACTGAGACAGAAAGGGTTTTTAGACAGGTTGCTGTTTTAGGCAATGTAGGGAGAGGGGGAAGCGGAAAGCTCTGGTAACTATTGGCTAGCTTTGATCGCTTAGCTGAGATGGGTGTGAGAATTACGTTGGCCGTGGTGCTGGCAATGCTGATTCAGTATTGGTCGCTGGCGATTTGTAGCAATTTGTAAATTTTGTACTTTCTTTTTGTATCCTAATCTCTTTTATCTTTGTATCTTCTTGAGCTCGCTCAAAAATACTATGACGCAATCAAATAGGGGTCTGCTACACAACAGAGCCTCGAATCAGTTTGAACAGTTGTATATCAGCTAGATCAACCTATCTACAACTACAACAGCAATCGCAACTAACAAGAAGAAGAGTAACGAAAAATTCTATCGATCCAACCCGATGCAAAGCGTGGTGGAGATTCGGTCCTGCTAGAAAAAATTGCAAATACGCCTACATACGAATTCCAAGCAAAATACCCGAAAGCCCGCAGAAAAAAATCATAGGAAATGCTGAAAATATCATCTATTTTTCCGGAGCTATCAGCACAGAAGTGCCAAAAAAAGACGTTTTGACTTGGTTCAGACTTACAAATCACGTTTGTCAGCGATGAAGGGTCCATGCACAGCTTATGCCTCAAATTTCAAAGAGGGCTTATGGTGGCCAGCCAATTGGAGCCTGATTTCTCTACCAGTGAAGTGGCCTGGTGCTTCCCCATTATTTTTGTAACCCGCTCTTCATGCACCATTAACTGTAGTGAATTGCTTTTTTCAACTTGTTCCTGCAGGTGAAATTGTTCTTCGACATACAATCTGGCAGAAGAAGCCTGCCAGGCGGATTCTTGTTTCTTTTCCGAAGTGCATCACGTGATAATGTACAATTCCTCCACCAAGCCCAACCCCACCGGTACATTTCCAGACCATCATCGGATATATTCCTCTGGCATCCAGCCGAACTCGTTGACGAAGCGAAAGTTGGGGCCTACCCTGTTTGAGTTCTTATGCTCGATTCTTTGTGCCGACCCCTATCTTGCGCCATTGTTACATTGCATTCTCAGGTTGCACTGTATTAGGCGAGATGAGATCGCTACAAGACTTGGCCCAGTAGTATTTGTTGTGCTGCAGGACTCTTGCGATACCTTGGCATCGCCCATTGAGCGGGTTTATGAGGAGTAGCACGATCATTTTGTAGATTCGGAGTTATACATTTCTGGTTGTACAGATTGTGTATCACGTTATACGTCAGGTGACTTAATTTTGGCTGCGACTCTTTTAATCCACTTTGTTAAGGTGAGCCAGTGAGCACTAGTACGAGAGGTATTAAGAATTCGAACTTGGAAGAGTGTAAATTTCTCAAGATAGAACACAATTTGACATTATAAGTTCATGTATCGTCCAATTCTTTTGTTCTTTTCTCTATTTTGCCGGCTTTTCTGCTACTATCTACCTCCATTCCTCTTGCACAACCATTTGGTCGTGTGCGAGCCAATATACACGACCAAAATTTTTCAACTTTTTCAGCTTAACTATGACCTCCTACTCTTTTGATCCAACAGCACCATGTTGAGCACGGTAACAAAAAGCAGGAGCGTGGCTACGTGTGTGCGTGGCTTCGCATCCTCGGCAATTGCCTACAAGCCCAAAGATGCCCAACAGGAAGCCAAAAGGAAATTGAGACGAGAACAAGCTGTGAAGCAGAGAAACAAACAGGCTCCAGAATCACATCCCTTATATATGACCGTGCCGCAGGCAATGAGATATTTGAGAGCTGCTGAAGTAGGTCAACCAGCTAAGAAGACAACTGTCTCCATTCTTATGACCGTTCTTCCAGAAAGAGGATCCAAGCCTTTGGCAGGTTCCGTTTATTTCCCCAAACCTATTAAGGAGAGTCATGTGATGATATTCAGTTTACAAGATGAAAAAGTTAAAATAGCCAAAGAGTTGGGTGCTACCCATGTTGGAGGGTTGGACCTCATTGAGTCTATAAGCAAGGGTGAGATCAAATTGGACAAAATCACGCATGCATTTGCAACCCCAGAGATCGTCAAAGACTTACGAGCTATAGCCAGACAGATTGGACCTAAAGGGTTGATGCCAGCAGCAAAAAAGGGCACTGTCTCTGAGGATATCGAGAGTTTGATGCAGCTGAGTGTAGGTGCGTATCCTTTCAAGCAAAAGGAACAACATTTATCTATTCCAATTGGCAGATGTGACTTCAGCGACGAAGAGATCATCAAGAACTTGAAGGCTGCTTCAGAGGCCATCTACGGCTTGCAACCTCCAGGAACTAGAAAGCCAAACTTGATTGGCCAGACGTGTTTGAGCTCGACTTTGGGGCCATCTCTTGTCATCAACTTCAAGAAGACTTGAAGAATAGCACATAGAACATCATATCATGTACATACATACTACGCATTGTAATGAATACTGTAGGAAAGTAGAATATTTCGACTAGGAAACTTAGAAGAGCACTGCTGGCAACAAGTAGAAGCGAAATGAAATTGCAAACTGCCAAACGACTGATTTTGTGAGATCTTTAGCAATGATATTGATATTTAAATTTGTTGTCTCCGGCTGTTACTCTTAAAACACTATTTTCCCAGCTTTCGTTTTTTTCACGCCGCACATACTAAACAAAATATTTGCAAACAAACAACCCTGTCAAAGTTCTGATCTCTATATTTTAGCCAAATTCTCTCATCTTTATCTCCTTCGATACAATTCGCTCGCTATGACCTCTACGGTGCCGTTTTCGGTAGTGCTGCAGAACAAGTTCATGGGCTTTGCCGATGGGAACATCATCAAGTGGTTCCCCACATTAAACTTACTCGCGGTGTCTATGAACAAGATGTCTATATGGGTATATCGCTTGAATGGAGAACGGATCTACTCCGTTAACAACAAATCGCCTATCAATTCAATTGGTTTCATCCGCAACGGAGCGTACTTCTGTTTAGGTGGACTCGATGGTCTCATCAAAATCCACGACTCCAACAATGGGCAATTGATTAAAGTTCTTGCGAAGACTTTTGTTGACATAAAGTTGGTGGATTGGAGTCGTCACGAAATCACGTTTGATGGCAAATTCGACAACTTATTTCAAATTGATATCCTCAACAGCATGCCAAAACTTAATAGCACAGACGAGGTATTGTCCACAGTAATGGAGGACACGTCGCCGACTTTGAATTACTTGGTTGTTGTAGACTCTACCTGTGTGTCCATAATCTTCAACAACTTCTTGACCATAGACGAAATCTCATTCCCCCAAACAAAACCAGTTTTCTTGCGACATCTCGACAGCGACGACCTCTTCAACCAATACTTTTTGACGAAATCTGGTGACTCTTTACAACTACTAAGACTAAGAAATACCCTAGGTGAAGATCATGTGTATCGAAAGTATTTCGTAAACATCATTCTGAAGTTGTGCAAACTTATGGGAATCATAGACTACATTCACGATCAATTGGCTCTTATTCAAGCAGAAATCAAACCACTCTTCGTGACATTGGACAGATACTTGTCGAATTTAAAGGACTCCTTGGGTGATGATACCACCAAGGAAGATCTTATAGACTATTTCGTCCAGGTTCTCTTGACTAATTTGATTCCCGAGCTGACCAAGGACTTCTGGTTGAATCAATTTGGTGAAAGAGGGTTCAAACGAATCTTGAAGTTGGGTAACTCAACCTATGACTCTGCCAAAGAGATTCTCTTCAGCCAATTGATAGCTTCAGTAGAACGTATGATCGTTATACTTAACGAAATCAGCGGTCTCAGCCAGTGGTTAAAGGATTCAGAATGTAAATACCATTTTGGATTGGATCCTGAATCAATTGCACTCGTTCTTGATAAAGCAAAGGAGTTGCTCCGGATTCTGTACCGATTTATTTGGGACATCAATGAAGAAAAAACTTCATTCAACACGTTCATGGAATGGGTGAAAATAGAACTCATAGATAAGCTTGCCAAGGAGGATGATATGGAAGGGTTTCTAGACTTGCATGAATGTTTCGTTATCAAAGAGTCTAAGATCATGAACTATATTGAGTATGGATTGTTCGAAAGTAGAACATGGAAGTACCTTAACCTAGACCTTTCTACCAACGAAATCTTGAACTGTTCAAAGAATTACCCCAATGATATTTTCAACTCTTTTGACGAGTTGAAGAAATCCTTCAGAGACGGAGTAGAGATAAAGTTAAGCGAGTTCATTAGACAAAGCTTCTATTTTGATACCAACATATGCCCCTTGGATGTGCCCCTTGGCGTCGACGTGTATGATTCTAATACAAAACTAACTCATCTCAACAATGATGCGGGCCTATTTTCCACATTTGATGAAATTAAGTCTCGCCTTTTTCTCGTTGGCTTTTCGTTCAAAGACCCTCTAGAAAAGGTTACGAAATCTATTTATATGGATACAAAGATTATTGGCTACGATTTCAGAAGTAATCAGGATCTTGTTCTACTTTTGGGCACGAAGAGTGACTATGAGGTGTGTTCTATTAACTTACGTGAAGTTTTAGATCGGATAGAAGAGAATATCGAATTTAATAGCATAAAGAAGGTGTCAGTCCTCCATCAAAATTTACTCAGCTTGAAGGATCCCAAGCTTTTACGTGTTAATCAGGACGAAAATTCGTCGTATGCATGTGTATTGGATTCTAATAGGCAAAATTACGTGGTGCTTGGTTTGGGGAGCTGAGTAGAAGGAATGGCAGATTCCAATATCGAAGTTTCGTTTTCGAAATAATTTTGCATCCAGCTCATTCTATATTCTTCAATATTCTCGTTCTTGCTGTTGCTTGTTTGATAGAACTGCTTCATCACATATTCGCGAAAAAGTTTTCTAATGTTGTGGTCGTTAGGGATTAGTTTCTTCTGTCGTAAATAATGACGTATAACTGGTGCTAGATTGTCCTTTTCGTGATTATGCTTTTTTATCATGTATTTATAGAATTTGTCGTTAATGTTATACTCGGGTTTATGGGATACAGAAGGTCTGTGGATAGCAAACTCGTAGAGCTGGCGAAGGTCATCTTCAGCAATTGGACGTAGTGACTTGAAAACATTTCTGATGGAAGCTACTTTCTTTTTCAATAACTTGTTCCGTTCACGAGGATGAATGGGAAGAGCGACCTTATTCGTAGGATAAAATACTTCCAAGGGTGGAATTTTGACATCAAATACGGCTTGGTTTTTGAAAAGAAACTTGTGTAGCTCTTGAACGTTTTTCAACACTTGTGGAATTGAATCGTCTTGATCTACATCAGAGTATTTTCGAATCATAGTCAAAGCTGGTGACTGATTGTCTCTTTTGGACTTCAAGCCAAAATGCTTGACAACTGAAACTTCTTCATTCTTTTCCGCTCTTTGTTTCTCCCTGTATGCTTCTAAATATTTGGGGTCACTGGTTATTTCATCTATAGCATGGACTTGGGGCCAGTGATTTTCAAGTTCTTTGTAATCAATAGTGAGAAATTTATCCTTCCAGCTCTGAGACGAAGCTGGCAATTTGTAAATAAGATCTAAGAGATCGTGAACACGACTATACTTTTCCTCGACGAGAATGTCGTCAAGTAGAGTCATATAATTGTGAAACTTTGTAGAACTAAATCTGGGACTATATGGATTAATGGTTGTGAATTTATGCTTGGACAAGTCCATAAGGCGAGATATCATTGCCCTCGAGAGAGGAAGTTTATAGACTCGTCGACATAGTTGTCTGTAGTGAGCAGGGAGGTATGGTTGCCTATATGTCATATCATGTAAGAAATTGTAGTTGTAGTGTGAGCAGTAGAAGAGTGTAGAGAGAAAGTTGTAGATACAATTTTAATTTTTCAGTCTTCGCGAAACCCTACTTACCTGGTGTAGTTTGATTCTCCAGATACAGAAATTTTTGGTCAAAAATTCACTCAATTCTATGACAACCTTTGTTGAGAGAAGGGATTGCCCATTGAAGGTGTTAAGATGATAAGTTATTAGACTCTGGGAATAAAATCTTTGGATTAGTGGGAACTCAGAAATGATATATTGGAAGTTTTGTTCCAAATTTAACTAAAATATAACCATGAATTTCAAAATTTACTTGAATATTGCCAAGCACAATGAAGTAAGAGAATAATAAGGTAAAGAATACATTATAATTGAAATATACTTCTCTAATATAAAATTGTCACTAAGTTTAAGATTTTGATGTCTAACAAATGGCTGCGAAATGTTGTCGCAATTATGCTAGCTTAAAACTACAAGACAAAGAAACCGGTATTGGCCATTAGATGCCTTTGGAAGTATTGATCAATCCTCTAGACAAGTAATTGCAAACACATCAACTTTAATGTCTACTTTTAATCCCATAGTGAGCATTGGTTAACTAATTCAAATCTTCACTATTAACTCTGGCCGGTATTCACAAAACGAAAAGTGCGTGTTCCCCAGAATTTCTTGATTTTACGATTCTTCGATTCTACAATTTTACAATATAACTCTTTTAGACACGTTTTCTTTCACAACTTCAATCAGCACAAAATTGGTTGCCATGCTGACTCCATCAGATGAATCTATAACTACTTCAGCTACAGCTTCGGACAACCCTTTGCTCCAGAAGCTTGGAGCCGATCAGTTCCGAGCAAGTGTCCGTTTTTATGAGGCAGACCAGAAACTCACAGAAACTGACAGAGAGCAGATCGCCGAGGATCTCAAGTCAATTCTCTTGAAAACAAATTTTGTAGGCTATGGTTCATCAATTGTGGGGTTCTTGCTTCCTACAGCCTACTACCGCTTCAAGGGAATCAAAATCCAGCCCATTGCAGCTCCTGGAATGAAACCATATACTCCATTGGTACAAAGGCCGTTTCTTTCCTTCTTGATGGGACTCACAACTCTTTTGGTAGCAAATCAACAAGCTGCTAAGTACCAGTTTCAACAGAAACTCAATAGTTACAGAGACACTTATACAGAGTCCAACCAGGCCGATGCTTGGAAAGCTATGGATTACCACCAGTCTGGACTTTTCTACTTGTACTACTTAAGGACAGCAAAAGACCCTAGTTTTATCATCAAAGACCCCCGTACTTACTCCAAGGAGCAACAGCACCAGGTCAGAGTTGTTCCTCCGAGAGAAAACAGGTCCCATTTCCTGGAATCGCTAGGCTTGGGCCACAGAAAGAGCGAAGATCATGCTAGCAATGAGCCACATGTTTTGTCTCAATGGGACAAGATACGTGTAGCCAATGGGTTTGAGATAGCACCTGTGGAATCTACGCCTGAGAAAGAGGTAGACTCTGATATCAGTGGAGATTCTGATGTTAGTGATGTTGTACAAGATGAGACTAGGAATGCACCAGTTTCGTCATGGGAGAGAATCCGTAAGGGAAGTAAGTGAGACCATTTTTTACGAATGTTTAAATGTAAATAGATCATATAAGTAAATATAAAGCTATTCATAGGGCTACGTGTATACTTGGATTGAATAGGTAGCTTCTGAATGTAGCTGTTAAGAGTAGTGGTATAAAGATGAAAAATCATGTGATCTGGATCACGCACATTACCACGAAAACATACAGTGAGTTGTCAAGATATGTGGAATATTTCAGAATACAGAACCACCACTATTCGATTCTGGAGCATCAGGGAGCATTTTCTTTCACAATACCCATCTTGACTCGTCTTCATATTCACAAATATATTAGACATGGACGCGTTTGCTGACTCAGGCGAGTTGTACACGATTCGCAATCAATTTTACACCAATCAACATCATAAGGTGAGATCTTATTCCTTGAACCAGTTTTCACCAGAAAACCAATTGAAAGCGTTGGAGTACCAAATTAGATCGATTATTGCTTTAGAAGATGATGCATCTTCTGTTATCGACGATGGAAAAGCGCGTTTTCCTGGCAACGAAGGTTTGTTCCAGTTGCTCAGTGCTTGGAACGACTTGAAGTCATTTGGCACTGATGACTCCACTTATTTTGATGATGTCAAGACTGCCACCTATGAATTGCAAGCAGTTTTGACGACTCTCTATGTGGTCAAGTTGGACAAAGACATTGATCAAGCCATCACATTCTTGACGTCCTACATCGACAACACCAATACTCTCAACAAGTACAACGAAATTGAACCATTCTTGATTTTGATCCAGTTGCATTTGGTCAAGGGTAATTTCGCGGCTGCCAACAAAATATTTGTCAACTTCGCCAACTTCCCGGATTCGTCCAGAGACAACATCATCTACCAGGTGATGGAATCATGGATAGAGGCTATCAAGGGAGAATCGGACAACATCAATCGTTCGTATTCTCTTTACGATGAATTGTTGTCTTCTGACTTTGACGACGATCCTCAGGGCAAGTTCAAGCTCTTGAACGTATTGTTTGTATTAACAATTCAATTGAAACACTACCCTGAAGCACAAGAGCTCTTGCTCCAAATAAAAGCATTGAACCAGAAACCCAACGCTGACTTTATAGCTAACCAGATCACGTTTGATTACTTGGTCAACGGAGGTGCTAACGTAGACGGGTTGTTGAACGAGTTGAAATCTCTTGACATTACCCATCCACTTGTAGTTGACTTAGAAGAGAAGACGACTGTGTTTAATGACATCGTGGCCAAGTACCAAGTGGAAGCATAAAGAAAATGTACAGCAGTCGTGAGAGGACAAAGTATATTGAAATAGATGAAAAGTATATATAACAGAAAAACGCAGAAGTAGCATACATTATTTCTTAGCTTATGAAATACTGTTGTAGTGTCTTACTTATTTTGCACAATATCTTTTTAAGAGTAAATATCCACTATTTAAAACCAAATAGAACTAATAAATTGATGTATCCTCACATTGCGGATATATATACGTTGAATTAATTTGAAATTAACTTATATGTGTTTACAATACAACTCATAAATAATGTATTATGATCTCAAACAATACTAACTAACCTTCGATCTTGACCACCTCACCTTCTTCGTCCAACTGCAAGCCTTCTGCCAACAATCTCTTTTCGATTTCCTTCAATTCATTCTCCTTTTCCAAAAGCTCCAATCTTTGGTTGATCAACTCCTGGTGGACTCTTTCTTCGAACTTCTTCAATCTTTCTTCCTCAAGCTTGATCTGTTCCTCCTTCAACAAATAGTTGGACTCTGGATCTGCCTTCTCGTCACTAGGCTTGGACGAGTCTTCGCTGCTAGGACTGCCTACGTACTCGAATTTCTTGCCTGAAAGAGCTTCTGTTCTGTAGTTTTCGTAGATCTGGTCGTGGGTCAACTCCTTGAACTCATTCAAGTGCGTGATCAACAATACGTTCTTCAAGATGGTGAAGTCGTTGATGTCTGGGTTCTCCACGTTTATGGGCTGGGAAAACTTAGGATTTAATATCCGGAGCTTGAGCAAGTCATCATCTTCATTTGGGCTTTCCTGGTACTCGTTGGCTCCAATAACAGCAAAAGGCACAAGCGAGTTCAAGTACTTGTTGTACTCAACAATCTCGTCATCGATGTAGTCCTGCTCGTATTCGTACTCGTTGAACTTGTAGAAGTTGATGCCATAGTTGGTCAAGTCCTCCAAGATCAACTCCTTGTTGAGCTTCAATTCGGAGGGTGTCAAGGAGTCAGCCTTGGCAATTACAGGGATGATGTTGACCAAGTTGTTCACGTGCAACATGAACTTGACGTCGATCTCAGAAAGGCCATGACCCGTAGCGTTGATCATGTAGATCAACACATGAATTCTGCCATCTTTGAACCGAGGATTACGCTTGACGCGTGACTCCTCCAACAACACCTCGTCGTATTGATGTCTTATAAAGTCAACGACGACTTTGAAGTCTTCGTCACAGTTGATCAGATTGGCAAAGTTGGGTGTGTCAATGATATTCAACAGGATCTTGTGGCCTTCGTTGTCTTCCAATTCGACGTTCTCGTGTCTCAATGTCAACTTCTTGGTGAATGGATCTTGGTTCACAGTCAGAGACGTGGGCACAATGGAGTTTCCACCACAGAGGGTGTTTATCAAGGTAGACCGGCCCAGGCCGCTTTCGCCCACAATCATGACCGAAAAGTTGATCGACTTCTTCAACGTTTTTCTTTTCCGCAACGCTGACGACGACGCGTTGTTGTCGACTGAGTAGTTGTAGTTAGACATTGGAGAGACTGGGTAATAATGTGAAACGATAATAATATCAATGAGCAGAAGTGACTATATCTGTAGCAATATAGTATATCAAGTTTATAACAAATATGGACAAATGTGAATACAGTCCAATGTCAAAGATTTAAATAATGTAAATATTGAAAAATGAAACTTTTCAAAAATCAATAAGTTCAGTACCAAAATTTCAATTTCTCAATATTGAATAATTTTTCAAAGTTCTCAATTCTTCCCTGCTGCAACACTCTTGTATCGATGGCTTCGTCAACAATTGAACAATATCCTGACGGTATGAACAAGAGCAGTAACTTTACAGCCTCTTAGTATTGGCTAACGTGCTTGTTGTGAAATTCACCCTGAGGACACGACTCGAAAACTAGCACAAGAATCACAAACGACAAACACGTATAAAAGAGCCTCAACTGCACAGTGCAACCCAATTGAGATAGACGTAGACAGGAGACCGATAGGGAAACTACACGATAGTAGACGTGAAGAGCTACAGCAGCCAGCCGAATTTTGAAGTATACAGCAGAGAACTACGGGGACAGTAACACATAGAACCAACACAGTAACTTACCAAATGAAATAAAGAAGTAGTAAGAGCATCATATAGAACTACCATAAAGACACCTCGTAGAATGCCATTAGTCGGAGTGCAGAAATAGCGTAGATGGCTAGACACTCCACCAACTAGACTATCACTGTGAGAATGTATAGACAGTAGATAGAGCCAGTATACAGATATACTCTTTGCACCTAGCCAGTGTACAGACTAATAACTTTGGCCAGTATATATAGGGCGGAATGCCTCAAGAATTCCGCTCCAATTCCGCAACTACTCCACCACCACGATATCAGTGGATAATACTTTCTCAGAAATCGCTACTTGCTCCGGCAATCTTCAGTATTCAGCAATCTTCAATCTATTATGGTGATCTCTACCAGGGTGTCTATCCAATGGCCGCCTGAAGAGGCCGAGGAACTCTCACATACGATGGCCTTCACTTCTCCACAGGGCCATTATGTCGATATCCGAATCTTGAAAACTCATTATCCCTATGTCCAGCACAAGAACCAGCCGTTTTTCGACGAGGTCTTCCAATGGTGTTTGTGTGGAACAGAGCAGCCTATAGAAGGAACAAACAAGATCAGGTTTATCAACGAGATTGATAGCCAGGCAATTGCCAAGTCTGTACGTAGTGGAAAATACGTAGCTCCTGGTGAAGACATTGGTGATTTTTCAGCCATTGAAGGTTCACACGACAGAAAAGAAGTAGGATCTATGGTCAACCCAGCTACCGGGAGGGTTCAGGATTATATAGAGATCTGGAGGTCGTTGGATCCATTGCGGTCTACCCCTACCGAGGAAGTTAGAGAGCCTGCTGAATCCGAGCCCGAGTCGATCACAGGGTTTTCGCTCGAAATCAAGGACAACTCTAGATACCTAGGGAAGCTCATTCGCCTAGGCTTCTGGATCCAGGGAATAGTGTACGATAAGCAATCTGAAAATATCCATGTAATTCGCAGCCATTTCAACCTGGCTGTTGCTGAATGGCAGAACCAGATCGAATATGGTCAAATTGACCAGTTCCCATTGACATTTGCCGGTGAAGTAGGCGACAAGGTACTGGTCTCTTCATCTTTCTCCTGGAGCTGTGTAGAGAGAGAGAAATGAACATACGTATTAGTCAGAATATACTCTTTCTCACAATCAATTTGAGAAATACAAAATATATTCTACGAACTGCTTACGAGTATTTACATATATACGTTCACAATGCTATTAGATATAAACAATAAGATATAAGCATCTAGACATAGTTAATACTAGAGGGATATAAGATATAGGAATAGGATATTTATCGTTGACAGTATCATTAGTGGGCCAGGCTATGGTCGCATTATTGCCACACACCTCCCGATTGGGCAGTCGAGCTCAGGGACACACCGAAAAATTGAACAAACCTCAAGTGATAATAAATGCATCGAAAGTTAGAAAATAGAGGGTCTGAATCTGTCGACTTTTTCTGTCTGTCATCTCCAACCAATCACGAAATATCAGTAGCAAAATGAACGGAGAAAGCTGGTATGTAAATTTCAGATCCTTTGCTATCTCAAAACGGAAGAGATCAGAGTTTTCTTACAGTTAACGGAACTGGGAGTAGATGAAGATAAGAAGTATATGGAAGCCATGCGGAGAAGTTCAGAAGAATGGATCACCAAATAAATTGAAGGCCATGATGAATATAATACTGCAAATTGTTATTGTCTAAATTCCATTAATCAATCACAGATCTGGTATTGTACCACAGCTTGATCTATCAGTCTATATGATCTTCGATGATCTAACTATTTATCTCATTATCTATTTCTATCATATCATGGCTGCATAGCGTTTTATATCCTCGAATCATTTCATATCGTTCTTCCATATATTCTATGGATCTTATATCTATCTTCGTTGTCTTTTCGAAGTCGTACAAATACTAACTAGAACGTCAGGTTATTTATTCTTGCGGTGATAATCAACGCCATCAACTTGTTTTCACAAGTTTTCTTCACCATCATGTACTCCGACTTGGAGTGTGACTACATCAACCCAATTGAGTTGTGTAACAAGTTGAATCCATGGTTCATTCCTGAATCCGGTTTGCATGCCTTCATCACTACTTTGTTCTTGGTCAATGGCTACTGGTTCCCCTTCTTGTTGAACCTCCCCTTGTTGGCCTACAACGTCAACAAGTTCCTCAACAAGAACCATCTCTTGGATGCTACCGAGATTTTCAGAACCTTGTCCAAGCACAAGAAGGAGTCTTTCATCAAGTTGGGTTTCCACTTGTTGTTGTTCTTCTTCTACTTGTACAGAATGATCATGGCATTGGTTTCCGACGATGCCTAGAAACGGATGTAGTTTCTAGGAACATTGCAAATCTGGTACGACCTTTCTTGTAGCTGAAAGTTAGATGATTGAAGATTGTAAACTATTAAGACATCGAAACTTCTAGGGCTACGTAAGATTTTGAGTTGTAAAGTCATGAAAGTTTGCAATGCCCTTGTTGTCTAATTGCTTAATGATTAAATCATTGTTGTGTCCCATCCTTGTTGAACGTTTCTGTTTACGTACATAATGTAGTTAATTAGTTAATTGTTAATTATTATAATATTTGTTCTATTGTCGTTATCTATAATAGTTCCTTGTCGAGGTCAACAAGCTTCTGGTTTACAATCTGAAGTTTACGTAGGACTCCAGCAGAAGGATTCACAATCGACGATGCACGGCTCAACGCAACTGTAACCTGTTGGCTCAACGACAGCTTTGCATCCTCTGTAGTATTGCCTATCTGTTGCAACGACTTCATTTCGGTTTCGACCATTTGAACTTCGGCATGTCTATCCTTGTCTCGATTATATTGACTTCTTAATGTGTTTAATTTGGTACCCACATCAACATGATTCTGTTTCAACGTGTATATCCTTTGTCGGTATTCGTTTTTCAACTTCTGAACCTCGTTGATTCTTGTAGTGATATCGTTTATAGCGGAATGAACATCCATAAGATAGTCTAGCTGATGGACAAGATGTGCCTTGAAGTCTTCCTGAACAACTTGTTCTCTAATTACTTCTGAGGCAGTTTCTTCCGGTTCGTACTCTTTGACTAAATGTCTAAGTACATCGATTGTGTGAATCTTGACGCGTTTGTCTTTGTTTTCTTCATCTCTCAATCTCTCAACATCAATATTCATTGGTTTCTGACGTTCGTTCCGCCTCTTTCTCGATAACGGAATAGGCGCTACTCTTTCCCTCACTCGTGATGGTACTCTTTCAATTCTACTCTCAGGGCCAGTTTCAGTGCTCTCGACCCTAGACTTGGATTTTGCTTTTCTTGACTTATTTCCATTTGATTTTGTATTGTCGCTTGTTGTTGTCCTGTCACTTGATTTTGATTTTCTTAATGTCTTTCCATTCGATACTTTATTCCTTTCTTGCGATTCTCTCAACTCATTCTGTCGCTTCTTCACATTATCTCGAATTTTTCTGATCCTTGTATGTGGTTCTTCTACAATTTCTGCTTCTTCTGGCGAATCTACACCTCCAAGAAACTGCTTGAGTCTCGACTTCTGTCGCAACGTTCGTGCAGCTAGCGATCGGAATGCATACTCTATCTTCTCGTCTTCACTGGACTCTTCTTTCTCGTTGTCGCTGACCATTTCTTTGTAGCTTATTCTCCTTGTCTTTCTTAAACTCTCTCTTCGAAACGACGTTTCAGCTGAAGAATCGTGCTCGTTGTTCTCTATTGTATCTTTCTGAGCAGCCTCAGTAGTGCTATTCAAATTGTTCTTAGGCTTGTCCACTTTTCGTGGACGACCTACATTGACTCTTGCTCTCTTTTTTGGTCTTCCACGTCCACTGTTTGTTTTATCAGTTGCACTTTTTCTTACCGAAACATCGCTGTTCGTTACCTGGAGACTTTCATCCTGATTATGATTTCCTGTGTACTCAATTTCGTCATAGATAGACTGGTTGATCAAATGAGACGGAGTTAACAACTCCCCAGCCTCCTCAGAGTGAAGGGCCACAGAATGAACCAGTTTGTTCTGAGGTTGAGACTCTTCTTGCTCTCCCCTATCTTGAGGTACTGGTGTAGTAGTCTTAGAATTAGCATTGTCCAAATCTGCTTTTCCAATTGCCGAAACTTTTCGATTTCGAAGTCTGGGAAGACTTTCGATGTTATCCCAATGGTTCAATGCAGACTTAAGACTGTCCGTGAGACGTCGTTTCTTACTTGGTTTGTCTGAAGTGGATTGTTTGTTTAGCACGAAGAAATCATCCACTAGAACATTTCGTTTTCTTAAAAGGTGTTAGTACTTCGATCCTGAAATCATCTCGGAAATCGTAATTATCATTGGTTGTTTCAATTAATTAGTATCGGAATAGAAGTTGATCAAATACTATGTTGATAGCATAGCACATAAAGAAAAGGTATGCTTTCGTACTCATGATCTCTTATAAAGTAGATCCTATTTCAAATGGAGCCAATCGACCATTTGATTTCAATAAAGATATAATTCTTGTTGTCTTAACTCGCATATGAAATCATTCCAGAAACTCTAGGTATATGAGATATATGAGCTTATTCTTTCGATTTTCCTCAATTTTCCAATCAAAACACTTACCCCGATCCTCGGACACGGGACTTCTTACGAGAAACTCTATCATCGACCGCCATTGCGTTTGCGGAAAAGAAGCAGTTGCAAACTAACAATTCAATATTAGAGTTTATATGTTTTGATTTGGATACGACTATGTACAGGAATGATTGCAAAATTCTGAAGCTGTTCTTAGAGTATAATAGAGAAGAAACATGGGACGCCAAAAGGAAAGGCTATCAGTCGTTCATTGGCAACAAGATAGACTTCGAAGTGTTGTACAAAAGAGGACATTGTTCTTCTGAACTTGTGGGGAGAGAGTATATTGAATCATTCTGTATGTATTGAAGCATCATAATGCGAGTCTGGAGCAAGTGATTTATGTGATTCAATATTCTATATCAAAAGGAATCCCCTTGTATGCGACCTATTCCAAGATTCTGAACAGATTATCTCGCATGTATAAGTGATGCTTCCTGTATTTTTAGTTTCTGGAATGAATATGCTGGTATTATATACTACTAGACACTAATAGACATATGTGTAGTTTTGAAAAATAGGATTTTATATTAATATTAATACTATACAAAATATCACTACCTTTTCAGAACACCCGTCAAAGACAAGATGTTCAGGGCAGCAATTCAGCAGAACCAACTGCTAAACCGCTCATTTATTGTTGAGAGAAGTGTTCCAACAAGATGTTTCTTTCATCAGAGTCAGCACCCCAGTTCTTGACGACAACACAAGAGGCACCAACGACCTTTCTGGCGTTACCTTCTCTGTCCAATTGACAGAGACCAGCCCATTCACCCAACAACTTGGCGTCAGAGACCTTGATCAATGGGATCTTTTCTTCTGGCTCGTTACACAAAGCTTCAACCAACTTGATGATGGATTCTTCGGTGACAGAGTCACAGAGAACACACAATTGAGCTTCTCTTCTAGAAAGAGCCTTGGAAGCTTCTCTCAAACCTCTGGCCAAACCGTCGTGGACCAAAGAGGTTCTCAAGACGACCTTCAAGGCATCTTCGATGGAGATGGAGCCGGCTTCGGTTTGTTCAACGGCAACTTCTTCGACAATTTGTTCTTGTTCAACGTCAGACATTTTAGTATAATAGACTTCTTCGACAGGTATGGAATCTGCTCAGTACCGTTTAAAATTATCAACAAGAGTAGTTCACTCTTTGTAGAGGTTTCTAAAATTTTCAGCCAGTAGGTATGAAGAGGTCGTGCGATGGCAAACCAATTTTTCAGTGCCTTACTTTTTTGAACATATGGCGCGACTAGGGCTTGAACCCTAGTATCACATAAAAGCATGTGATTTAACTCTATACTATATATTGGTTCATTGCTGGGGCAATAATCGCTACCCTTAACGAGTGGTTCCTGAACTTTGCCTGCGGGATGCAACCCTTGCGGCGGTTTTGCGGATGCTACCAGGAAAATAACCGTTTTCCACTGGCTGGCAGTAGTAATAAACGTAGGCTTCTGTAATTTTTCACTCATCGCTTGAATTTTCCAGATATGTCGAGCATTGAGAGTTGACTATGGAATAACTGGAATGAAAAAGGACGATTGACTATTAGAATACTATGCATGATACTATAGCAATAATAGACACCATACCACTACCACAGTAGAAATGCGTTTACCAAGTTTTTACTTCTATACTTCATGATATCTAGTTTCGTGCTATTAGTACATCTATGCAGAAGATCGAACGGTAGATTAATAAATTAACAGTAAAAGCAACCAAAGTATATAAGAACAAGCTATTTAGACAGTTGATTTTGAATAGAATTAAAACGACTACAGGCTTGTCATCCAGGCAAGAGCCAAAGCAGAATACATGCAGCTATAAGAACATGGCAATAAGCTTCGGTAGCAACCTCGTCAACTTCGTTAATACGAATTGTTATAGCTAAATTACAACTCCATCTCGTCGGCTCCGAAAGGATTGTGGTCATCATCATCTGAAGAGTCTACAATGACATCTTCGTTATCGGAAGCTAGAGCTCGGAGATTAGAACTAGAGTTGGGTCCTCCTCCGACAATACCACCATTGGAACTAGACGACTTTAAGGTGGTTGAGGAGCCCAAATTGCTTGAGTCATGTGGGTCATTGTTGTCGTAATCGTCGTCATCGTCTTCAAAATCTACGTCGAAGAAATCTTCATCAGAGCCTGTGATCTTCTGGTAGATCAACTTCGCTTCACTGATGTTACCATCATAGCTCAACTCTGCAGAAGGCATGTTGGAGAAAAGAATGTCATTTTCAGCATCCGCTACGTTCTTCAAGACGACATTGTCTTCAGCTGTGGCATGGAAGATGTTAGACAAATCGGGATTGGCATATGTCTTCTGCACATATCCTACTTTACAGACTATTTCCAACTTTTCCTTAGGCACAAAGTTTTGTAAGGATTCGCCCAACTTGAACGAGTTGACAAATACTGGAGTACCCTGTGCGCTGAGAACAAAGTCCTGGTCATCAAAGGCACCTTCTAAGTCAGCATTGGCTTCACGTAACAAAGAGGCTTCCATTTTCTCGTAGGCGCTTTCCAAATCCTGTTTGGCACGATTCAAGTCCTGTTCACTTGTGTGACTGAACCAGATGGACTGACCCTCGGGACAAACACCGGTATTACCGTTTTGAATGATGACCTGGACGCTCTGTTCGTTGTTAGTAGGAAGCGAATGTGGAGGAAAGACCACAATTGCTGAAGAGTCCTGTTCTGCCATCCATTCCTTGCAATCCCTTCTGACTACAGTGATCAAACGAGTTATGCTGAATTGCTTGAGATTCTCGGTGACTTCATTATAATTGGATTGCAAGAACTTGGGCACTTGGGTAGGCGAAATGACTAACTTTTCGTTAATCTTTACATGACTACCGTCGTTGAATTTGGCGATCTTCAGTCTGGGGTCATAATCTACAAGGGATGTGTTCAACTTGTAAGTTGTTCCAGCGACAGCAGCACTACGACAGAAACCTTGGGAAATTTCTCCTGGTCCTCCGTACTTTGATACCATTACTGGGAAGCTACCATAGACATCGAAAGAGACCAAGAAGCGCTTGATTTTGGCCATGGCTTCTCTGGTCTCGGTGCCTTCATTGATACACAAGCCGATGGAGTACACCAACTCATTGATCTGTGGAAGCTCGAGGTTGAATTGCTTGACCAAGAAGTCTTGGACTTTGACCTTGCCGTTATCTACTAAGATCTTCTTCTTCACAGGATCCTTGTTGTCCGTGAGAATGAACTTGAGGAACTTCATTAAGTTCCGCTTGGTAATTAGCGACAACGACTTGTCGGTGAAGATGTCTTCTTTCGAAGTCTGAGTAGTGATTTTCTGGGAGAAATCGTCGTTTTCAAAGACGTGGAAGTTACTCAAGCTCTGGAACTCAAGATACTTGTACACACGAGATTTGATCAACAATGCCAACAAATCCGACTTGCAAAACATGACCTTGGGACTGAGGTCGATGCCGTAGTCTTTGGAGTTGAACTTGTTGGTCGACTTACCACCAGGAATGTAGATCTGGGCATCTTGGAAATGCTGGAGACGACCCAGATTCACTTCCATACACCACTTCTTCAACTGGTCGATGGTCAATGTCGACGACGAGTCTCCATAGTAGTTCTTGTTGTCGATATGAAGCACCTGGACACCTTGCCACGACAAAGAGGCAGCAAGGATCGACTCTACTAGGCCCGTTCCCATGATTAAAACATCACACTGGTCGATTTTCAACGAAGGTTCCTGTGGCTTTTCCAAGCCGGCCAAATGGGGAATCACCAGAGGGGTGTACGAGACGCTGGGTCTTCTTTCAGCCATAGATTTGCGTCTCTCAGTTCGAGACATCATTGTGATGGTGAGTATGGGGTGTTATATGGATATGGGAGATATGAAAGTAATTGTGAAATGAATAAAAGTAATCCTTATCGATTGTATGTTGATAAGAATTGAATGATGAGAATGGTGTTATGAATTGCTCGTGAATTCTGTAGTGATTGCAAGGATTTCTGTAGTCTGTTGTATTTGTAATGACAATTCAGTGATAATTAGTAATAGAAATCTGTTGGTGTCGATGAAGCCGGCAAGAACTCCAGCTACGAATACAAGAATCTGTTATGAGTAATAGCCTGTTATGGGTTGTGTTTCGTAAGACTTGTGAATTGTGCTGTGCGATTGAACTACAATTGCCCACGACTCTGGGGTAAAGCAATTGTGGAGTAAACTTGGAAACACAATGAATGCGAGTAGAACCAGATGAAGCAAGAAGTGTCTGGACTCGGTGGGTGTTGAAATTGATAGCTACAGCAGACAGACACAAGCGGCTCGTTGCTGTTCTTAGATGGTTGTCCGAATGACTATCAAAATTTTCTAGATATGACTACGGTGACTGCCTGTGGATAAGACACGGTCTGGAATTGAGTGTTTGGTGCAGCAGGGGCAAGCTAGCAGTGGAGATAAATGGTTTGGGATACGATCGAGTGGCGGGGCGAGGAATCTGAAGAGAAAAGATGAAGAATAAGAAGAATGCTGGTAAGAAACGAAAGTCCAGCGATTTCCAGAATCCACACCGAAAGCCTATTATTATTAAATTAGTGATTGTGGGCTCCGCAGAAAGAAAATTTTTTCGTGGCGCGTGGAACATACCGGATAAGCGTGGATTGATAGGGTGGAGCATGGAGATAGGAGAGTAAGACTGGGCCAGTACTCTTCTGAACGAAGCATATAGGAGACCGAATTGACCTCGAGAATGACTACAAGAGCAAGAACTGTGCGATGTGATTTGCTCGGTGAAAAAAGAGAATTTCCGACCAGAGTACTGATGGAATTACGGAGTCCTCTGGCAATTATGACTCTATTACGCATACGCTAAATGCCTACAGCTTTGCGACAACGGAACAATGGCACAAGTGCCAGTAGCAGTTGTATGGCAGTTTACGGCAGTTATATGACAGCTTTTGACAGCTTTTGACAGCTACACAGCAATTTCTAGCCAGATATAGAGCAGCTATATAGGAGGTTCGGGCTTGGAGTTGGTCAGATAGAGCCAGATAGAGCCAGAGCCAGACAGAGCTATCTACAATTTTGTACCAAATGTCTGTCCATCCCCTGCCCATTGTAGCCTAGACCATTTACTCCACCTCTTCTGAATCTACCAGTTCATGCCGTCTCATGATCACACATTTCAGCTTGCAATCGCTAATTCTTTCTCTCTTCCACTCGCTAATAGCCTTCTTTGTAGATTTTGATCTCAGTAATAGCTAATTCTCAGATCCTGTCTCACTAAAAGTTTGGGTGTTTCTCGTAGTCTTCTTAGCGTGCAATTCCAGCCTCCTAGCTATCATTCCAACCACTATCTCTTCACCCAACGCACCTTTCCTCTTCCATTCACATGACTTCATCGCTTCCTAACCAACCGAGTTCTGCACTCCGAACGTTTCTTGGTCCATGCAGTTCTTGACTCATATAGTGGAGCTGAAACGAGGGGTATCCTGAATCTGACAGCTGTGCTTCGAACCACGAACCGACTACTCTCTACTCTTTGCTTCTGCTGTCAACTTCAATGAAACTACCCCTACAACTGCTACAATTTTACTCTTCGTCACGTGAGAGCAATTCTTTATCTTGCAAGACAGACTGGGTAACGACACCTGGTTTGCCCCAGTTCCCTCCTCGATATCTCTTGCTTCTGTACTACGGTTCCCTCGGGTTTCGCCAGTATCGTTTTACTTTCGTAGCTCTCGTAGACCACCAACTTCCTTAGCTAAATCTTTTGAGCTGAATCTCTTATCTACATATGTAAACTTTCAAAAGTCTCTCAAATTCATATCCGATCTTGCATTTCTGACAGATCTGGACGCGACAACTCAACTAATAGAGGAAGAGAGGAAACCACCTCAGAGAAAAGGAGATTTAGTATCTTGAACTGAGTTTTATAAATTACAGGTTATACCCTTACTTTATTATCCTGCACACATATACCATATAATCAAGTATAGATCCTGCACAATTCAATTCACCTTTCAAAAAACGGACTTGACCCTCATTATCAGGACTATGTTATCATGTTTGTGTCACGTGATATTTCCCAAAGTTATATAGTGACACTTTGCAATCACCGGGACTAGACTCCCACCTTTCAGCGAAGTACGTGTACGTCTGAGATAGACTCTAAAACCCTTAATTTGTTGCAAGAAATGGCTTCCAAATTTGTCGTTGACATCTTGGTCAGACTTCCTTACTAAAATTCTTGGGAAAGTATTCCTTCCCGTTTCTTCCCCTTGGGAATAGCAAATACCAGCTAAGGAAAGCAAAGAAGAGCAATCCAGATGTACCGATTGTTTGAACTCATCAGCGCTCCAGACTGTCCTTCGGCAACCCCTTGTCGTCAAAAAGTTGTTGCTGCTGGGTTCTGCCTTAATGGTCCGATTCGAGAATTTCACGTGACCCAAACGTATAATGTTGACTGTAGAGCTTTCAAATTCAACGATGAGGTTTGCTGGTCGTTTTCTTCGATATTCTGACTGAAATCTAGTGAAGTTGATGTCGTCATCAGGTTTGTCTAAGCCGAAAGCTTCGCTTCTACTTGCATGGCAAGTCCAGAATAAACACTGTCTTGTAATTGGATCTGGGGAAGTAGCCTTATCGAGAATTAACCATTTACTCAGAGCAGATGCAAAAGTCACAGTAGTGGCTGGGAAAGACGACAAGAAAGTGCATAAGGATATTTTTGAGTTAGACCAACAAGAAAAGCTCCATAAATTCATTCGTAGAGACTATCTCACGTCAGACTTGACTCTCTATGAGAATATCCATCTTAACATTGGGGACTTGGACAATATTGAGCCAACCAATTACGAGCAGATACAGAACCAGGTGTGCAATGAAGTGTTTGCTGTAGTTTGCTGCTGTATAGACGATTATGAATTGTCAACAAAAATCTATTATCAATGTAAATATTTGCGATTACCGGTGAATATTGCTGACAAGCCCCAGCTCTGTGACTTCTATTTCGGGTCTATGATTAACCAAGATAACTTGCAAATCATGGTGCTGACCAATGGGAAGTCTCCTCGATTATCCAAGCTCATAAAAGACAATATTGCAAAAGAGTTCGTCGGAATCGACCTCAACATGGCTGTAGAAAACTTGGGTATGGTTCGTACAAGACTACGTGAGCAGATTGTCATAGACGATGACTTGGTCAGTATTGATACGAGAATGACGTGGATCAAAAACTTGACTGACATGTTCAGTCTAAAGCAATGGAGTGAGTTAGAGTTGATTCCACCAAGTTCCGCGCCCCCGTTCGATAACAGACACAAGTATGTTGACAATATTATAAAGTTCTTTCCTGATTATCCTCCTGCGGACTTTGACGAGTTCAAGAAAGTTGTTTGCACTTTGGAGGAGCAGAATTGAAGCATTATGACGTAAATTTATAGGATACCCTTAGTTTCGTGCAAATTTAACACTGCCATGGACGTTAAGATCTATAGTGGGCTTACATGGTCACTGAGAGTCCAAAAACTTTTAATGTATTATGACTGCATTGTCTCATGAATTAATATATATAGAATTAATACTACAACTTGACCGATTTAGGATTCAAATCCTCATGGACAAACACCTTATTTCCACCACCACCTACGTATTCTCCAACAATGTGGCCGTCTCCTCGAAGCTGGTACTGGTAGCTCATCAACCCTTCCAAGCCTACTGGACCTCTGGCATGGATCTTGTTGGTGCTGATCCCAACTTCGGTTCCGAAACCGTATCTGAAGCCATCGGCAAATCTTGTGGAAGCGTTCCAGTACACACCGGCAGAGTCCACACCCTTCATGAATTTATTAGCTTTGGCTTCGTTCTGGGTGATGATACTGTCTGTGTGTTTGGACGAATGAGTGTTTATGTGCTGAACAGCAGCGTCTACGTCGTCCACTAAAGCTACGGTGATGTCAAACGACAAGTACTCCTTATCAAAAGCGTCTTCGGCAGCATCCTGGATGTACTCAGAAGTCTGCGCTAAGATCTTTTTTACTTCTGGTGTGACATGAACAGTGACTTTAGCATCAAGAAGAGCTTGTACTAGACTTTTAATGTCTTCTTCGCTAATGTTCCTATGAAGCAACAATTGTTCTACAGCGTTGCAACCAGCTGGATAATTTGTTTTGGAGTCCACTACTATTCTCTTGGCCTTCTGCAAGTCGAATTCGTCGTCTACGTAGATGGAGCAGATCCCGTCAGCATGGCCCAAGACTGGGATCTTGGTGTTGTCCTTGATGTTTCGAACCAAAGCGTTGGAGCCTCTGGGAATAACCAAGTCGATGTATCTGTCCTGCAGCAAAAGATCACCTACTTCCTCGCGAGACTCGATCAACTGCACAGCCTTTGCTGGGACATCTGTGGAAGAAGCCAACGTCTCATTTACAATCTCCAGCATAACCTTGAACGTCTGATACGACTCCTTTCCACCCTTGAGAATAGCAGAATTGCCCAGTTTGATGGCAAGAGCAGCGATATTTGCAATTACTTCAGGACGTGACTCAAATATAATCAAAAGAACACCGATAGGAGCCGTGATACGATACAAATTCAAACCTTCATCAAGCTTTCTTGCTAATGTCACCTGACCTACAGGATCGTCTAGAGCAGCAACGTCAAGGATTCCCAGTAACATGGCATCGAACTTGTCAGCATTGGAGAGATCCAATCTCTTGACAAGCGAAGCAGAAAGGTTGTGGTCTCTGGCATTCTGCATGTCTATCTTATTTGCATCCAAGATTCTCAGCTTCTGGCTCTGTAAGCCATCATGGATAGCTTTAAGAGCGGCAGACCTCTGTTCGTTGGATAAAGTTTTCAAGATGGCAAAGGCGGCATTCCCGTCCTTGGCAATGGTTTCAGCAGCACTGGTCATGGGAAATGGTACGTTAATGGTGTAAAAAAGAAGTTGAGGTGATGATTAATCTGATGACTCAGGTGAAAAATGTTATATGGGGACGGTTTATGCAGGATATAAGAATTAGACAATACCAAAATGAATCATCTTAGATGGTTACAGACCAATATAAAAATCACTAAAACAGCAATAAGACCATTCAGTACAGCAATTGCCAATTGTGAAAATCGTACAAAACTTCTGACACTTTCAATTTTCAATATATTTAAGTGATTCAGTATCGAAATCTCCACCTAATACAAAAATATACGAGGTGTCAACTATAAGCAAAAAACTTATATACAGGTCTGATACGTTAGTGGTTTTGAAGGGTCCATCCATTTTGAAGAAATTTTTCTATTCATCTTTTCTGAAAAAGACATACAACTACTTTCGTCCAGTCGGATCACAGCTATAGAACTACCAAGTTGTAGATGCTGAGTCGTGACACAGAAATTGTGCATATCTGATTTCCATTAGATCTGGTGTATGCTATGCAGGATCATGGCCAGTTTGAACAGGTTGGTATATTCCCGTGAATTTCGAGAATGTCAGGATTAAAGCAGAAATCTGAATCATTCATCCTTCTGCTAGTGAGTCCATCTACTTTTAACCATCATACTAGAATACTTCTCCAGAGTCACTGTACTCTTATATTCGTGTATATCCTGTACATACATGTGGTGACGTTGTCACGTGATCGAGGTGATCTAGCAAATCTACAAATATAACTATTTATAAAAATCAAGCTAGCAATTCCTTCCTTTCAGACATCGAAAGCCAGCGAACACGAAAGTTTCGCAGTGCCAAAAGAACTCTCCAAAGCTATAATCAGCATTGGTTGACGTGGCCGACTTCCAGCCTCATTCGACAGACAATTGTTGCTATTATTAAAACCATTGTGAACTTGCTAGCTTGTAAAGTATAAAAATGTCTTATAACCAACCGAATAGCGGTGGCAATTCACAGCAGAATCCTTTTGCCGACAATCTCATCGACTTGGACCAAGGGTCCAGTAGCGGAAATGCTGTAGATAACCCTTATGGTGAATTGAGCGGACAGACAGAGTACCATTCCAATTACTACAGCAATGAGAACTATGATAGCAATCAAAGCTATGAATACAACAACAGAAACAACGTGAATAGTTCGAATCGTAATGGTAACCGAGTCACAAACGACACTCACAATCCTTTTGACGATGATTTCATCATTTCTGACGATGAGTACGACCATGATGCTACAACAGAGACTGGTATAGGAGGTAGCTCAGCCTCAGGATATAGACATGGTAGTACAGGCCGTCGTCAGGTGCCGCTTCTCAACACTGCTAATCCAGCTTCCAAGCAGAAAAATGGTTTTTTTGGCGCCTCCCGGAAGAACCAGGAGTATATCGGGATGAATGGGAACGAGTTTGGTGATTCGAGCCAGCACAGCGATTTCGATATCCGGCGTATTTTCAAGCGTGTCAAAGCCAAGCTTCCGGGTTCTTCTCCAGCATCAAAGGCTGATGGTGCTAGCCATAAAGGCCCCCGTCAGATCCATGTGATGGACCATTCGGCCAACTCACACTATGGCTATTTTGGAAACCATATCTCTACGACCAAGTACAACTTCGCTACATTCATACCGAAGTTCTTGTTTGAGCAATTCAGCAAGTACGCGAACTTGTTCTTTCTCTTTACATCGATTATCCAGCAAGTTCCCAACGTTTCTCCGACTAACAGGTACACAACAATTGGGACATTGACTGTAGTTTTGCTTGTTTCTGCCATCAAAGAAATCTCTGAAGATATCAAGAGAGCTAATGCGGACAAGGAGTTGAACAATACGAAAGTTTTGGTGCTAGACTCGCAGACTGGTTCGTTTGCGTTGAAGAAGTGGATTCAAGTTCAAGTAGGTGACATTGTAAGAGTAGATAATGAGCAGCCTTTCCCAGCCGATTTGCTTCTTTTGAGCTCTTCAGAACCCGAAGGCTTGTGCTACATTGAAACAGCAAACTTGGATGGTGAAACCAACTTGAAAATCAAACAGGCTCTTGAAAACACAGCGTATCTTGTAAATCCACGTGACTTGGTCAGCGATATGTCCAAGTCTGAGATCATGTCTGAGCCTCCTAACTCGTCATTATACACCTATGAAGGTAATTTGAAGAACTTTGGATCCAACGGAGACATCCCCTTATCGCCCGAACAGTTGTTGTTGAGAGGTGCCACGTTGAGAAACACCCAGTGGATTCATGGGGTTGTAGTCTTCACAGGACACGAGACCAAGTTGATGCGTAATGCCACGGCGACACCTATCAAGCGAACTGATGTTGAGAGAATCATCAACTTGCAGATCGTAGCACTTTTTTGCATTTTGATCTTCTTAGCCTTGGTTTCGTCTATAGGCAATGTAGTCAAGATCCAAGTCAATAGTTCTAGCTTGAGCTATTTATATTTGGAAGGGGTCAGTCGCGCCAGATTGTTTTTCCAGGGTCTTTTGACGTACTGGATCTTGTTCTCGAACTTGGTTCCGATCTCATTGTTTGTCACAGTAGAAATCATCAAGTACTACCAAGCCTTTATGATAGGTAGTGATCTTGACATGTACTTCCCGGACACAGACACTCCTACAGGGGTGAGAACATCGTCTTTGGTAGAAGAGTTGGGTCAGATTGACTACATTTTCAGTGACAAAACAGGTACATTGACAAGAAACATAATGGAATTCAAGAGTTGCACCATTGGAGGCAGATGTTACATTGACGAAATCCCCGAAGATGGACAGGCTCAAGTGATAGATGGAATCGAGATAGGCTACCATACCTACGATCAGATGCAAAGAGAGTTGTTAGACACCTCTCTGCAGCATTCCGCCATCATTAATGAGTTCTTCACTCTCTTAAGTACCTGTCATACTGTAATTCCAGAAGTAGACGATACTACTGGACACATCAAGTACCAGGCAGCTTCCCCAGATGAAGGTGCGTTGGTTCAGGGTGCGGCTGATTTGGGTTATAAGTTTATAATTCGTAGACCCAAGGGCGTAACCATTGAGAATACTATCACGCTGGTGAAGTCTGAGTATGAGTTGTTGAACATTTGTGAGTTCAACTCTACCAGAAAGAGAATGTCGGCTATTTTTAGATGTCCAGATGGTATCATCAGACTATTCTGCAAAGGTGCTGACACTGTCATCTTGGAAAGATTGTCTCAAGATGAACCTCAGCCATTTGTAGATGCTACTTTACGTCATTTGGAAGATTTCGCAGCTGAAGGGTTAAGAACGCTCTGTATAGCTTCTAGAATTGTCTCAGACGAGGAGTACCAGAATTGGGCTAGCCAGTATTATGAAGCTTCTACCTCTTTAGACGATAGAAGTGGCAAGTTAGACGCAGTTGCTGAGTTGATAGAGACTGGTTTATTTTTGTTGGGTGCCACGGCTATCGAAGACAAGCTCCAGGATGGTGTACCAGAGACTATAAGCACGTTACAGACTGCTGGGATCAAGATCTGGGTCTTGACTGGTGACAGGCAGGAAACTGCCATCAACATTGGTATGTCATGTAAGCTTTTGAGTGAAGATATGAACTTGTTGATTATCAATGAGGAAACTAAGAGCGACACCAGACTAAACTTGCAAGAGAAGTTGACTGCTATCCAAGACCATCAGTTCGAAATGGATGAAGGAGCCTTGGAATCCTCTTTGGCTTTGATTATCGATGGTCACTCGTTGGCATTTGCGTTAGAGCTGGATTTGGAAGACTTGTTCATAGACCTTGGTTCCCGTTGTAAAGCAGTCATCTGTTGTCGTGTGTCGCCGTTACAGAAAGCTTTGGTGGTTAAGATGGTCAAGAGAAAGAAGAAACAGTCTTTATTATTGGCTATTGGAGATGGTGCTAACGATGTTTCTATGATCCAGGCTGCTCACGTTGGTGTAGGAATCAGTGGTATGGAAGGTATGCAGGCTGCTAGAAGTGCTGATATCTCTATTGGTCAGTTCAAGTTTTTGAAGAAGTTGTTGTTGGTTCATGGTTCATGGTCATACCAACGTATTTCCAACGCTATCTTATACTCGTTCTATAAGAACATCACTTTGTACATGACTCAGTTCTGGTTTGTTTTCACTAATGGTTTCTCGGGACAATCTCTTATTGAGTCTTGGACGTTAACCTTCTACAACGTTTTCTTCACTGTATTCCCGCCTTTCGTGTTGGGTGTGTTTGACCAGTTTGTCAGTGCTAGATTGTTGGATAAGTATCCTCAATTGTACCAGTTAGGAGTACAGAGAAAGTTTTTCAATGTGACTATCTTCTGGGGCTGGATCATTAATGGGTTCTACCACTCCGCCCTCATTTTCTTGTGTTCTTTCTTCATCTATAGATTTGGAAATGTGCTTCCTACTGGTTTGATTGCTGATAACTGGACTTGGGGTACGGCTGTATTCACCACTTGTACCTTAACTTCTTTGGGTAAGGCAGCACTAGTAGTGACAATGTGGACCAAGTTCACGTTAATCGCCATTCCTGGCTCGTTTTTGTTCTGGTTGGCCTTCTTCCCAGCTTATGCAAGCATTGCTCCAAACATCAATGTTTCTCAGGAGTATAGAGGTGTTTTGCGGGCGACTTACCCTACCATAGTGTTCTGGTCGATGGTGTTTGGTTTAGCTTGTCTTTGTTTGCTTCGTGACTTGGCTTGGAAGTACTACAAGCGAAGCTACACTCCCGAGAGCTACCACTATGTTCAAGAAATTCAGAAATACAACATCCAGGACTACAGACCTAGAATGGAACAGTTCCAGAAGGCTATTAGAAAGGTCAGACAGGTACAAAGAATCAAGAAGCAAAGAGGATTTGCCTTTTCACAAGTGGAAAACCAAGATCAAGAGAAGATTGTCAGATTGTACGATACCACCAAGAAGAGAGGTGTTTTTGGTGAGTTGTCAGAGAGCTAAGACTGATATATAGATTAAAAGCATAGGATATTTAAAATCAGAATTGTAGATAAAAAATGTACGTAATTTTGTATAGAAGTTAAGAGTAATACAAAACATATGGCGTATTTGTATATATTAATAAATATTAATAAGTAATTGTATTTCTCTTCTATCTTCGCAAAATCTTAATGGCTGCGAAATCGGTATACTTATTGTTTGCTCACATACGCACTTACGTAATCTCAAATCAGATACCAAATTTTTTTCAATTTTTAGTCATAGAGTAATGGCTTTTCACTACTTCATTTCTTACGTGCACAGCAAAATGACCGAAGAAAACAAAGCCAACATTAAGGCAGAAGGCAGTACTGCTAGTACAGGAGCCGGATCCGAAACGGCAGCCAATTCGGGCGAAAAAGTGCTTTCCAACAAGGAATTGAAGGAGTTGAAGAAGAAAGAGAAAGCTGCGAAGAGAGCAGCGCAGAAGGAAGCAATTGGGATCAGTCCAGAGCAGCAAAAACAGAATGCTGAGCAGAAGATAGACAAAAGGAAAAACCAAACCGCCACCAATACGAATTTGAAAAAGCAATTGGACCAGACTGTGATCAAAGATGGGGCCAAGAGGATTCCTTCTTTGTTCAGTCATTTGGAAACGCGAGAGCAGAGGAATGCTCTGTCACCTTCAATATCTCACATAGTTCATCCTGCCATACTTTCATTGACGTTGAAGTATTCGACGTATAAGGTCGTGGGATCGACTTCCCGGTTGAGAAACATGTTGCAAGTGTTCAAGATTGTTATTCAGGACTATCATACACCAGAGAATACGACTTTGACCAGACACTTATCGGGCCATTTATCACATCAAATTGAACATTTGAAGACAGCAAGACCATTATCTGTATCTATGGGAAATGCTATCAGATGGCTTAAGCAAGAGATCTCTCATATTTCCATTGACACGAGCGAGAGTAAAGCTAAGGAGACCTTGTGCTCCAAGATTGACGACTTTATCCACGAGAAAATAGATCTTTCCGACCGGGTCATCATCGAAAACGCGTCACAGCATATCACAAATGATTGTACCATCATGACTTATGGCCATTCCGAAGTTTTGGAGAAGCTCTTCAAGTACTGTGTCATAGAGCAGAACAAGAGGTTCAACTTAATCATTGTAGATTCCCGACCTTTGTTTGAGGGAAAACGTCTCTTGTCCAACTTGGTCTCAACCAATTACCATCCCGAAATAGAGGAGTCAGAGTCGGAGGTCGAGTCCATCTCCAGTAGAAGTACTAGACCTCATCCCATAACACGTGACAATCTCAAGGTCCACTATGTGTTGATTAATGCCTTGTCGTCTACACTTTTGGAAGATGTGGACTGTGTCTTTTTGGGAGCCCATGCCATGTTGTCCAATGGACGTTTGTATTCTCGTGTTGGAACTGGTTTGATAGCCATGATGTGTCATAGCAGAAATATCCCTGTGTTGACCTGTTGTGAATCTGTGAAGTTCTCCGACAAAGTACAATTGGATTCTGTCACTACGAACGAGCTTGCCGATTGTGAGGACTTGGTTCATAGCATCAACTCGAAGAAACCTCCACAAAAGAAGTCATTTGCCATGGAACAATTCATCAAACAGTGTGATGAGGAAAAAGCTTCCAATAACAAGAACAACAAACAACAGCAACAGCAGCATAAGAAGAAGGAAGGATCGGCTGAGCCAGAACAAGAATCAGATGAAGCACCTTTGAAAGACTGGAAGAGCTACCCCAACTTGAACATCTTGAACATCATGTACGATTTGACTCCACCGGAGTATATCAAGAAGGTAGTGACTGAGTTGGGAGCGCTTCCTCCTTCTGCTGTTCCTGTAATCTTGAGAGAGTACAAAAATACATAAATTATAATAGTAATAGTAATAGAGATGATAGGATATATTTATGGAAAACTCTATGTGTATTTCTTTGTTATATATGAGACTATCTACTTTCAATTGTCGTAAGAATAGAAGCATTTGTATACTTCACTTGAGCTAGAACATCTAACATCCAATATTAAATGGGTGCAAAATCCAGTTGCAATGTCGCGTTTTGAAATGTCGCGTTCGCCACCACTATACTCTCTAAATATTTCAAGAAGTCTCCACCAATTTCTACTTTTATTTTGCCACCAATAATCATCTTTTCTCTTACAACTCTACTGTGTTTGGCAAGACGACCCCTATCTGTCAGAGATTCCAATTGACTTTAATCATGGCCGAGCAGGAATTGGCTCTCATCAACAAAGTAGAGCTTCGAATCGCTTTAGCATCAGACGACAGCCAGTTTGAATCAGCTCTCCTGTTGTATTTGGCCCCAATTTTGTTAAAACTCGCCAGCCCTCATGCAGAAGTACGAAAGGCAATATTGAAGGTGATTCAGCATCTCATTCCCAGGATCTCTGCCGCCAGAACCATAAAGTTGCCTGTAGGAACGTTGATAGACCAGGTGAAAAATCCCAAAGTTGCAGCCAATACCGATCTGGCTTCAGTGAGATTGTACTCGTTGTTGTTCATCTCGCGGTCTGTAGAGCGTCTTAATGCAGAAGAACGCAAGCAACTTATTCCCCAGATCGTTGCTGGTATAAGCACCTTTCCCAGTCTGGTCTCTGCTCGTCTTTTTAATGTGTTGTGTAAACTTTTGGAAACATGGAAATCTCCTGCTAGAGATACAGAAGAATTCAACAAAATGAATGAATTTCTTCTGTTCGACAAACTGCCGGAAGATGAGAAGTTTTTAGCAGATAAGATCGCAAAATTCTTGATGTTGCAGCCATCGTCTGCCACTGGTATTCCTACGCCTGGCTTGGGACAGAATGATGTCAATTTTTTCAATCTTGAATCAGGCGTAGTCTACAAGACTCAACAGGAAATATTCAATGTTAAGACGTATCTACTTGAATTTCTTAAGGCTGGTTTTACAGAAAGTTCGCTAGCAATTCCTCTTATGGTTGCGTCTGTAGACAATTCTTCCGCGATTAACGATTCATCAGAAATTCTTTTCCGCAAGTTGACGCTTGATCTTGAGGATAAAGCGTTCGTGGACACCCTTGTTGAAATGTTTGTAGGTTCTGAAGGCATTCCACCAGTGAAATCTACTCTTCAAGAGAGAATCTTACAAGTCCTCATCAAGAGCAAGATAGCATGTACCAATCCTCAGATCTCCAAGATCGCCAATCTTGGTTTGGCATCTGACTATTTGCGATTAAAACAGATAACAGTTCAGTTTATTAATTGGATAAGTAGTAACAATAGCGAGTTTGCGTCTTCTGAAGCTAATGTGTTGAAGGATTTTAATATTGCAATGGCTGCTCAGTTGCGCGAAAGTTTGCTTGTAGAAGGTTGGCCCCAAATGGATATGACCAATGTCAAGAACTACAGTTCTAGTTTGAACCAAAGAACATTGCAGTATGAAGCTCTTGGCAGAATACTTAGGACTAATCCAGAATTGTTCATACAAGATATTGCCTATATCGAGTTTCTCTTTCAGTCTCTAGAAGGTGAGACTCCTGATCTTCGCGCAACAATTCAGGACGCGTTGTCTAGTTTGACAGTCCATTTGCCTCAACTCGGGGAAGACTCGAAGCGTAGATTGAAACAGCTAACAAGAGGTTATTTGTTGCAGAACAAGGCAGAAAACACCGAAAATATTCATCCATGTCGCTATGTTTCCATCAAGTACATCAATAGTGCATTCCCCTTCGATGACTCTGAAGCTAGATACTTGTGTATTTTGGGAACAGCAAAGGTGAATAGATCAGATACAATTGAGGAAGCTAGGAGAGGATTGCATCCACATTGGTTCAATATTTTACAGTCGTCAAACACTTTGGAATTTAAGTCAACTTCTGATCTTTTAGGTGAAAATTCCTCTGTTAGCTTCCCAACTTTTGTAGATTTTGTTGCAACCCTTAATAGGGAAATTGAGTCTTCCAAGGACAAGGAAGGTGCTCTCATATTCCAATCGCTTGCCCGTGCCATTAAGTTTGCTTTACAGATTCTCGTAATGGAAGCTGTTATGGGAGTAAGTACCGTAATTGTTCCTGATCAGGAGTGGTCCGTAAGATTGGACAAGGCGCTTGAAGTGGACAAAGTCGTTCAGGACCTTGTTATTCAAAAGATAGACGATTTGTCGCATAAAGAAATAGATATGGATACTGGTGTTGAAGTAGATAATGCGTTCATTGTTTATACATCGATTTGTTCCTTAGCATTTCATGGTCAATATTTCGACTCCACCCACATCAGTCCTGATATTTCCTATGTTGACATTTATACCAAGTTGGTTTCATTGTCTCCGCCTTCAGTGATTCAGAAGTTGCAACCAGATGTCAAGAAGCTCTTGGAGCTTTTGGATGGTAAGGTTATCAACGATCATGCCATGGCTCAAGTTTGTAAGTCCTTGGGAATCATTGCCAGTCATCCCGTCAACAGCGACCAAGAGGTATTGAACTTGCTTGAAAAATTGGCAGTTAAAGATGTACCTGTTTACTTGATCAAGGGAAGGTTGCTATCAACAAGTTACATAATTGGAAGACTTTATTTGAGACAAAGAGTGGCGATTGTCACTACAGAATTCTTCAAAACTTTGTGTGAAGATTTGCTCAAGTATATTGGTGACACTGGTTTCTACAGTATAGTGTTAGATTCTCTTGCTCAATTGTCGATTTTTGGTGTATTTGGGCCAGCTCTCAACTCTGAATTGACTGGCTATGTATTCAAATTCTTGGAATTCATCATTCCTAAAGTCAAAAAGATTGACGAGAAATCCGTTCTCACACTTGCATTTTTGTCTCTTTCGTTGAAGCGTAAAGATATTGATGTGGATGAAGAACTTAGTGAGTACGAGAAAGCCGTATACGAAACTCACATATCAAAGCAAGTAGAATACACTTTCACGAGTGGTGAAGCATTGCTGGTGATGGTAACTGGATGGCAATCAAAGTTTTTACAAAGAGAACTTGATATTCAAGGCGAAGGGATCAAATTTGTTCCAGAAGACATTAGTCGTCTTCCATTCTTGTTAAATGTAGTCTTGAAAGCATGTGCTAATACCAAGCCTTCGTTGAGAAAAGCTGGTTGTATTTGGCTCTTATCACTAGTACAATACTGCGGCCATTTGGAAGCAGTAAGGTCCAAGGCGTCAGAGATTCATGTTACGTTCATGAGATTCTTGGCTGATAGAGACGAGTTGGTTCAAGAATCTGCTTCTCGTGGCTTAAGTATCTTCTATGAAATGGTTGATTCAGATTTGAAGGATACATTAGTTCGTGGTTTATTGAAATCGTTTGCTGATTCTGATTCAACAGCCAAATTCACTTCAGGAACCGTGGAACATGACACTGAGTTGTTTGAACCAGACTTATTGAAAACAAACGACGGCTCTGTTTCTACATATAGAGATGTGTTGAGTCTTGCATCCGATGTTGGAGATCCTAGTCTTGTTTACAAGTTCATGTCTCTCGCGAAATCTTCTGCCCTTTGGTCTTCCCGTAAAGGAATGGCTTTCGGTTTAGGTTCAATTCTTTCCAAATCATCATTGGACAATTTGTTGGCATCTAACAAAAACTTGGCAGACAAGTTAATTCCAAAGTTGTACAGATATAAATACGACCCTAATTTGTCTGTTCAAAAGTCGATGAACGATATTTGGAATGCTTTGGTCAAAGATACTCTGAAGACGATCAAAGATAACTTTGAAACCATCCTAAGAGAATTGTTGAAAAGTATGGGAAATAAGGAATGGAGAGTTAGACAAGCAAGTACTGCTGCTTTGAACGATCTTCTTCAGATTGTACCTGTCGAAAAGTACGAATCTAATATGGAAGATATCTGGAACATGAGTTTCAGAGTTATGGATGATATTAAGGAAACTGTAAGAAAAGAAGGAAATAAGTTGACCAAATCGCTTGCAACGACATTGACAAGAATGATCGACGCAAAAAATGGAGTAGCAACACAAACTCAAGCAACAGAGATCCTTGAAAGCTTGTTGCCCTTTTTGTTGGAAAATAAGGGGTTACTTAGTGATTCTGAGGACGTCAGAAATTTTGCATTGGAGACTATTTTGAAGCTATGCAAAGTTGGAGGAGCTCCAATTAGGCCTTTTATTCCAAAGTTGATTGAGAACTTCATTAATTTGATGTCCACCTTGGAACCTGAAGTTATCAACTACTTGATTCTTAATGCTGATAAGTACAACATTAAGAGTAATGATATCGATGCCAAGAGATTACAGAGTTTAGGAAGCTCTCCAATGATGGACGCAATTGAAAAACTCATTGACGGACTTGACAACTCTTTAATGGAAGACTTCATTGTTAGACTTGAGTCTTCAATAAAGGGATCGGTTGGGTTACCATCTAAAGTTTGTGGCTCGAGAGTTCTTGTAACTTTGGTTACCAAGCACTTAGAATTAGTAAAGCCATATGGTGATAAATTGTTGAAGATCTCTTCAAATCAAGTGAGAAACAAAAATGATACCATTGCTTCTTCATATGCAACTGCAACTGGGTACTTATGTAGGATTGCAACTATACCATCCATTATTTCTTATTCCAAACAAATTAAGGAGTGGTACTTCGAGAGTGAAGATGAAACTTTTAGAGAAAGAGCTTCTGTTGCTAGTGAAAGTGTTTCGAAGTATTCGGGAGATAAGTTTGAGCAAGTGGCTAGCGCATTTTTGCCTTTAGCCTTTATTGGAAAGTATGATTCCAATAAAATTGTGAGAAAGACTTTTGAAAGAGAATGGATTGAAAATACGAGTGGTAGTAGCACCTCCATTAAATTGTATTTGACAGAAATTCTTGAATTCTTCAAGATTTACATTAATTCCAACAGGTTTGAAATCAGAAAGATCTTAGCTAGATCGATTTCAAATTTAAGTAATTCAATTGACAATATATCACAATTCTCAGAAGAAGCCACGAAGGAATTAATTGAATTACTAGTTGAATCCAACAAAGGAAAGTCATGGGAGGGAAAGGAATTGGTGTTGGAGTCATTGGTATCGTTCTCCATAAAGGCAGAAAGCTATTTGAAGAAGAATGCAGTATTTTTGGAGAAGCTTTCAAAGGTTGTTACGACAGAAGCAAAGAGAAAAAACAAAGAATATCAACAGCATGCCATTAAATTAATGGGTAGATATATTCATATCTACCATGAAGATGAGGAATTGGTCGAGACATACATCCAAATTATGTCTAATGTCTTGAATGATAAATATTTCGGCCCTAATGGATTCAGAGATGATGACGATTCAGATGATGAAGATGCTATGGATGTCGATTTGAAATCGAAAATCAATGTGAAACAGAACGTTGAATTAGAGGAACGTAAGTTGTCTTTCCTTAAGAACTTGTTTGAGACTTTCTACGTGGATCTGGATAATAAATATAGCAGCGAATTGTTGTTCTTTATATTCGAGCAGACAACAGCTATTTTTCATTCAAAGTTGATCGATTTCACCTGGAGGTCGAAACAGCAGACATGCGAAGGATTGAATAAAATTCTCTTGACATCAAAATCGTCCCTAAATCCCAAAGAATGCAAAGAAGTTTTCAGTGTTTGGAAACTTCTCGGTGATAAATGCTTGAGCTTGGAAAATATCGAGAATGTAAAGGTTCAATTTATCAGATTGTCGAGTACTTTAATTTCTCAATTTGAGGATGTAAACGAAGTTGAAAAAGTAGGAGCCATCAAAGATGAATTGATTCAATACAAACACCAAGAAACTTCTACAGTTGTCCAGACTGAACTTTCCAAAATAGTATAGTATTTAAACATTTCTAATAAGATCGACACTATTAAAACAAAAAGTATCTAGTATGACATTAGATTTGAAGTTGTTGTAGAAGCGGGATACACATCACTATCTGATTCTATTCAACTTTTCTGTATTTCTCAATATATTGGAGTCAACAATGTCAGCATTTTGTTCGAGGACTTCCAATGTAGCATTTTGGGAATCCATTTCTTGTCCAATTACTGAAGCAGATTTGCTCAATTTTCGAGAAAAGTAATCAATTTGCTCCAAATTGTCCTCGATTTGCTGTTCCATTTCGTCATCTTCAGATTCATTTTCAAATTGATATCTGGGTGATAAAGGTTTCCTTCTTCCATGTTCGAATGAAAGACTTCTACTGATATCATTCTTGAGTCTGTCTGAATTTCCCTTTATGTTATTTGGGGTTTCTTCCTGAGAAGGTTTACCTTGTTCGTTGAAGCTCTTAATTCTTTGTTCCTGCTCCGCAAGGCTCTTCTTTTGGTTGAAACCATAAGCGGGTATGAATATGGAACGGTTCAATCTATGGAGCTCTTTAGCCTTTTCGTTAGCAATCTTATTCTGAACATCTGCCAACATCAAATTCTGCTCGGTGTTGTATAACTTTTCGGATTGTGAATCCAATATTTTCATAGTATTTGTTGCTGAATCGTCAGCTTGTTTTGCCATATTCAAGGTCGTCTTAGTAGAAAAGAGAGATTCCTTCCTCACAAATTTAATCTCCTCTTTGGTTGAGCGTATCTCCTTCTCTTCTAAATCCATTGTTTCTTCCGTTTGTACTTCAACATCATTTGGATCTTCGTTCAAGTCAACTTCCACTCTTCGAGAAACAGAATTGAGATCTGGGTCGTCACCTTTTGGAGGACGACGTGTAGACTTTTTCTTCTTCCGAAGATTCGACATATCTGTAGGAAGCTCGTTGAGGTCCACAGTATGTTGGTCTCTATACGTGGCTGATTGCTGAGAAACTGTTGGGCTGGTCCAACTTGTGGCAATTCCATATGGGTCGCTATTACTCCTAGCTACTGGGGGAGTATATCCTTCTCTGCTAGTAGTAGGAATACGGCTATTTTCAACGCTTCCATACGTGTACAGACTTCCTCGAGTAGTGTTAGTGAAAAAGGAACTGGTTTGAGTGTATGGTTTCGTGGACGAAGTAGTGTTTATCGAAGAATATGGATTTGAATCATTTCTCTGGCTAGAGAATCTAAACTGGCCAAAATGCTCTTGCTTTCTTCCGCTGGTGCTGGTCATGATTCCGGCCCCTCTAAGTTCATCTCTCAATTCCTGCTCGGATGGTTCTTTCTTTCTGAATAAGTTCTTGAGTGCCATTGCTTCAATTGAAATTTGCTGATTTTATGTTTCTTTCACTATTAACTACATTACACAACTCACTTTTGTTCTGACTATATCATGGTTTAAATACCAATGTTTTCTTCCTTGTACGGCTTAAGAATTGACTAATAAAAAATTGTAAAGTATCATCCCTTGGCCGATCTTGGCAAGCCCATTTGCAATTATTATTGAAATTCGTAAATTGAGCACTATTTTCTATGAATCGGCTAGAAGGTGAGATTTTACACACAATTTCTTCTCCACCATGGTTGGTAAAGTTTGCGAAAGCCGTGATGTGTTGAATTATTTGGTGGCTCCCCTCTTCTTTGCGTTATCTTCATTACTTTTCTGTCGCAGTATCAGTGACGAACCACGGCTTTCCTTCTAGAACTTTTAGTATCGTAATTACGTTGTGGTTCGTTCTGTAGATAGTCTGCTCGTAAACTATCATTTTATACTACGATTAAGGAAAAATTGCTCTTATGTATATTCAGTCTAGCATCAGCTCCCTACTTCGGAATAAAATATTTTTATCATTACCATAACGGTTCTGGTAGAATTGACTACCTCTTTTGCTAGCTTTGGTTTCTCTGATGCAATGAGAGGAGTTCAGATATTCATTGGTGGAAAACAGTGCCAAAAAATATTTGGTTATCCAAGTTCAGAAGATAAATTCTTTTTTATATTTTTACGGAGAGTACCTTAGAAGAATTGAGTTTCCAAAAGATTGCTGTAAGACCCTAATGGAGCCAAAGTGAAGACAATTGTACGTACACAGAATTGAAGGAAATTTTTAAAGCCCACCTCGAAGTAAAAATTTAGATTGATGTGGAGTTTTTCAAGTACCAGATAACCTCGACTGACCAATAATTCAAATTATATCTTGGCTGGCATTCTGGATCTTTTGATTCAAATTCTGAATTTTGTAAAATTAGTGCAATAAAAATCAATTTATTATTTCACCCTTCAAACGGCAAAATGGGATGTTAGCAGTGTTATAATAGAGATTAGTTGTCCGTTATGTGACTGTTGACTGGGGTATGGGTCTACGAGTTTAGGTTCTTCTCAAAAATAAGTGATTGAACCCTTTCATTGTACGAATATGCAACTAATTACAGAAGCTGCTGGCTGTATATTGTGGAAAATTGGATTAGATAGGAACATCACAAGCCTCTATAATAGCACAATAATAGTACTTACTGAACGATTAAGTAATTCCTCCGTTTATATTCATAGTAGATTGCAAAAGTGTCGTGAACGACATTTTCCCACCAATCAACCTTAACCCAAAAGATAGGCTCTTAGTTGGCAGCAAACTTGAAATAAAATTCTGGTTACATACTTGCGGTCGACTTTCTATCCGTTGGTGAATTTCCACGAAAACAAGCAAGTTTTGCTGTTAAGAACTTGTAACCTAGTATCTACCGAAATTTTCATTACCCCAAACTATGTCACGTGAAAATATTGAATTGAAGCAGAGCACTCTCCTTGAACTATTGATATACCCTCCATTTACAGTTTCCTTCCTACGTTATTAACTTCATTTCAGGGACTCGTAGTATTATCGTTTCACATATCAAAGAATCTATAGTCTCCTAAATAAAAAAAACATCTATTGGCCACCTCTCAATCTCAACACCAAGTGCAAGGTAGATTCCTTTTGGATGTTGTAGTCAGAAAGAGTTCTACCGTCTTCTAATTGCTTACCAGCAAAAATCAAACGCTGTTGGTCAGGTGGGATACCTTCCTTGTCTTGGATCTTGGACTTAACGTTGTCGATGGTGTCAGAAGATTCAACCTCGAGGGTAATAGTCTTACCGGTCAAAGTCTTGACGAAAATTTGCATACCACCTCTCAATCTCAAAACTAAGTGCAAGGTAGATTCCTTTTGGATGTTGTAGTCAGAAAGAGTTCTACCGTCTTCTAATTGCTTACCGGCGAAAATCAAACGTTGTTGGTCAGGTGGAATACCTTCCTTGTCCTGAATTTTAGACTTGACATTGTCGATGGTGTCGGAAGATTCGACTTCCAAAGTGATGGTCTTACCGGTCAAAGTCTTAACGAAAATTTGCATACCACCTCTCAATCTCAAAACTAAGTGCAAAGTGGATTCCTTTTGGATGTTGTAGTCGGAGAGAGTTCTACCGTCTTCTAATTGCTTACCAGCAAAGATCAAACGCTGTTGGTCAGGTGGGATACCTTCCTTGTCTTGGATCTTGGACTTAACGTTGTCGATGGTGTCAGAAGATTCAACCTCGAGGGTAATAGTCTTACCGGTCAAAGTCTTGACGAAAATTTGCATACCACCTCTCAATCTCAAAACCAAGTGCAAAGTGGATTCCTTTTGGATGTTGTAGTCAGAAAGAGTTCTACCGTCTTCTAATTGCTTACCGGCGAAAATCAAACGTTGTTGGTCAGGTGGAATACCTTCCTTATCCTGAATTTTAGACTTGACATTGTCAATAGTGTCAGAAGATTCAACTTCGAGCGTAATGGTCTTACCAGTTAAAGTCTTAACGAAGATTTGCATTATTTATGAATGTAATATGTTTAATCGATTGATTGATTGTCAATTGAATGAGGATGTAAAAAACAATTATGTCGTCAAAGACAGTGGCAATTCCGCCCCTTATATACTTGTGGTTTGGTGTGCATATAGCCGCGCGATTAAAGATCGCCCCCTATTCTGCTTACACATTAAGGAATCCTAAACAGGCGGGGCGGGAGCACAGTGCAACACGTGAAGAAAAAAGCAATTCATGTTTCTAGAAGAAAAAAGAAACGCTAGATAGGCCCCATTGGGTAATGATTCCGGCACAAAAGCAACGTTTGACTCAAATGCGACATTTGTCAGTGACATTCTGTGTCATGGAAGTGTCAGTGGTTACGGGTTGGTGCTGGCTAACTTGCAAAAAGGGATAAAACCTGTCAGGTCGAAACGGTGGTCAGGTCATCGCGCGGTCGGAAGTGTCATCTTAAAAATTAGGGCTAACTCGTAAAATTCGTATAATCCCGAAGCTACAACCTGGCTCTATTATGGCAATTGTTAAGTATCGTTATTATTAGTTTTCCGGCTCGATGACTCCTACATGATCTTGCCGGATGTGTCATTAAGGATAAGCTTTTTTGGCTCGGTCTGCTGTACCGCCGTATATACAAAAAATAAATACGAGATGGGTGCAAAAATTTGCTAGATAAATCTGAGGTGGGTGCGAGCGTTAGGATCCGATGCTCTTGGTGCTACGATGGTCTGGTCTAAACCACGAAACCATACCTCGGCCATTGCCGTCACTACCAGCCAGAATCATGAGATTGTATCCCGTTAGACTCTAGAGTTCATTTATGAGCTCTTCCATAGAACGCGAATCGACTTCTACTCGTTATCTTTCATTATACCCCAGTTCTCTGCCTCTCTTTCTATATCTAAGTCTCTAGTGAGTGGACTCAATGGCTATTTCTGATATCGATTGCCAACTCCGGAGGGCCTTGAATATTCAAATTTTCATTCATTTAAATAAAGACTGTATCTTTATCAACGACTTCGTAATTCAGGTTCGAAGAATCAGTCGTACCCATTGGTATGTACAGATCTATGGCATACGCTGGTTTTGGTCTACCTGAATTATCATATCTATCACTCCCAGATCCAAGTTGATAGTCCAGTCTCGAATTCCTTATATAGGGATCTGCAGTCACGTTGAACAGCTGGCCATTCTCGAAGGTTTCCTCTACTAATGTAGTCAATGTATTATTGGTATTTCTGTTGATATCCATTGATTTCGCACGTTTCGAATAAATATTGTGATCCACTTCCATCTCTTCTGTGGTGATATTACTGGGCAAGTCTATGGAAGTACGCTTTACACCTGGGGTCGTCATATCTGAACGAAGAATATGGATATTAACCCTGAAAGCTTTGAGCTGTTCAGAGTCTGTGAATAAAAGCAATAGTTTGGCTACTTTGGACGCGATCGCATCATAGTGCTTTCCATAGACGGGGGCCACTGTGGACAACGGGAAAATGTAGTTATCGATATTACCCCTAACCCAATTGACAAAGTCGTAAGAGCCGTTTTGTACCAAGTAAAGAATTACTGTAAGGGTCTTAAGCAATACAACATCGTTCTTTTCTGAATGGTCTGAGATAACAGGAAGCGAACTCGATCTTTTCATTTTCGACGAAGAAATATTTCCAGTATATTCCAGAGGCTTAGTAGTATTTGATCGCTTGAGTTCCTTCTTGGTTACAAATGCAGATAGGCGTTTCGATAGTATTGCACATATCGTAGCAAGATGTTTTGTATTGTATGTGAGGAGAGAAAGCTCCATCAAGTCGTGGTTGAAGGGTCCAAGAGGTTCATTATTTGTGGCTGAAAGTTAGTAAATAAATTGGCTGGAGTGATAAAGATATGAATGTTATAGATGGACTGTCCGGCTCCTAATATTGATAGTACTTGATAATTTGATAATGTCTTGCAAAATTGAGAGGACTTGTACGCAAAGTAGATGCAATAGGTCTTACGAATAATATCAGTTTCTCTAATCTACTGCAATACAATATGCTAGTAGGGGTTTTATACTTTGGCTTCGATTCACGTCGATTTTGTAGCTGATTTTTCAGGCATCTCTTATTGAAGCATGTTAAGCTCGTATCTGCATTGTTACAAATTGGCATGTGTCATATCTAGATCTTTGCTTCTATTCAGCTTCTCGGGGTTTTCATCAGTTGTTCAGTTTAATGCTCGATTTTGAACTTCTGACATTCAAACTTTTGTTTCAGTTCTGATACGTATTTGACATTAGCCTTCGAACAATTAGATTATTTCATTGTTTCAAGTAACATTTCACTTTCACCTCAAATCTACGATACTCACCATTTCGGACTCTGGACTCTGTGGAATGGGTAATCCTCCTGAGAGAGCCCAATAAACTGACCATTGCTACGGACTTCCACGCTGTAGTTCAAAACCCAGCAGACGACTGAGGCTTTATACTATCGGCAATTTTCACGTCGGGCCAGTCGGATACCGTGATCTTTCCTTTGTGGAATATGTGGAGATGAGATGCTGGTTACTGTGGTACGGGTGCACCGTTAGGAGTCATGTGAGTCACGCGACATGCTTAGATAAGAACGGCCAAAGATAGAGCGAGATGAGAAGACAGTAGAGGAAAAGCGGAGAAGATGCTTCCTGACTTAATATCAGCTTGCCGGTGGAATTCTGATGGGTCTGGTCGCTTACATAATGTGTATTGTCTCTATCGGTAGAGGGCTGGTAAGTATGTGAAATGTCGCTCGGTGAATGTCGCCAACTCATCACCGAATCTGATAGTATAGGTGTTTGGATTCGTTGTAAAGCCAGAATTCCAGCGATTCCCCTGGTATACACAACGACATACAACCGTCTACTCAGCAGCTACTTTCGGTGAAAACACCATCCCCGTCGTCGAATCATTTCACAAATCACAGACTCCTCGTCCCCTATCCTGCAGACAGCTCCAGCCCATCGCGAGTCCAAATGACGGATCGACTCACATTCTCCATAGTAGAGCCTGAATTTCTCACCCCAGAATGCCATTCTAGCCGATAATGACACGATCGGAGAATAGGAAAGCACGACGAGATGGTTGTGATCTGAAATGTTGATCCGCAACTGTGTCAGTCTGTACGTAACATCCGAGCAACAATCTGTGAACACCTAGTGTCACCGTCCAGCATACTATTGTGATACTCTATTACTCAGTAATGCCATAGAAACCACAGTGGGTGACTCGGCCATCCTCAAACAAGCACAATACTGGATACCAGAAACCGGCACATACCCATATCTAGCCGATTTAGACTGTATGCCACTCTTATTGTCCTCTCTATCTTGTTGCTCCAAGTATTTGCTTTACGTTCTGGTAGGCCATGCCATATAGCTATACTGTCCGTCTGTACGTCGGTGTCTTTCTGTTTACTCTACCCTTTCTGAACCCTTCTATGTAGCCGACATTCCATACTCTTCTCCTGCTCCCTTTTTGCATACTATTTTCCTCCAATAGCAAGTCTCTCTTCCACCTAACATCTCAAATTCCATACTACCTAAAATGTTGAGCCGCGGAGTCTCCTTTCCTGCACACAGGGTTTCCCCGAAAATCTTTTTACCTTTTAAATTTCTCTATCAATGGAAACTGCTCAGAAGACATTTACTTGATCAAGCAGCTTGTCTCTAAATCCCTCTCGTCTCGAGTATCGACGCTCTTCTACAGCCAAACGGTTACGTCTCACCCTCGTGCCGTTTCCGTTGCTTCTACTCTAAAAAGATCGCGTTCTTTGCATTCCTGGCACCTTTTTTCAGTCCAGTTTTGCCTTCTCCCATCGCCAGATTCTGAATTTTGCTGTCCAGCCTGATCCACCAAAGCTTCCGGTTGTTTGCCAGAAATCTCGCAGAACACCTCCTATACCACAGCAGCCTCTGCTTCTTGGCTGAAATCCCACCATTTTCCCTTTTTCCCCGTTCCCATCATTACCCAGCCGTTGTTTTTCGAGATGTACTGATCGCTCCTTTCTTTAGTCATTTTCGAATCACTCTTTACTGCTGTTTTCCTTGTCTGGAACTTTCCAGTAACAATTCCACGTCTTTTCCAAGTCCAAAACACTACATCTATAAAAGAACGAAGTCGTTCGCATCAAAACTTTCCTAACTCGATTCTTCTTAAGTCTGTTTAAGTTGAAAAATATCAGAAAAATTCGAGTCAACTTCATCTTACGAATTCTGTAAAGGCAATCGTTTATTGGTCTCTTTATTTATAAGCAAAGTCAGAATTCAACTTTTCATAGAAGCTTAGCTTTTTTACATCAAAGATCACTTCTTCAACGTGTCATATCATCAATTATCACTCATCATGACAGAATCTCCTTTGCCCTCGCCATCCGGTGAACAGCCCAAGGCTTCTACCTATGATGAAAAGCCATCTTTCAACTACGACTTGGATCTTTTCCTACTCACTAAACAATACTTAGATACCAAGAACCACCACGGTCTTGCACTCTTAGCCAGACAGAAAGGAATTCCCCCTTTTCTAAGGTTCAAGGTGTGGCCCATCTTGTTGAAATACCATCCATTTGTGCTCAATCCGTTCATCCAGCCCGATACAGACATTAAAGACGATAATAAGAACAATGCTATTAACAGCAATAACGAAACTCATGAAAACACAAAGAAACTTAACGACACTAATGATGATTCCCAACCTCGAGGCGCTTTTGACAGCAACAACATAAACAGTAGTAGCAGCAACAGCAGCAACAGCAGCAGTAGTAATTCTAGCTCTAAGAATGAGTTGGAAGAAATCAGGCAAAAAATCAAGAAGGACTTAAGGAAGTATATCCAGAGATTAAAGTACTCTTCAAGTATTCTTAACATTTCTGAAGTAGAGCACGAGATGTTTAACATATTGGAGTCCTCGGTGTTAAAGTTCACATTGAAGTGGGGAAAGATCATTAAGTACGATCCCTCTTTAACTTGGATAGCGCTCAACTTGGCTGAATGGTTTCCCCCGATTCCCAAGTCGGCGTGGGTTCTTCGTGGCAGAGACTCTTCTTCTCCTGACAATGCGTTGATTATCAACATCTTTGATGACTACAGCAACTACATTGACAACATCTCTGATCTTCAGACGTACCTCCACGAGTTGGTAGAAGACGAGCGCATTTCGTCAATGTCGTTCCACGATGTTTACGAGAGATTGGTGCTTGTCTTGTTGCATTCACCAGAACAGAAGAAGAAAAACAGTGGTAGTAGTAAAGACCATAGTTTCTTGCCTCCAAAGAAGATTAACAAGTCTGTCCTTCCGATCAACGGTGGTACAATCGAAGAAAGAGTATCCTTTTTCATCTACTGTTTGCGAAAGCTTTTGCCTGAGCTCTCACAATTCTTCCACGAAGAACAGATTCTCAACAAGTTTGGCTCGCTGGACGATGAGTGGTTGATCTGGTGGTTGAAGTTTGGTGGTGCGAAGGTGTGGTCCAAGTACGATCGTGGCAGAATCTGGGACTTGCTCTTGGGCTGGAGGTTGAAAAACCCAAAGAAAAACACCTTATACTATGTAGAGAAGCTTGACAACATTGATAAGAAGTCGCTTGCTAAGTTGGGACCAGATATATTCTGGTCTTTGAGCAACGATGAGAGCTATGGAGCTTCCAAACCAAACAACGATATGAGAAGAAACTCGTTCAAGGACTTGGTGGAGGAGTTGAACAACGACTTGCTTCTCTCGAAGCTTGACACCAAGACAGACTCATCTACGTTGTCATCTAGAAGAGCTTCAGAAGCCAGTTCTACGACTTCAGCGGTCTCTCAGTCAACTGCCTCTTCACAGACTACCATCGGTGATGTGGCGGTTCCTTTTTCGAAGCTTGATGCTCACATAGAATTGATTTTCATTTCGTTGGCGTTGCTTAAGTCAAAGGAAAACCTTCTTGTAGAGCTTGACCAGCACGAAATCAGACAGCTTTTGCTGAGACTTCCTTCCAAATCTTACAAGTACAAACAGAAGAAGCAGTTCGTTAAGCTGCTGTCTGACAAGAGTCTGTCGTCGACGTCTTCGGCATCATCTTCTAGTTCCTCTTCACCTCGTGTCGCTGCGTTATCACCACTGCTTCCAGCCAACGATAATACATACAATATCATTATATCCAATGACTCGCAACACAATCATAAGGTCGACTTCATGGACAATATCATCAACGAAGCAGGTGAATTGTGGAGAAAGTGGCTCTGGCTGGAGATGATTGAGGATAGCTAGTGTATATTAGATAATAGATATGAACAGAGAGAGATAGAGAGCAAGTAGAAGTAATTGTAGTGCAACTAATACCTTATTTGTCTAGCATGGAAGGATATGAATAATATGGTTTAGTCTAATCTGTGAGCTAAAGGTTTACTGGTAAAATTCATCTATACAAAATGTCATAATTCTCTATGTTCATAATTTGAAGAAACAACCATTATGAAGTTTGGATGTGAATACAATAATATAGAGCTGTAGTGTTAGACATATGGATCTCTAGTCATGGTCAATCTTCTGAAGTAGCTTCCCTGCACTAACTAAGCCATCTACGTTTTTTTAGCGAGAACTCACAACTCTACCACCGTGCGGCTCGCCGACCCCGCGCTGAAAAATTGAAATATTTCAGTGATGAGAGATGAGGTAGCAATGACTTCTTCAACAGGCTTTCTTCACCACACAGCAAAATGGGTAATACTGACAAGAGCGCAAAGAGTGAGTCCAAGAAGGAGAAGCGTGAGCGTAAGCTCGAGAAAAAAACCAAAAAAAGATCTATTGAGGAAGAAGTTGACAAGGTAGCTGCAGAAGAGAAGAATGAAGAGTCTCAAGAGCCATCTACCGAAGCTGAAAACACACAAGCCTCTGCTCCAAAGCATGCCGATTTCGAAGAGTTAGAAATCGACTTAAGCGCAGGAGTTCCTCTTTCGAAGAAGCAGCTGCGTTTGTTAAAGAAAGGGAAGTTGGACTTGGAAAGACTTGCTAAGAAGCATCCAGTTCCCAAACCAGAGCTTACTGAAGAGGAAAAGCTTGCCCAGGAGGAAGAAGATAAGAAGAAGTCCAAGAAGTCAGAGTTTGCAGTATGGATCGGAAACTTATCGTTCGATACTACTAAAGAGGACTTGGTTCGTTTTATTGTCGGAAAGACAGCTCACAATGGAGAAGACGACTCTCAGTTAATCAAGATCGAAGAAGCAGATATCACCAGAGTGAACTTACCCAAGAAGGAAAACAAAATCAAGGGATTTGCATATATTGATTTGCCCAGTGCCGTACATGTGACCAGTGTAGTTGCTTTGAGCGAATCTCCTTTGAACGGAAGAAAGTTGTTGATCAAGAATGCCAACTCGTTTGAAGGTAGACCAGCTGCTGCTGTTGCTCCCTTGTCGAAAAATCCACCTTCTCGTATTCTTTTCGTAGGAAATTTGTCGTTTGACACTAGTGAAGATAACTTGGAAGAACACTTCCGTCACTGTGGTGAAATTGTTCGTATAAGAATGGCTACATTTGAAGATACCGGTAAGTGTAAGGGCTTCGCATTCATTGACTTTAAAGACGAAACCGGTCCTACCGCTGCGTTGAAGTCGAAGTTGGCCAAGAAGTTGATCAACAGACCGCTCAGATTAGAATATGGTGAAGACAGATCTAAAAGAAACCCTAATCATATCAGAAAGGCAGAAGTTCAAGAAGGAGAAGTTGACGATTTTGCTCCTGTCAGAGAAAGACCTGCTGCAAGAGAAAGACCTGCTAGAGAAGCTCCAAATTTCGAGAATAGTAACTACGAGAAACCACAAAGAGCATCATCAACTCCTAAGAAGAGAGTATTCAGAGACGATAATCATAACCACAGCAATAAGAGAGTCAAGTCGTCGGTAGCTTTGGCCACAGCACAGAGAGCCAGTGCCGCCATTGTTCCATCTTCAGGTAAGAAGATCACATTTGACTAGAAAGGCATGTATAATAGAAATTTAATAGAAGATTAGATACAAAAGTTGAGAACAGTATTCAAGTAAAAAGAAAGCTCTCACATAGTATATTCAAAGTAATACAGAGTGTGTAAAGTACCCAAACTAGTAGAAGAATGGCACCGGCAATAATAACAAAACGTATATAATATAAAAAATCGGTCTTATCAAATAACAAAATCGGCTGAGAAGTTACTTTCAACTACAACTTCAAAGTCGTTCATATCAATCATATTAGGCCCTCACATGTTTGGCATATTCAGCACTGTTGACTTCAAAGTAGTCAGGATTGCCTTTATTAGCCTCGAACTCTTCATCATCAACTTCCTCATAAATAGAATAAGTATCATAGTCAGATTCCGGTTCAACTACAGCAGTAGTCTTCGTGACAGACTGTTTTCTTTCTTGATCAGTAACATCTTTCACCTTGTGAAGATGATTGGAGGGATCTTCAGCAGCAGCTGAATCAGCAAAAGGATCAGCTGCTGGCTCAGGGGTTTCTCCTGGTATAGCAGTAACACCGAGAGGCTCCTTCTTAGAAACCTTCTGGACTCCTGCCTTCACATCTTTCTTAGGTTCTTTTGCTTCTTTTTCGCCTCCGAACCCACTCAATCTTCTTCCAAAGTGTTTGATTTTATTCGACAAGCTTCCAGTTCTCTCGATCTTAGATTCAAGACCGTCAGCTACCTTTGGAACAGAAGCACCTTTAGAAGCCCCTACGACTCCGTTTCCTACAGCTTTCGAAGTATCCACAGCTCCGTTTCCAAGTGCAGCAGCAGTAGCAGCCGCAACTCCAGCTACTCCAGCTACTCCAGCTACACCTCCTACAACAGCACTCTTAGAGATGGGCTTCTCGGCCGCTACTTCAGGTTCAACTCTTACTTCAGGGATGGCTCGTTTACCAGATTCTGGCAAGTCATTGCTAACCCCTAAAAAAGACTTATGCTCGTCTTTCTTGACCGAACGGTACAATTCGTCGTCGTCCAACTCGATCTGTTTGGTCAATCGCGCGACTTCCAATTCTCTTTCTTCGATCAAATGTTGAATGTCGTCAAGCTCTGTAGGTTTAGCGACTTCGCTGGCCAACCGAGACTTCTCTTCTCGTAAATTCTTGATCTTACGCAAGTTGTCAACCTCTTCAAGAAGTCTGTCCTTTTGGAGCTCTTCTAATTCAAGCTTCTTCTTGTACAAGTTCAATCTGGCATCGTGTTCTTCCTTCAAACGCTCGATTTCGTCTAACTTGGCCTGGGCAGTTCTCTCGGCTTCAAGCTTTTCAGCGTCAATCTGAGCCTGTTTCTTTGCTTTAAGCTCTTCGATTTCAGCTAAAAGTTGTACATACTCAGCATCTTCACGACTCTTTCTCTCTTTGTACTTTCGCTCAATTTCGTCACGTTCAGTAAGTAACTGCTGCTCCTCTTCTTCACGCTGCTTGAGTCTCTGCTGTCTCTGGAATTCTGGGTCATCCTTGAGACGTTCAGCTTCTTCTCTTTCTGCCTGTTTCTTCAAAAGGCCCTCCTTTTCTTCCCATTCAGCTTGCTCCTTTTCTAAGCGCTCCTTTTCTTCGGCGTCCTTCTTCGCTTGTCTTTCTCTCTCTTCTGCTTCCTTCTTCTCCTGTCTTTCTCTCTCTTCTGCTTCTTCCTTTTCCTTGATTTCTCTTTCTTCCTTGATTCGTTGCCTTTCAAGCTCGTCCTGAACTCTCTTAGTTTCAGCAGCTTCTTGGGCTTCAATTCTCTGCTTTTCGTGATCTCTTGCAACCTGAGCTGCAATGTCTTTCTTTTCGACAGTCCAGTCTTCAAAAGTCTTTTTGGCGTCAGATAATCTCAGACTACGAACTTCTCTGTCGCCCTTCAAAGAAGCCAATTTGGCCCCATAAGCAGCTAATGCTCCTGCAAGAAGGCCCACCTCAGCAGTAAGCTTCGTGTGAGACTCCTTCTTTGCAGAAACAGCCTGTTTACTCTTGGCGATGTTCGAATCAAGTTCGTCCTTAGTGGCCAAATTCTTGCTAACTGCCTCCTGTTTCTCGGTGAACTTGGCCTTGAGCTCGTCAAGTCTGGCAATCTCAGCATTGTAGGCAGTAGTGAGCTCTTCAATCTGAGTCAGCAACTCAGAGTTCTTATTATCCAAACCAGATTTTTTCTCCTGTAATTCTTCGATCTCAGTAGTCGTCTTCTCCTGGTTGAGCTTAGCGTCTTCCAACTCCTGTTTTTTGGTGGCCTCTAACTCCTCGTGGTTCTTGAGAAGGGTCTCGTGATCTACGCCATGCTTCTCAATAGCCTTGGCTTCTCTGTCGGCATACTCAGTGTTGGCAGTTTCGATTTCACCTTCAGTTTGGGTCTTGAAATCAAGAGCGTTCTTTTCGGCATTCCTCTGGAGACGAGTGATGTCAGCGATCTTGTCGTCAATATCCTTGTCGAACTTCTCCTTCTTCTTGCCGAGTTTTCTGACGTGTTTGTCAAACTCTGCAAGCAACTTATTCTCATGCGACTTGACCTTGCCAGAAATCTCTTGTTGTCTCTTGATCTCGTCTTCGCTTCTAGTCTTCTTAACTTCATCGTCGATGTTGGCGAGAACAGGAGCGACTCTGGCGGCAGCAATAGCAAGCAACTGTTCCTGTGACATTTTCAAGCCAGAGCCCAAGTCTACAACCTTGTTTGGATCTTCGATTCTACGGCTTACAGAGTCAATGGCAGTGGCATTGAGCGCTTCGTAACGGTTTAACAAGAGTGGTTTGTCCTTTAATTGTTCGACCACTTCTTTGTTCTTGTCATCTACGGGTTCAAATGCCTTCTTGGCTTCAGCAACAGGTTCCTCAGCGATTTCATCAGCTTCAGCTTCAGCAGCCTCCGTTTCCGGTTCAACTTCTGGTAATTCGGCTTCAGCATCTTGTTCAACTGTCTTAGCTTCAGTAGCCTCTGTTTCTGGTTCAACAACCTCAGCTTCAGTTTCTGGTTCAACTTCTTCAGCAACTTCTTCTTCGTTTGCACCATCAACTTCAGCTTCAGGTTCACCTTCTTCAACAGGTTCCTTTACTTCCTTGTCTGCGTCAGCCTCTGCGTCTTCTCCATCTGCCTCCTCGTCTGCTTCTCCATCAGCAGCTACCTTGTCTTCGGCTTCCTTTTCTTCGGCTTCCTTTTCTTCTTCAGCTTTCTTTTCCTCGGCCAATCTCTTTTTTTCGGCCTCTAACGTAGGATGGACAGTAAACTTGGTAGGAACCTTGATATGCTCAAGCTTGTTGGACTCCTTGTACTGCTTCAAGGCGCTAGTCTTCTTGTCCTTGTCGGAACCGCTCCGGAATGGAGAGACCCATGACGAGCCGGAAGTCAACTTCTTCAACCGGGATTGCTTAGCTGGAGTGTCGCTGACAGTCTCAGACATTCTGCGGGTATTGCTGGAAGGGATAGGTCACTTATACAATTAATATGATTATTTAGCAATAGAGCAGAATAGTAGCAATAGATGAATTCTTAGTATTCTTCAATTCAACGGCAGGGCTTCTACTTTATCAATTAGTCGTTATCAGAGTAATGTGAAGAACTTGATTAATAAACTATTTGAGATTCGACAAATTCTTGAAATTTTGGAATGGTTCCAAATGTCAATTCGTCAAAAATGAGTTCTTCGGTATTTCAATTGTCAATTCAAACTCAATCCAGAAATGTGAATTCGTGAGTGAATTCTATGGGACTCGACGGATGTGGACGGCGACAAACTTCCGCTGGTGTTTCTGCTTTCAAAGAGAAACAAACTCAATTGCTGATAGTGGGAAAGAAAAAGAGTAGAAAATTCACCAGGCTCAAATTCCAATTCCACTTCAGCGACTGAAAAAGGGGTGATAGTTGAAGATAAGTTGAAATTTGGGTGAGTTCCGAGGTGACTCCCGAGGGCGCCACGACCGGTAGCCTCAAGCTTACGTCATAGACACAGAATCACTTGGTAGAGAACAAAACTATGGTGGGAGGATGGTGCGAGAAAAGTGTCTGCGGCGGGGAGTACGGTTGTGCCGTGGCTCTCTCTGCATAGAGTCGGGTGATTACAAGTTCCGAGGAGTCGGATTTCGTGTTCCGGGAGGTCGGCTTGCCACATCCTGCCGCATTTCTCCTGTACCATGCCATTCCTCGAGAATGACAATGGAGCTGGCTGCTCGCAGTCTTCTCTTTCCTATTTGGTCGTAATTGAAAACCAAACTGTAAATTTTTGCTTATGTCAGCATTTCCAGGAAGTGGCTGCAACAGCAAAAAATAGAACAAATGGAAGCAAAGGCTCCCGTTTATGTGAACAGATCAGTGAGTACTCTTGGTGTATGGATCTAACTCTGAACAAGAACTAACGACAATTGAGCCGGTTCGGGATCACAATATCAAAAAAAAAGATCAAAAAAAAACCCCTGGCTATCATCCGAACCCGATTAATCTACTTTATTGTCAAGTATTCCACCGCATAGGGCAGCATTTCAATGTACGGCTCATCCGGTGTATCTGGGTTCAGAGACTAGTGCCACAGAAGTTTGAAAGTTGTAGGAAGTTCCTCTGGTCCCTTTTGTCCAGTTAGAATCGGAGACATCCATCTTTCCAGCTACAATTCATACTTCTTGGGTGCGGTGTCGGCGTTTCCCCTTCAGGCCTACCGCTAAAATTCTGTGAGAACGCGACATTAGGGAGATAAGCATTGTCGTCGAATGTCGCACATGTGTCAAGGCGATAACTTCATCTCCCCACAAGATTACGGAACACACGCCTTGCACCCACTTCTAAAAATACATTTTGTAGACTATCAGGCTCTGGAAGTAATACCTAGACTCTGCCGTCTACAATGGCAGTTGCAGAAGCTTCCTTTCAGTTCAGCTAATGGAAAATTCAGGATTTGCCCGTATTGTCTCACTGATACTGAATCTGAAGTGGACAAATCTGCGTCTGAACTGAAAATTTCTCTCCCAGCACAAATTTCAAATTCTAAAAAATTCCAACTCATCAAAATCACATCCGCAATATGCTTTCAGTACATAGCCTTAACGAAAGGTATCCTTTTGACTCTGGCCACTGGATGGACATACAGACATTTGTGTACTGCTAGTTATGGCAGTGTCGTGGCCGAGCACGACATTCGACGACATGTATGTTCGCATTTTCGTACGGGAAAATTTTTGGATTTTGGAAAGTTCCATTATCACGAATTTTCGCTAGTAGCAAAGGCAAAAGACGATTAGACAATTGTCTTCTCTAGAACTTGAACATAACTTGTTAGCTTGTTCTAGTAACCGTCTGCTCGGTTGCAATAGGCATTACATCATAGTGCTTTAGGATCGTGTCGACCCACTTCCATTTGTGTAACCGCATCCAAGGGCCTTTCTCTTCCTTAGAGATTTACCAAGCTCAGGAAATACTAATCTGTCAGCTTCTGACTTTTTTCAAATTGTTACTTCTGGTGACACGAACAATATCAATTCTGCGCTAGTGACAATATTGTATGTCAATATTTGTACTGATTACGACTATTGATCCTTTGTGAAGTCTTTAGTTGTTGTACTATAAGCACAAGACTGGTTCGAAGATCATTTAGGAATTCAATTGACAAAAGTGACATAACAAATCAAGATTGAGCAATATCTGTGTCATTGCTAAGATCAATTGAAAATTGTGACATACCATAGAATCATAGTACAAAGTTATAAAGAAACTAATTGTCATTCCAAAAGACACAAACACTAGACCATAGTATCTTTCATCTTTCTATTCATTGGTCACATTTTTTCGATTTTCCGACATTAAGCACTTCAGGTGTTTATCATTGTAATCATCGAATTCATATCGCTTCGAAATATATCTATCATCACAAGGTCATATCTTCATCGAAATGAGTACTCTCATTCCCACTTCAAGTGCTTGCCACAATCTTCAACTTCCTCATACAGAGAAAGACGATAGACTCAATCTCAATGTCAGAACAGGATCCTCGTCGACTTTGTATAACTCACTCGTATTGACCTCAGGTGGGTTGACCATAGGCTTGGAACTCGGAGACACAACTATTGAAGAGATCTACACTACTTTCCGTCAAAAGGTCTCCAGCTCTGTAATGAAGTTTAAGTCTCTTGATAAATATTTATCAGGAGAGCTCTTCTATCTTAGTCTTATAGACAAGGTCTGGAGCAGAGTTCCATACAATAGAGATACAGATGGACCACGACCTAAACCTCGTCTTTTCCACCAAATTTGTGCTCTCAACAACTGCGTCTATCTTTTTGGAGGATTGGTGATCCCAGAAGACGCAAATCCCACCAGCGAAGATGATACCACTATCAAAGACTTTTTGGTTCCATGTAACGATTTGTGGCTGTTCAATTTGGAGCTGAACAAATGGAGACTTTTAAGCGATGGATCTGAGTATGAAACGAATCGAGCTATACCTCAACCTCGGTTCAACCACAAAATGACGACTATCAACAGTCTTTCGTTTGTGAATAAAAAAGACCATTACGGAATTTTCATTGCTGGAGGAAAGGATGGAAACTCCAATCCCATCTATGACAATGCTGTCTTCGATTTGGTGGAAAACAAATACGTAGGCTCTGAACCCATCAAGTTGAAGACAACTACAGGCAACGTTGAAAAGGATTCCAAGCTGGGTTTGGACAATATTGTAGCCAATGACAAGCACGAGTTGAATGTCGACTACAACAACAGCATGATAGTGACTTTCACAGAGGATATCGACCACCAGCATCACCAGCAGATCAACGACAAGGGCAAAATCCATCATGAATACAGAAAATCAACATCGCAAGAACAGTCGTTCATCATCTATACTCCGACTATAGACAAATCACAAGATCAGAATAACAATCCATTGGTCTCCTTCCGTGCTGGAAGAAAAATTCACAATGGAAAGCCGCTTCCCATGCATCGCAAAAAATTATTCACCAATGGACAAAACAGCGAGGGCCCTACTATTGACAGACGAGGATTGAACCATACCATTCCCTTTAATCTTAGATATCCCACTGGTGGGTTATTTGGGCAAAATATCGTCATCACTGGGTTCTTGCCAGGAGATTTTGACATTTCCATTTTCATCTACAACAAGCCTACGGGCAAATGGTCGCGATTGAATATCTTCTGCAATCATGACTATGGTTCTCACAGATTCTGGGGAGGTTTTGCCTGGCAGTCGCATCACAAGGTTGTCCTCATTGGTAACTACTTGACATCTCGGACTACTAGCAGTATTCGTTTCTTCACTGTGATGATAACTGTAAGTCTACCCATCACGAACATACTAGCTAGTTCTGAACTTGCTGGTGGCCACCATCATGGACCTGATGGAAGAAGGATTCCTCACCGTAGAGTCAGATTGAGTAATGCCAGTGAGAATGCCTCCAATCGTAAAAATATCGAAGAAGAATTGAGTGATGAGTCTACTAGCAGCAGCAGTTTGTTGAGACATACTGATGACGATGATTATGATGAAGGAATAACAAGTTCTTCGCCAGAAGTACTCACAGAAGAAGAGTTTCTCAAGAAAACGTCTGATAGAAGACCCTCGTCGATATCCCAGGCTAGCGACAAGACTTCTCCCACAGCTATAAGTTTCAGTGAATATGTTCATTACGCTGCTCCAAAGACGAACTTCACAAGCATTCGATCGGTATTTCCTCCTGCTGCTATCACGTTAGGTCGGAATGCTTTTGACAGGTACGGAGACTTGATTTCAGACTTTGAGTTGGTGTCGTGCAATGGGGATCGTATTCCAGTTTCGTTGATTGTATTGATGGAAAGGTGGGGTAGATATTTCATCCAACTTTTGGCAAGAGGCTATGTGTCTGCTGTAGATAAGTTTGAGTCTGACCAGGCTCTAGGCGTATACAACTCCGACAAACAGAGATTGAGAACGTCCAAGAGTGGTGGCAGCGGCAGTTCTGGAAGTTCGCATAGTGTAGCTCTGAACAAGTTGAAATCATCTATGGTTAAGTTCAATTCTTTGTCGTCTGATGGAGTTCATTCTGTCCTGGAAAGTACAAAATCAAATTCGTCCAAAGAAGAATCTGCCAAGGATAAGTACTATATCTCACTTCCTGTTCCGCAGAGTAAGGCTCCTGCCAAAGATGTTCCTCAGTTCAGACTTCCTTTCCAAGATGGTGCCAATTCATCTCATTCCAGCTTGAAAGAAACAAATAAAGAACCGTCTAATCCCTTGGAACAGAATGAATCTGAAGCTTCACCAGAAGGTCCTACAGCAGTAGATATCAACAGAACTGATAGCAATATCGGTCCCTCTGTTGCTTTGAATGACGGAGCCGTAGTGTCATCGTCACAAACTGCTGTAGATCCTCATCTGATAGCTATTCCTCGTAAGGATTCCGTTAGTTCCTTTTCCAGTAGTAATTCCTTGCTTGCCTCTCAACTTCAGGATATTCCGCCACAATTGCCTCTACCATCTGACCAGATTCCAGGCATACCTGCAGCTCCTGCCTCGTTCAAGAGTAGCACTTCTCGTAAAGGGTCACAGGATCTTGGATCACCAAGAGCTTCTTTGATCCATACCTTGACTGCGTTGAGAAATATTCCTATCTCCAAGTCTCCTCGTGAGTCTCCATTCGCATCTCCAAGAGCTTCTGTATCTGCTCAAGGAGCTTCCGTTGTTGGAGGAGGTGACTTGTACAGTTCTCCAGTTCCTAACTTACGTCCTGGTCGTTTCAGTCCCACGCTGGAGGTGATGGGACGTTCCAAGTCTATTGACTATTCGTTGAGTGCGTTCAATGAAGAATCGGCAGAACAAGGGAACAAGACCGAACCCAGCCAAGAGATGGAAAGAGAACAAAAGAACGCATCGTTGTCATCGACCCACTCTGAAGCACTTTCTGCTACCTCTTCTGGAAGAGACAGCAATGATGATGATTTTTCAGGAGCTTCTGAAGCGGATTTGTTGAGTCAAGCATGCAAGGCTGCTAAGGAAAGTCATGGAATGTTTGATAATGCTTTGCTCAACTTTGAGAACTTAGATGCTGCCACGTTCACCATGGAGCCATCCTTGATTCCCAGAAAGTTGTATGTCCCTTTCCCTTCAATAACGTTGAAGGGTTTCTGTGAATACTTATACACTGGACAGGTTGGAAACAAGTGGCTCCTCGTTCCCACGACCTTGGACAATTTGTTAATGTCCAAATTCTTCAAAGTTCCGTTATTGTACGATTTGATCAGTGAGGTTTTGTTTGGTATTATTGGCAGAAAAGAAGCTTATATCGTCAAGGAAGGTAACAGATTGAAGAGAAAGTACTTCAATGCACTTGAGGAGATGGGAAAATCGTATGATAATTCCTTTAAGTTCCCTTTGAATGAATACGAAGGATTCATGGATACAGTGGACGACGGGTATTTAGATATTGCCTTGTTGAAAAAGACTTCTAAGACTCATCAGAGTAGTTCTGTTGTTTCAATGTCTAGAAGAAGAAGATACCAAGCGGAACATGGTAATTCTCGTCGTCCTTCGACAGCAACAGAGTTGACTGAACCTGATGAAGAGGCTGAAGATGAAAATGAAGTTGACGATGAGAAAGAGAAAGAGAAAGAAGAATCACAAGGATCTAATCTTCATAGCGAGTCGGCTGAAGACTCGTCTGATAGAAAAACTACTTCTACTAGTGAAGATGATGGAATCGAATTAGGATTCTTGAATGTTCACGAGCGAAATTCCACTACTGTAGGACCGCGCTCTAAGTCGGTATTTGACAGATCCAACACTGTATACAACGATTTCTTCCAGCACGCCTATGAACAGGCACATGCTGGAGATGACAATGGCGAGAAGGCAGTAGGTCTCACCATTGAGCAATTGGTCAGCCCAGATTCTGATATACCAAATGACTATGTAATTGATTTGGTATATGAAGCATCGTCGATTGTGACGGATTTGAAGTTGATGTTGAGAGCAGCCAACGTCAGATTGATGAACAAGATATTGAACCAAAGTAGAGTTGAAGTTGAAGCCGAAATAGAGAGGTTGAAAAACAGCCAAATGGAATCTGATTTGGAAGATAGTGACGACGGTGGCATTTCTACCTCCAAAGCGAACGATAACTTTGTTGCACCAAAAGCACATACTAGTGTCAGTGCTAGTGCCAATGCATCCACTGGCAGTAAACTTAGTTCTCCTGTTCCTGCTTTAGATGGAGATTCTAGTTTTGTCCCTCCTCTGTTAGCCCATATGGACTTAAATCCGTCAACTTCTGCATCTTCGTTGGTTTCTTCGGGTCTGCTGAAGGCTCCGAAGGATTTGGAGAAGATGAAGTCGAATATCAGTTTCCGAACTGTAGGCTCTCTTACGCCGTTCAAGCACAGCAAGACTGAAAATAAGATAGGCGGTAATAAGGACATTGACAAGCGCTTCTCCAAGCTCATGAAGAAGGACGAGAAGTTGAGAACAAAGGAAGGCTTGCTCAAGAAAAAGGTAATGTCGAAAAGTTCGACAAGCTTGAATGAAATTGGCCAATCCACCGCTTCGTCAATAATGTCGAAGAGTACAACGCAACCCAAGAAGCACCATGGTTTGTTCCATCGCAGCCACAAGAAGAAAGACACAGATGATTCTTCGTTAGAATCTACAAAATTAAGCAGAACACAGTCTACAACTGCCAGTATAGAATCCGCACACAGCTCGTCTGAAGCCACTATCGCGACTACTAGTGGGAAGAAGAAGCACGGCTTTTTCAGTATCGGTCGCTAGTGCTGTCTGATTTTATAAAAAAGATGTAATACTCGACACATTAATTAATGTATCAATGATAATAGCCAAAGTTTAAGCTAATTGTAATTGAAGCGTGTAGAATCGAGTAAATGGAGCAGGTTTAGATTCAAGAACCTTAGTCGATGTGTTTGATGATCTTCTTCATTATATGATATTGTTCTCTGCTTTTATGTCCAAAATACGGTGTATTTCCATTAGAATTCAATGGTATTTAGGTATTTTTTTTCTCTTCTATTCTGTCCATCATCTAGTATGCTATTGCGCTATTGCTATTTTGCAACCACAACTTAATTTATTTTTTCAGGTACAATTAATCTTACTTTACTTCGTAAGATAATTGCCTATATATAGAATACTCGATATAAAACCTATTCATACAAATACATGCCCACCGTTATTTTGAATTGGTGCTACTGCAGTATATTTTCATATTTTGAATACGTCCGGAAAATATTCCAGAAATTCATCTAAATTGCAAAAAAATATGAAACCTAAAAGTCTTTTCTATTCAAGTTGAGAAAGAGCTGCTCTCTAATGCCTATCAATGGCAATGTCTTGGTATTTAATATACTCATTTCCACCGCTGTTGTATGTATTATCGTTACTGTTAGCTGAGAATTGCGCTCGCCCAGTAAGGCTAGAATGTAGAGTGAAGAAACTACAAGGTCCGTCTAGTATATTGTCACAAAAATCTCCGGCACACTTCATTCACTAAAGGGAATATATTAATCAGAACATATATGAAATTGCAAAATTCTTATTCTCCTGATTTGGTGGTTTTCGCCCCCCTACCCCCTCCATTCCACATACATTCCTCGTTCCCCCTGCTCCTATTCGACAACGTCGAAGAACAGAATAACTAATTGTTCACGTGCGGTGCTCCAAGCTTTCAAAACTGAGGAATCACCAAAGGTATTTCTAAGGAATCCATACTTGTCATGACGTCCATTTTGCAGTGGGCTACAGTGGATTGGTAATCTGTTTTCTCGGAGATATCGCCACCACGATGTTTCCACCAAACCTAAGCCATACTGTTATTACTAAGCGGCACACTATTGAAGAAGTTAGTGGGAAGTTCGCGTACACTCCCGCAAGGTGGAGGACTGTGGGGGAGCCACAGTGGTTTTTTTGAGATTCCAGGGTATAAATAGTGAGGAATGTACGAATGGATGCCAAATGAATTGCAGCTTGTAGATTTGATATTCAAAGTCAATTGCTATACCTGATCTAGTATCTGTAATTGTACCAAGTTTCAGCCTGTTTCTGAACTTATTTTGTATCTTTCCATCACATTTACCCCACATTTTGAAGTTTTTCAGTTTTTCACTCCGAAATGGTTGCGCTCACTAACGACTCTGTAGTCTACACTTTGAACAACGGCGTCAAGATCCCAGCAATTGGCTTGGGTACCTGGCAAGCTTCTGCTCCTGGCCATGCCAGCAATGCCACTAAGGTAGCTTTGCAAAATGGCTACAGACACATTGACACTGCTGCCATCTACAAAAACGAAGAAGAAGTTGGTCAAGGACTCAAGGACTCTGGTCTCAAGAGAGAAGAAGTGTTCATTACCACCAAGTTGTGGAATGGAGACCACAAGAATGCTGCTAAGGCTTTGGATGAGTCGTTGAAGAAGTTGGGTGTAGACTATGTTGATTTGTACTTAATCCACTGGCCTGTCTCCACTGATCCAGCTACTGGAAAAGATTACGAGGACTGGGACTATGTAGACACATGGAAGCAGTTGCAAAAGTTGTACAAGGAAACCAAAAAGGTCAGAGCTATCGGAGTGTCCAACTTCACCAAGTCCAAGATAGAAAGATTGTTGGCTGATCCAGAGGTAGATGTTGTTCCTGCTGTCAACCAAGTTGAGGCTCATCCCTTATTGACCCAGCCTGAATTGTACGACTACTTGAAGGAAAAGAACATTGTCATTGAAGCATATTCTCCTTTGGGATCTACAGATGCTCCATTATTCAAGAACGAGACGATCGCAGCCATTGCCAAGAAGAATGGAGTTGAACCAGGACATGTCTTGATCTCGTGGGCCGTACAAAGAAATACTGTCGTATTGCCAAAATCGGTCACCAACTCTAGAATTATCTCCAATTTGAAGACCTTCACTCTCCCTGAAGAAGACTTTGAAGCCTTGAACAAGTTGTCTGAAAAGGATGGTATTCACAGATGGGCTGACCCATCTTGGAACGACTTCAGCACTTAGATAGTGAAATAGATATCAATCTACAGAGTATCAGAGATTTGTTGTAGCAAATGAAATGGAGACGTAGAGTATATACATTTTAAGACTTCAAGTGTTACAACTACAACAATCACTATATTCATCTACATTCAGACGTTTTCAACCTTCGAAGGAAGTACGGATTTCAGCTTGCGGAGTCCGAATATTTTCGCAAATATTAACTTCTCCTATTGCGTATGCACATCGGAAGTATATCTTGAGCTGGAGAATCGCGCATGGAGCCGCTTCCGTATCAGGAAGTGTTAATATATAAAATTCAACTCGTAAAAAGTCTGGGCAACCAGAAGCTGGAAAATTCCGATAATCTCTTCTTCAAACTAACAAAGAAATCATTAGGCTCCTTCCGAGAAACATACAAAGTTGAAGTTTTCTTTCGATGGAAAAAGTTCTCTGTAAGCTACATTCATTTCAGCTCTCTTTGTAATATGTCTAACCCCACAGAAATCAATAAGGAATTGGTTGAGTACGCCTATGCCAACCTCAACAACTTGCCAAAGGGCGAAGAGTACGAGAAAATGATCCTGTCAGTCCCCTACGACTGTTTCAATCCAACTTTGCATAGAAGAAGAAACTTGGCTCATGAGTTGGCATTGGACTACGAGAAGATTAGAATGTCCCAGTTCGACTTTGACATCAAAGCGCATGCAAAAGCTCGTGTTGAGTATCTCAGGAAGATATTCGGAAAGATTGAAGACGATTTTTTTATTGAACCTCCTTTCAACGTGGATTACGGCTTCAATGTCTCTGTTGGCAAACATTTCTACGGTAACTTCAACATCACCTTTTTAGATTGCACTTTGATTAAAATCGGCGATCTGGTTATGGTTGGCCCCAACGTCTGCTTCACGACGGCAACTCACCCTACGGACCCACAGCAAAGACTCGACCACGTTGAGTATGCCAAACCTATTACAATTGGTAACAACGTCTGGATTGGTTCCAGCGCTACCATATTGCCTGATGTGACAATTGGTGACGGGTGTGTGATTGGAGCAGGAGCAGTGGTGAACAAGAGTGTTCCCGCCAATACTGTTGTAGGAGGAGTTCCTGCTAGAGTTATCAGGAAGTTGAAACCGGCAGACAATGCTGACAGAGCTGCAGCCATTGCAGAAGTTTCTAAGTAGACATTCGGTAGAAGTTTTAAGCAGGGAGTACAGATTAATAAGATTGAATAGATAAGTTGATGATTTACTCCTTTATCTGTCTTTTGTTAAGCATATATATACTTTTATCATAATCAATATAACAGTATATCTACACGTTATCGCTATCTGTATAAGTATATCTAGTTCTATGATTCGATATTTTCACGTGACTTGGAGTGTGACTTGAATAACACCTGGACCGAACAATTAGCTTAGAGTTTACTTTTACTTTTGTCTTTATCAGTACATTCATATCTACAGAAATGTCTTCCAATTGGACCCAGCCGTCGTATACACCGGCAGACGTAGACGATTTTATTATCGCCGATGACGACGATGAAGGCTCTACCCAGCATGGCAGTAGTGGCAGAAACGACTTAAACAGTACCAGTAACGGGATCAACGCAAGTAATAATAACGGTAGCGGTGGAAGCAATATTTTCTCGCAGTTTGGCTTGTTGCCCAAAGTCGATTTATCACAGACATTTGCCCCTTTCACAAATTCATCCAACTTACCGGGTAACAATCGAGTCAGAGAAAGACAGTACTCTGGGGGAGACACCTTGGACGAGCCGGTATGGGCCACTTTGAAACGTGACTTGCTCCAGATAGCTCGGAGATTGGGCATTGTTATCTGGCCCATGCAATTGGCCAAGTTAGCCAAGCAGCAGCAGCTGCGTTTAGTAGATTTCGCTGCCAGCAATGGAATTACTCTTCCGCCGCTGATTACCAACAATCGTAGAATCGACGTTAGCCATACCCCTGATGACGAGGAACAGGTAGCGGGCTTGGGCCTGAGTGTCTTCGTCAAGCAGGACAACTTAGAGTGGGACTTATGGGGACCACTTATCTTTTCGTTGGTATTTTCGGTGACCTTAGGTCTCGCTGCTCCCAAACTGGAGACGAACCTGGTTTTTTCTGGTTCTTTTTCTTTTGTGTGGATTTTCTTCATAGTCATAGGCTTGAACATCCAGTTGTTGGGTGGATCAATTTCGTTTATGTCAGCTATCAGTGCTGCTGGTTACTCGATGTTTCCTATAGTTGTAGGTGCTCTTCTCTCCTGCTTGGTGTTGAAATGGAAGCTTATCCGCCTTGCTCTCATGCTCGTGCTAAACGTTTGGTCTATCTATGCTGGTGTCTTGAGCTTGGAGTGTTCGGGTGTGTTGCCCGGTAGAGTCACCCTAGCCATCTATCCGGTTGCACTTATGTACTCGATCATGAGTTGGCTAGTGGTGATTACCTAGCGATTAGTTAACCAATTAGATGTATATTATCGTAGTTCTATTTTCCAAACTATACGAATAACTGTTTTTATTTTTGAAAGTGTACTATGTGATTCTATAAAGGGTTAGATTAATACACAAACAAAAAGTGAAAGTATGACAGACATGAATACTGTGAACGATTTAGGTATCAATGTACTAGTTCCGTTGTTCACATTATGGGATTTAGAATTGTTGGATTCTGTGGATGGTGCTGAGCTCGAGCTGCTGGTGTCAGAATTCACGATCGAGCTTGAAGACGTTTTGGTAGAGGTTGCAGACGAAACTAAAATCGTCGAAGAATGAGTTTGCTTCGAACGAACTGTAGATTTAGAGCTGTCAGTACTTTCATTGCTAGTAGTATTAGATTCTTTAGAATCCTTGGAGCCGCTGCTTTCGCTGGAGTCTGAACTTGATGGAGGATCAATGACTGCGGAAACATCAGAACCAACAAACAGTGTATCCGTCAAGATGGATTCTTGTTTCAAGATCACTGAACTAACGTCAGCATCCACAAATCCAATCTGCTTCTTTTCCAAGTCGAAGACAGTGTAGAACTTGTTCAAGAACGAAGCCCCCAAAACCCAGTTGTTGTAACCGTCGATTCCCTGAATCTTCAGGGCACATAGCCCCTGTAAACCCGGCTGGTCGTAACTGTCTCCCATGAAGAAAGAGGACGAAACTTCAAGCTGTCCGTCGTCGAGAGAAAAGAAGATGCTGCTGTTTTCTGTATTGCAGGGAAAGGCGTAGTTACCTTTGCCATCCGTGACAAAAGTATTGCCAAAAAGGCTTTCGTGAAGAGCATCCGCGTCAGTAACAGGAAGAACAATGCCAGTGGTTCCTGTGTCTATAATGGCCCCACGACTGTCGAAAGTGAAGGTTTTTTTGGCTGTTGAGTTAGTAGTATCCACCTGTGTTATATTTATCAACCAGTAGGCATTGTCGTTGTCTATGACTTTAGTGTAGATTGTCTTTCCGGGGAAACTGTCGAGATAATTTTGGGCCCCTGCACCAAATATAACCATTCCGCCGAAATCATTTGGAAGAGGATCGAACTCTTTGTTATTGGAATCAACGTGGGTGATCGTCTGGTTGTTTGACTTCAAGAATAATGCAAACATTTCCTTACTGATTCTGTTGCTGGCATAGTATTGGCTGACGATGTTTCTGACTGGGTCATTGTTGTTGGAAGATGAAATCCCAAGCAAGCCGCTGATAGCATAGCCTTTAAACATTTCTGGCGAATTGCTAGTCAATCCGATAGAAAGGTTGCTGAATTCAACTCTACTATTACCAAATGTCAATGAGAGATTGTTTTCTTCCAACGATACAATATCCCCAGCCACGGTTTCTCCCGTGTAAGACAAGTGAAAGTCTGACTCGGGCACAATAGAATCAGAAAAATCATCAAACTTGTTCACTCCCAGCTTGCTACAGCCATTCTCGGTACATGTTTCGTTGTAAAGCCATGTAATGGACGAGCCAGTGTCTAGAAGCAAGGCGAATTGGTCATTGTACTCGTTTCGCGAATCACTGATATTGGCATACAAATAGTAGATCGAACTGGCATTGTCCGTGAAAAGGTATTGGAGATTAACGTTGTCGATGAACACAGGTCCCTCTGTAGCATTCGACGAAGTCGCAACGTCCTTGTGGACAAGCGTGTCGATGTTTTCGTTTTTAATATTAGATTTCAAGTCGATGTCACTAGTGGATGGTAAATCGTCAACTCTGAAATCCTTGACGGGCCATAGAGCGTGGACAGCTCCAAGGTGAAGAAAACCCAACAAGAGGCTAACCTTCATGTTGTGAATGATATGATTGCAATCGACCTAAATCAAGACAATATAGAGAGAGCGAATTGATAAATATGAATAGGAATAAGGAAGTCTTTCGGTGCAAGAAAATGAAGGGCAGAAAAAGGCAGTTGTGAATAAAATGAGCAATAAGTTGAATTAACGTGTCTGTAATCGTCGGTTATGTCATATAGCACAAATCTTTCTGTTCGAGCTCGCCTGACAAGACCACTTGAAAGGAACAGACCTTAACTAAGAAATGGAAAATGATATTGTATGGAGGCCAGAATAAATGGGCAACCGAGACGGATGTAGACCTTAATTTTTTTTTTGAATAGCCTGTAATTGAAAGCTATTTTTAGGCGTCTCTGAGAGACTAAACAAGAGACGAGTGAAGTGGAATGTCAGTCGCAGGCATCGGCCTATAGATTTGGATCTGGGCTGCTATTCAATCCCACTTACTTGGCTATTGTGTCGGTCTGAGATCGAGCCCATTAAAGTTTTCCTAACTAATCGGCTGAGATTAACAGACAGAAATAGCGCTTAAAATCAACTCTTGAACAACTGGGCCATATTTTCTAGATAATATCTGCATACTCGAATAATATTTTCCTATTTGGGCACAATTATTTTTCTACATACACGTCTGCCTTAAAATACAAACAATAACAAAAACACAATACGAGATTTCCAGGATACTCACTCAACGATGGCGGGCTGCGACCGATAAATGAATTGCACGATGGTAATTAAGCAATCTTCACTATGTAGTCGGCACTTGGTAACAGAAGAGAATGCAATCGTCTTCAATCCGCTTGCCCAATCATCTCATGCAATTTTTAAGGTACCATCAATATTTTGACCACTTTAGTACAAATAGTTCTTCGCGCAAATACCATTATTATCAGGCTGCTGAACTTTCCAAATGAATTTTGGAATATAAACATTGAGTAGTGAACCAGTTATACGATACGATATTTTCTTCGGATGTGTCTTTTGTTGTTTTGTTCTTCATCTTTATATTCCTCTATTATGTTTGTAAAATTTCCCGACTCTTTTCTAATGCATCACCACACGTCTGCCTTTCAAATTTCTATCGCACCGCGTGTATTTTTGTGCAAGTAGAAACAAAAATATCTATTGTTCACCACACATCACAGTTGCAACTGTCCATGAAAGGAAATGCGAATCGATTGGAACAAGCTGAAAAAAATACGAATAAAACAAACAATAGTTGTCTATGCATATTTCAGCACTGAGCACGAGGACCCTCTAAGAATGAGCTAAGTGCTTGTGTAATAGCGAAGAACCGTGGTATCGATAAAGTAGTCTTTCAGCCGCCAATTGGGGGAATTTCGTATCTAACAATTGACCGTATCGAGTCTCTACAACATGAGACAAAGCTCCGGAATTTGATGCAAAATCAAATTTTTTGCTTTAACTTAATGAAGTCCGATAATTAACGATACGACATTAGAGTTTCTTTTGTTTCATAGTAGCTCAAATGTGCTCTCTTTTTTATTTGAAGTTTTGCTTGGGCCCCAAAAATATTCTTCACAACAATTATATAATGGTTTCTATGATATCCAAATGTACTGAGTAGCACACTACAATTCATAACAGCTTCTCCCAGTATGTCAGAATTAACCGTAATAGTATTAGAGACAGCCCAATTGGTCTTGATGGCTTGAGCCGTTGGTCAGAAATCAGAGTGAAACCTAGAATATAAACGTTTTGTTGAGGAAAGTGAACAATTCAAGCGAAGAGATCTCGTCATCATTCCGTAGTGTATATTTGAGTGGATAATTATAAGCGATCCATAATTTTAACCTGGGCCTTCCAGAGCGAGTTATCTTGAAACTAAAATTAACTACCTACTTCCGTACTGAAAAATATAATCGGGATAACTGACAGCGGCTAAGATGCTAAACCATTACAGGCAGTAACAGAAACTGGCACACACATGGGCAGAAATACAGTTATTCCTTTTCCACTTGCGTAGTCAGTTGTGGTGATGTTCAGCGCTATTGGAAAGTCGGAAAAAAGGCTAAAATGGATAATGACTTGGCATATTTTCTGGGTAGCTTCTCTTGCCGTATTATTTGATTATTATTAATTTGCGCTTAGAGAGAGACTTAATTCATATCTTAACACACATGCTGTATCACGAAAAATCTAACGGCAAACAAGATTCCTTGGGAACATGTTCATGAACGCTAGCCTAATATGGTAGATATAATCAATATTTTGCCGACACAAATACTGAGGCTAGTGCTCAGTTGAAGATATTCACAACACTAAACCACTTCATGCCCTACACCAAGTCTACTGGTGGATAGTTTCATACGCGTAAACTTGTCAATTTAGTATCGCTCTATAGCCAGTTTCCTCTATTTTGAATGTGAGCTATATTGTCTTTATTCTTTTCCCAAATCCGTCACTCAATTAGATATCTATGTCGTGAGTGTATTGGGTAACTTGTACGTTATTATGTCCACTTATATTTGACTTTTTTCGTTCAAATTATGCCACAGAATGCGCTAACCCGCAATCACTACAATGTGCTTATGTTATTAATATATTAAACCAGTTTATATATTTATATAATGATCCTAGTACAATGACAAATGCCATTGAAACTTCTATAAGAAAACGGGGCAATAATTTATTTTACATGGATGAAGTCAAGAATGGGAAATATGCAAAAATGAAGTTAAACATCTTCGGAGAAGTCTAACGAAGTAGATTTAGAAAAGAATTTAAATTGTCGAAGTGAAGAAATGAACCGTTTAGTTTGTCTAAATCATCAAAATTGCGATGAAACTGACAACTATAATCGAAATTGTGGACTTGTCTGCCTTGATTCTACCAGCAGAACCTTCAAAAGGCACAACCCCTGACGTAGCGGTTGATTCGGCACCGGCGTCTGAGGAGCCAGAGCCATCATTCTCAACTTGTGGTATTGTAGATGAAGTTGAGGAGCCGGCCGTAGGTTCATAACCAGATCCAGAGTTAGATCCAGATTCAGAGTTAGACTCAGAGCCGGAGCCAGAGTTAGACTCAGAGCCGGATCCAGAGTTAGACACAGAGCCGGATCCAGAGTTAGATCCAGATTCAGAGTTAGACTCAGAACCGGAGCCAGAGTTAGATCCAGATTCAGAGTTAGACTCAGAGCCGGAGCCGGAGTTAGATCCAGATCCAGAGTTAGACTCAGAGCCAGAGCCGGAGCCGGAGCCGGGGCCAGATCCAGATCCAGCTTCAGGAACTGAGGATGTAGTTTCACCCGTATTGTCATCTTCATTTGTAGCGCTAGTTGGTGCTCCACCTGAAGTCACCGTGATCTCTACGCAAGCTGAACCTCTGTGACAAACAGTCAGAATGACAGTATCAACAGAGGTGTAAGTAATTGTGTTGGTTCCAACAGCCAAGCCAGAATCAACACCAGTTTCCACAGTAGTTTCAATGGATGATGTGGTGGTAGTATTCCAGTAAGTGCCAAATCCTTCAGAAATACTAGTGGAGCTACTCAAAATTGAAGTACTAGTATACCAATTGCCTTCAGAATCAGTAGTAACAATCACATCGCCAGTCTCTGTAGAAACAGACCCATCATCATTAGTTGAAACAAAAGTTGTGGTGTACTCCGTGAATTCAGGACCGCTAGATGATTCACTAATAATAGAAGTAGTGGTGTACCATGATCCATCGGAGTCAGTAGTAACAATCACATCCCCAGTCTCTGTAGAAACAGACCCGTCATCATTAGTTGAAACAAAAGTTGTGGTGTACTCCGTGAATTCAGGACCGCTAGATGATTCACTAATAATAGAAGTAGTGGTGTACCATGATCCATCGGAGTCAGTAGTAACAATCACATCCCCAGTCTCTGTAGAAACAGACCCGTCATCATTAGTTGAAACAAAAGTTGTGGTGTACTCCGTGAATTCAGGACCGCTAGATGATTCACTAATAATAGAAGTAGTGGTGTACCATGATCCATCAGAATCAGTAGTAACAATCACATCGCCAGTTTCAGTAGAAACAGAGCCATCGCTATTGGTCGTAACAAATGTTGTTGTGTAATCAGTAGCACCACCTTCTACAGACGATTCAGTAACACAGTTAGACCCATCTCTACGACAAATAACAAGTGTGTCACTAGATGTATCTGATACAGACTCACCAATGATAGAGGTAGTAGTGTACCATGATCCATCGGAGTCAGTAGTAACAATCACATCGCCAGTCTCTGTAGAAACAGACCCGTCATCATTAGTTGAAACAAAAGTTGTGGTGTACTCCGTGAATTCAGGACCGCTAGATGATTCACTAATAATAGAAGTAGTGGTGTACCATGATCCATCGGAGTCAGTAGTAACAATCACATCCCCAGTCTCTGTAGAAACAGACCCGTCATCATTAGTTGAAACAAAAGTTGTGGTGTACTCCGTGAATTCAGGACCGCTAGATGATTCACTAATAATAGAAGTAGTGGTGTACCATGATCCATCGGAATCAGTAGATACAATCACATCACCAGTTCCAGTAGAAACAGAGCCATCGTCATTGGTGGTGGTGAATGTGGTGGTGTATTCAGTTGGTTCTTCAGCAGTGATAATAGAAGTAGTGGTGTACCAACTTCCGTCAGAATCAGTGGAGATCAACACATCACCGGTTTCAGTTGACACAGAGCCATCGTCATTGGTGGTGGTGAATGTGGTGGTGTATTCAGTTGGTTCTTCAGCAGTGATAATAGAAGTAGTGGTGTACCAACTTCCGTCAGAATCAGTGGAGATCAACACATCACCGGTTTCAGTTGACACAGAGCCATCGTCATTGGTGGTGGTGAATGTGGTGGTGTATTCAGTTGGTTCTTCAGCAGTGATAATAGAAGTAGTGGTGTACCAACTTCCGTCAGAATCAGTAGAGATCAACACATCACCGGTTTCAGTTGACACAGAGCCATCGTCATTGGTGGTGGTGAATGTGGTGGTGTATTCAGTTGGTTCTTCAGCAGTGATAATAGAAGTGGTGGTGTACCAACTTCCGTCAGAATCAGTGGAGATCAACACATCACCAGTTCCAGTAGAAACAGAGCCATCGTCATTGGTGGTGGTGAATGTGGTGGTGTATTCAGTTGGTTCTTCAGCAGTGATAATAGAAGTAGTGGTGTACCAACTTCCGTCAGAATCAGTGGAGATCAACACATCACCAGTTCCAGTAGAAACAGAGCCATCGTCATTGGTGGTGGTGAATGTGGTGGTGTACTCAGTTGGTTCTTCAGCAGTGATAATGGAAGTGGTGGTGTACCAACTTCCGTCAGAATCAGTGGAGATCAACACATCACCGGTTTCAGTTGACACAGAGCCATCGTCATTGGTGGTGGTGAATGTGGTGGTGTATTCAGTTGGTTCTTCAGCAGTGATAATGGAAGTGGTGGTGTACCAACTTCCGTCAGAATCAGTGGAGATCAACACATCACCGGTTTCAGTTGACACAGAGCCATCGTCATTGGTGGTGGTGAATGTGGTGGTGTATTCAGTTGGTTCTTCAGCAGTGATAATAGAAGTGGTGGTGTACCAACTTCCGTCAGAATCAGTAGATACAATCACATCACCAGTTCCAGTTGACACAGAGCCATCGTCATTGGTGGTGGTGAATGTGGTGGTGTATTCAGTTGGTTCTTCAGCAGTGATAATAGAAGTAGTGGTGTACCAACTTCCGTCAGAATCAGTGGAGATCAACACATCACCGGTTTCAGTTGACACAGAGCCATCGTCATTGGTGGTGGTGAATGTGGTGGTGTATTCAGTTGGTTCTTCAGCAGTGATAATAGAAGTAGTGGTGTACCAACTTCCGTCAGAATCAGTGGAGATCAACACATCACCGGTTTCAGTTGACACAGAGCCATCGTCATTGGTGGTGGTGAATGTGGTGGTGTATTCAGTTGGTTCTTCAGCAGTGATAATAGAAGTAGTGGTGTACCAACTTCCGTCAGAATCAGTGGAGATCAACACATCACCGGTTTCAGTTGACACAGAGCCATCGTCATTGGTGGTGGTGAATGTGGTGGTGTATTCAGTTGGTTCTTCAGCAGTGATAATAGAAGTAGTGGTGTACCAACTTCCGTCAGAATCAGTGGAGATCAACACATCACCGGTTTCAGTTGACACAGAGCCATCGTCATTGGTGGTGGTGAATGTGGTGGTGTATTCAGTTGGTTCTTCAGCAGTGATAATAGAAGTAGTGGTGTACCAACTTCCGTCAGAATCAGTGGAGATCAACACATCACCGGTTTCAGTTGACACAGAGCCATCGTCATTGGTGGTGGTGAATGTGGTGGTGTATTCAGTTGGTTCTTCAGCAGTGATAATAGAAGTAGTGGTGTACCAACTTCCGTCAGAATCAGTGGAGATCAACACATCACCGGTTTCAGTTGACACAGAGCCATCGTCATTGGTGGTGGTGAATGTGGTGGTATACTCAGTGAATTCCGGACCAGTAGATGAAGTTTCAGACGACGACGATTCAGAAGAAGACGCCTCGGACGACAAAGATTCAGATGAAGTCTCAGATGAGGAAGTCTCTGAAGAAGATGTCTCAGACGACGAAGATTCTGATGAAGATGTCTCTGACGAAGAAGTCTCTGATGAAGAAGTCTCAGACGACGAAGTCTCTGATGAAGAAGTCTCTGATGATGAAGTCTCTGATGAAGATGTCTCTGATGAAGAAGACTCGGACGACGAAGATTCAGACGACGATGTCTCAGATGACGAAGATTCAGATGAAGATGTCTCAGACGACGAAGATTCAGATGAAGAAGTCTCGGACGACGAAGATTCTGATGAAGAAGTCTCTGAAGAAGAAGTCTCTGATGAAGATGTCTCTGATGAAGAAGTCTCGGACGACGAAGATTCGGAGGACGATGTCTCAGACGACGAAGATTCAGATGAAGAAGTCTCAGACGACGAAGATTCTGATGAAGAAGTCTCTGATGAAGATGTCTCTGATGAAGATGTCTCTGATGAAGATGTCTCTGATGAAGAAGTCTCAGACGACGAAGATTCAGATGAAGAAGTCTCTGATGAAGAAGTCTCTGATGAAGAAGTCTCTGATGAAGAAGTCTCGGACGACGAAGATTCGGAGGACGATGTCTCAGACGACGAAGATTCAGATGAAGAAGTCTCAGACGACGAAGATTCAGATGAAGAAGTCTCTGATGAAGATGTCTCTGATGAAGAAGTCTCGGACGACGAAGATTCGGAGGACGATGTCTCAGACGACGAAGATTCAGATGAAGAAGTCTCGGACGACGAAGATTCTGATGAAGAAGTCTCGGACGACGAAGATTCTGATGAAGAAGTCTCTGATGAAGATGTCTCTGAAGAAGAAGTCTCTGAAGAAGAAGTCTCTGAAGAAGAAGTCTCCGATGAAGATGTGTCTGATGAAGAAGTTTCGGACGACGAAGATTCGGAGGACGATGTCTCAGACGACGAAGATTCAGATGAAGAAGTCTCAGACGACGAAGATTCAGATGAAGAAGTCTCTGATGAAGATGTCTCTGATGAAGAAGTCTCGGACGACGAAGATTCGGAGGACGATGTCTCAGACGACGAAGATTCAGATGAAGAAGTCTCAGACGACGAAGATTCAGATGAAGAAGTCTCAGACGACGAAGTCTCTGATGAAGAAGTCTCTGATGATGAAGTCTCTGATGAAGATGTCTCTGATGAAGAAGACTCCGACGAAGATTCAGACGACGATGTCTCAGACGACGATTCAGATGAAGATGTCTCAGACGACGAAGATTCAGATGAAGAAGTCTCAGACGACGAAGATTCAGATGAAGAAGTCTCTGATGATGAAGTCTCTGATGAAGATGTCTCGGACGACGAAGATTCGGAGGACGATGTCTCAGACGACGAAGATTCAGATGAAGAAGTCTCGGACGACGAAGATTCAGATGAAGAAGTCTCAGACGACGAAGTCTCTGATGAAGAAGTCTCTGATGATGAAGTCTCTGATGAAGATGTCTCTGATGAAGAAGACTCCGACGAAGATTCAGACGATGTCTCAGACGACGATTCAGATGAAGATGTCTCAGACGACGAAGATTCAGATGAAGAAGTCTCAGACGACGAAGATTCAGATGAAGAAGTCTCTGATGATGAAGTCTCTGATGAAGATGTCTCTGAAGAGGAAGCCTCGGACGACGAAGATTCAGATGAAGATGTCTCCGAAGAGGATGAATAGCTAGATGGAACTTCAACAATGACAGTGTCAGTACCACCTTGTGTATCAGAGATGGTCACAGTAGTGGTGTCAGTACCAGTCCAAGTAGACGTGATAGTAGATTGAGCATTAGATGGAACTTCAACAATGACAGTGTCAGTACCACCTTGTGTGTCAGATACAGTTATGGTAGTGGTGTCAGTACCAGTCCAAGTAGACGTGATAGTAGATTGAGAGTTCGATGGAACTTCAACAATGACAGTGTCAGTACCACCTTGTGTATCAGAGATGGTCACAGTAGTGGTGTCAGTACCAGTCCAAGTAGACGTGATAGTAGATTGAGCATTAGATGGAACTTCAACAATGACAGTGTCAGTACCACCTTGTGTGTCAGATACAGTTATGGTAGTGGTATCAGTACCAGTCCAAGTAGACGTGATAGTAGATTGAGAGTTCGATGGAACTTCAACAATGACAGTGTCAGTACCACCTTGTGTGTCAGAGATGGTCACAGTAGTGGTGTCAGTACCAGTCCAAGTAGACGTGATAGTAGATTGAGCATTAGATGGAACTTCAACAATGACAGTGTCAGTACCACCTTGTGTATCAGAGATGGTCACAGTAGTGGTGTCAGTACCAGTCCAAGTAGACGTGATAGTAGATTGAGAGTTCGATGGAACTTCAACAATGACAGTGTCAGTACCACCTTGTGTGTCAGATACAGTTATGGTAGTGGTGTCAGTACCAGTCCAAGTAGACGTGATAGTAGATTGAGCATTAGATGGAACTTCAACAATGACAGTGTCAGTACCACCTTGTGTATCAGAGATGGTCACAGTAGTGGTGTCAGTACCAGTCCAAGTAGACGTGATAGTAGATTGAGCATTAGATGGAACTTCAACAATGACAGTGTCGGTACCACCTACAGTATCAGTAACTGTAAGAGAGGTAGTATCCGTACCAGTCCAAGTAGAAGTAACTGTAGTAGTAGGGTTCGAAGCGCAGCCTGCAGTAATGGTGGAAGTACTGGTAAACCAGGAGTAATTGGAGTCTGTGGAAATGATGACATCATCAACTTCCGTACAAGGAAATCCAGCAGAATTGGTGGAAGTTGCAGTTGTAGTAGACTCAGTAGCACTTGTACCTGGTGCAGGTGGAAGTAACTTGCATGGTTGACATACCGATGGCACTGGGTTGGGTGGAGGACCAGAGTAGGTAACTGCTCCAAAAGGAACTGAGGCTAAACCAACGTTGTCATCTGTTACGATGGAAAAAAGAGATGGATTATAACCTAAACCAATGTTAAACTTCATAGATAACAACCCAGCACCATTAAGAGTCAAAATACCGGTTTTGGTATCGTATGAGTAAGCAGTGAGCAAAGGAGGAGCGTTTACAAGTGGAATATCTAAACCAATCTTGTTGCCGTTACCGAACCCAGCCACGTTATATGTCTTGGGTGCACTGATGGCAGTAGCTCGTATTGAGGACGCAGAGTCTGCCAAATTAAATACCTGGGTGTTAGCGATATTCAAAACGGTATTAGAAAAGAAAATACTAGAGTCGTTATCTAAAGTTGTACAACCAGTACCAGCAATGTTGGTAGTCTGCGTATACAATTCATTGTAAAAGCAAATTTGACCATTATTGTTAATAGTCCCAAGAGGGGCTCCCAATGTGACGGGACCTGTAGTTCTGGTATTTTGGTAAAATACCAACAAGCCGTTATTGTTCCATGATGGGGAGATAATCAGGATCGATGGCACACCAACAGAACCGTCTGCACCCAAGTACATTTCACCATTATTGGTGAACGAAAGGCCAGCAATATTGTACGTTGGTGCTAGTAAAGACTTAACAGCATTGAAGGAAACAATACCATTATTAGTAAAAGTACCCAGCGCAACACCAACCTGTAAGGAAATTAGAGGACTGGTGCCCGTTATGTACAATCCCGAGCCTGTACCTACATTGACATTACCAGCAAAGGCAGAAATTGCATTATCAATGATTGACCAATAAACACCATTATTAATGGTCGTATCACCAACTCCAAGGGTAATAGTACCACGAGAAATGGTGTTTTGAGTAATAGTTGCAGCCATCGCTGCGGATATCAAAGCGAAAGCTACAAGAATGTATTTTCGAAGCAACATCTTGTTACACTTGTGTGGATGAAGTCAAGTGAATCAGTATAGGCATAAAATGAAAAAGAACAAGAAATTCCCTGGTATATATTTGCAAGTGGACAATTATCAACGAATCATATTGTGGACAACGTTGGGCGTGATACGGCAAGACTAACTTGAAACTCAAACGGGTGCAAATGAACCACAGCAAAAATATTGCAAAATTTTATGAAAGCGACGTCCAAAAACAAAGATGCAAGACTAATACAGACAACCAGCAGTACAAGCATCAGCAGGAACTAAAAAAAGCAGTAAATGCAGTTGATGTGTGAAGTACAAGTGCACCCTTACTGACTCTCTGTAGATCAATTCCACGTCTATGCTTTTCGAATCCAGAGATTTCATACGTCAGCAAAATGCACAAGCCGCGGATAACAATGAGTCTTCTTCTAATTGGTACTTTTAGATAAAGTCGTAATATTTCATACTGCTCCTCGAATTTCATCTACTCTATCTTCAGATCAAAATCGTACAATAGTACATTTTATCGAGCATTCATTATGTTTGCACACATAAAGGAAGTTTATCTAACCCGATCTATTCTTTGGACTCGAAGCCAGTACTAAATTGTCACTAGACCAGCTGGGCAACGCCAAACATCAAAACACAACTGATAGTCGTCTAGTTATCTTCCTAGTTGTAGATAAACGGTTGCCCTAAAGCTAAAGATTCAGTTTCATCTTGCCAAGTCTTCACGAGGACGCCTGGAGCAGTCACGGAAACGTGTGCAAAAGACATCTACGTTTGATGAAATCTTCTAGTAAGAAGAAGAGTTCATTTTTGATATTTTTTGCAGGTCAAATTTGACGTTTTGGTCTGTACATAAATATTCGCTGCGTAGTGCTGCATCTTTTCTCCTCTGAATGTTCCGATCTATGAAAAGGAATTGGAATCTATGAGGTTGAGGCGCAGGACAGATATATAGAAAAATAAAGGGTCTGGTACATTTCCATTGCAGTATTTCTTGTCACAAGAAGCAGTATTGTGGTTGCGTACCTACTTTTTCCACATATAAATGATTAACGTCACTGGTGTGTTTCGGTGGCATTAGTGATACACACTTCACTAAGGGCTTTTGCTTGAAGCACATGCTCATCACCATAACCGACCCGGTCCACAAAAGGCATGTACTCATTTTGAACGCCTGGTTTTTCAAATTTAAGGCGACTCTAAAATTGTACGCATGCACAATCGAGTAACGGACAATAGCCAGTGGCTCCCCCAGTTGGCACTCGTGAGATCGATGATATCTACCCCCAAGCAAAACGACCCACTTCAGGTACTAACAGGTGAGCTTGAACAATATATACCATATGGTTAAGTTAGGTTGAAAAACCAGCAAAGGTCATCTGACCCTAAAGCTTGGACAATGTCAAGCTTTCAGATCTGGCCCCCAAAGCAATTTCTAAGATTTAAGAAACTACCCCACTATTTCCATTGAAACAAAGATCTAAAAGGTAAGAATCGGCTACTTGAATTTCACCGATATGCATTCTTCAGACGTGGAATAGAAGGCAAGACTACGTCTTGTTAATTGTACGATATAATGACATACTTGTAGATGTGAGTTTCAACAAGATAATAATATTAAGTCTGTTCTATGTCTGGTCTATGTTGTAGAGGACAATGAACTCATTTCTGTTGAGTTCGAGCTCCTTAGGGTATCGAAGATACCAAGAAGCAAGTTCACTCCTCGTAACTTTTTAAATCTGCAAAATATTGCCTAGCTCACGAGTCCGAATGTCATTTAATATAAAATGTATTCTTTGATATGTACAAATCTATATTTCAGTTGGAAATTCGTATGATATAGTAACTATTTTACGTATGCGGACGCAAGAGTCTGGCTCCGATTCCAAGAAATAGAACGACCGTCGGTGAGAAATTTCAGCACTATTTGTTGGACCAAGGCTCCACTCTGCATCTTTTTAGAATCACGGTTTGGGCGAGAACTTGACTTTAGTGGCCAACTAGTCGAATAAGTAATCCAATCATAATGTGCTAGTATGGCTTCTTATCTAATAAAAGATGCAAAAGATGTTCAGCTACCTGTGTTCTGCTAACTGAATTGTGCCATGAAGCAAACAATTATGCGTTTCGGCCAAGACATTCTATTTTTTTGCCGAAAAACGCACATAATAGTAGCCGAAATTCAGAGGCTGAAACGATCAACAAAGAGAACGAAAAACCCTTGAAGCTTTTCTTTACATTAGGAAATTAAGTTTTACGCATACGCAAGCACCAAAAAATACGTCCATTGTCTGTTTCACCCTGCATCTAAATTTAGCTGTGGCTAAGTTCCGGACTGTGAAAATTGTTAATGATTGAAAGTCAACTTCCAGACTAGAGATGAAAAAAGCAAATTAAGTCTTGGATGCATGAGAAGAAGAGAAATTGTTCCGATCGGCCAAATTACTTTCTTTGGCATGAAAATTCCAGAAAGGGGTTATACGATCAGTGGATAAACGCTCGTAGGTCCAAACCGCAGAGACGTCACAGATCCAGACAGCAATATGTAAATATAACTCAATGTGAACTTGGTCTTTTTCACAATACAATCCACGCCAACATATATAAGTAAGAGCTATGTTATATATAAAAGTGACTACCAATAGAATAAATACCATTGATAACAGAAGCATTCAAGCGAAGAGAAAAAGTCGGAAATGTATTTGCGCACATTAAGAGAAATCAGTTTCAGACTCGAAACAAAAACTAATATGTGAAAAAGCGAGATAACTTGAGGGAAATTAATCCCGATCCTTTCTTAGAATAAATGGCACGACTATATAGAATCTTCTTCTAAGCCGTACCAATAGTTTTTATCAAACTTAAAGGACACCACCATCAGCTGATATTAATTTTTTTTTCGATTTGGCATGTACTACTATCCAATCTTACAGAGTACGAAGGCTTCTTTCTAATCCGTAGCTAAAGTTTGGAGAAAACCAAAAAGTTAAAACACCCAGTTGAAAATACCCGAAATTAATATCCTTAGAAACCTCTTTTTTTTACGAAATGGCATGTATTATGATCTGCTACAGAGTATATAAATCTTCCTCTAATCCATACCGAAAGGTGGAGGGAATCCTAGGATAAAAACCTCCGAATGACATTACCTAAAAAAACACATAAGTGATATCTTTGGAAAGCAACAGAAGTTACAACTATTTTATTTTATTTTACACGTGACTGACCGCGTGATTAGGCACGTGACTAATCACGTGCTGTATAATGACAATTGGAGTGAATGTGTAATTTTGTGCGATATTTTGCTGGATGGCGCATTCGCTGGACCGGCGAGTTTGGAGTTCCCGTCAGCTGACGGTGCCTTTGAACGAGTCGCAGGTTCGTTTCCAACAAGATACATTTATTTCGTGATGAATAACATGGATGTGAACAATCTCTGAGTGTGATCAAACGGTTGCACATAGATTACAAAACCTGCCTTCCTACTGATAAATAAAATTTTTATTAGTTGAACTACTACGTTCACAATTCAGTGGGATTCGTATTCCTCTATTATATTATACTAAAATAGCTTCTACTCCATGGCGCTAGTTGTTTGTCCTATTTTTGGTGTGATGGCCACGATGGTATAACTTGATCTACAAAACGTATTGGCTAAGTAATCAGCTGGAGATCTTCCACCTCTGTCTCCTCTTCTTTCTTTCCAACTTGGAGACTTTCTCAAGATCATCTTCACTTGGTTCGTAGATATGCCATAAAGTGTAATGCGGCAAACCGCCGACTCTGAAACCCATTTTTTTGGCCATCTTACCAAATGCTTCTGTCTCGGCGTGGTTCAAGAATGTGAACGCTGGGAAATGAACTCCCTGTCTGAAGATCTGGGCTCGTGCCAATATCGACACCCCACCAACACCATCCAAATCGACTACTTCTTTAGGATTTCCATTGGCGTCTCTTATAAATCCTAAATGTACTCTCCATGTTGGATACTCGGCGTACCCTTCTACAATTACGTCGTCTTCGTCCAATTTTTTGGCCAATTCCAATGCTGGGTCTGATTCTATCCACGAGTTCAAGTCATAGGCCTGTTCCTGCTCATCCAAGAAAGTGGGTAAAGGTCTCCACACATTAGGTACCATCACATCGTAGTCGTGTTGCATCAACTCTTCGATCACATTACCGGGGCATGTTTCGATATCCACATCTCTCCAATAGACCCATGAATGGTACGGCTTCAAAGAACTTGAAGTCAACCAGTTTCTGGCTCTTCCCATCAACTTACGACGAATACCCTGGACCTTAACAGCATGTCTATCGCTGAAGCCTTGGCCAATGATTTGACCAAAGTCCTTCTTGAAGATCGACACCGATCTGAACGGCTTTCTATAGCCCTTGTGATGTTCGGGATTCAGATAAGCTCTACGGACTCCATCCATATAGTTCTTGTCCATGTAGTTTTTGTATAAGTCAGATGAGCCACGAACATCACTCTTCTTTCTTTCTTCGTCCTCTGCTCTTAACTTGTCTACCAATGTTCCGTTCTGCAAGGAAACAGAGTAGTCAAAAACTGTTTCCAATGTCCTGTCGTCTGGCGAGCAGTCGGATACCAAAAACGCTATGTCGATCAAACTATGGTCGTAGGTCAAGTTCATGAGGTTATAGAAAGCCATGGGCAATACTGCTTCGGCATTTCTCAAAGGCATAAGAAACAAAACTACATCGCCTTGAGAAAGGCCATCAGCCGAGCCTCTGTAGTCCTGCAAGTCAAAATATTCAACTTCTGAGGCGTAATGATCTACAGGCTCTGAGCCCAGATTCCGGACTCCAGCATCATTTTCACCACCAGCCACGTTGGACAAGTCCACATTCTGGCCGTTATCGCCAGGACTGTGCTGTGTGACACCATCTTTGGTCACCAGGAAAAACTCGTAGCTATCTTCATTGGTTAAAGTTTTGCGCAAGAACAATGTATATATCACCAACACGGTCGCCAATCCAATAATTGTTCGAATAAAAGTAGTCCTACGGTTGTACCTTCGCGGAGTCAACTTCTTGTATCTGTTAATGTTAGTAAAACTGAACAAAACGGAGGTTCCGCAATTTGCAAAGAACCAAAGTACATCCCCTTCAAAGTATTTTCAACATCTACAAATAACTTGAAAATCTAACTCATTATCTTTTGCGGTAACATCAGCATATTCAATAAGGTCGGTACGCGTCTTTGTCTTCATTTTCATTTTCAAACTTGTCGATCCAATATTCGGCCCAGATCATAACAAGAATAGAACATTGATACTGTAGTACAACAACGGACTAGTGAAGAAATGTGTTTATGGATATCTGGCGGTCTTGCCATACATATGTAGCAAAATTTTCTGGATTTTGAAAGTAAGAAGAAGACTCGATATTGATGTAATAAAAATAGAAATTGGCACTTGCGAATTGGAATACTATCAGACATGAATTGGCTTCAAGTTATGATTTCCAGAGGAAAAAAAGAAAATACTTACATCGGAAGATCGGACTTCTTCCCGTACGTGTCGAGAACCATGTTAACAGAAACAACGCCTGGGATCAAGAAGTTGGAGACACAAAGTATGCGGTGTGATTCAAATAAACTTAATGGATTTGGTGATTTTTCTGTTGTTCTTTTCCAATATGTGTGGTTTTCGGGGTGTCGCACAATTTTCAACAAAGTCGTTTCAGTCGTGCACGGTAGGCGCACGTAGATAAGCAGGCGGCTTGAACAGTACGACATTATTGCAACATATCCAGGGAATTTGGGATCATGGAAAAAGAGTTGATGACAGATAAGAATAGCAGAGTAATGCCATGAGGGGAAGTTAGAAGTTAATTCGTTTGCCTCAGGTTTCGTGTAAACACAAATGTCTTTCATCTTGAAGATGCTGTCATATCATAGACGAAGGTACCTTTGGAACTAATTCCTATTAATCTGTTACAGAAAGAGTCGTCAAGTGTTAAGAACTTTTACTACTCTGATCGATACAGAAGGTAATCATTCATTGTCTTAAGCACTCGTTTCCTTACTTTGAAATATGTAACATCAGTTGTAACATTGGTCTAGTCCAACGCTACAAAATCTTAGCCACATGCTATGAAATTCATTTGCAATACAAAATAGATTTTCAATCCTATATATCTCAAATTTCCTGTGAGTTTTCAAACAAAATAATATGGCGCAAAGCTCATCAACATCAAAAACAAAGATACTATCACCTTGTGGTCCATTTTGAAAATCTTCGTTTATTGCAAGAGGATATCAATTCAAAATTTCTCGTTTGCCTCTTTCATATTGATTTAAATTGAAATAGTACTGCGCGACTTCTGAGTCGTTTTATATATTCTTCACATCAAGACTTTTAATAGGAGAGGTGCGAGAACCTCTAGTTAAATATTCAATGCAATTAGATGCCTGTTTAATCTGCAAGGAGCTTCATCAAAACTCTGGCATGTTCGCAAATCAATGTGCTTTCATAACAATATATGAGAGAGTAAAGAAGTTCGCATTGTTGAAGTACCTGCTAACAAGATCAAAGTTTGAAATGAGGAACAGCTTGTGAGAAGAATATATTGATCTCAGTGGGACTTCATTTTAATGGTTTTCGCAACTGCGCTTTTTCAATTTCATTTCCCTCAGACAAAGTACATGATATCTTAGAACAGTTTTTTTACATGATATTATGAACTGTTAAGTCAGAGCACCAACCTGTACATTCGGATGAATTGATGAATAACTTTATCCTCCAGATTAAGATTATTCTTGTTGCGAATTATTTAACAATCCGAGCGAGGTCAACCTTCAATTGATGCAATAAAATAATATATCTTGTCGGCAAGCTATTTTCTTTCCTGTCAATGCTAATTTGAGACTTGGGTTGATCGAGTGTATGAATGTCCTTTAGAATGAGTTACTTTTTGTTGTCATAATCTGACTAGTTTTTACCGAAGTGCCGAACTTCTACCCCTGTAAAGCCAGTATTTTGAATTTCTTGTACGTCTGAGAATTAAGGAATAATAAAATGGATGGATGATAGTTTGCAACTATTGCAGGTGAGTTTCGCCAAAAGGATACATTGCTATTGTACAATAATTACTTTCTACTCAAATTACTACTATTTTTCAGAAAATAAAAAGAGTGAGTTTGTAGAAGAACATCCTATTCAATTGTTCCCTTAAAGTTCTCCGTCAAGATAAGTCCTCAGGGAATGCCTTCTTAGAAGAGCCATACAAGCCAAATCCTGTCTACGGTTAGTCTGATTGAATGTACAATTTGATTTTTGCCAAATCCAGTATTCTTATATCAATAAATATGAAGAGTTTCAATGCTCGATAAGATTAGACCACCTCCAAGAGGTCGTTGTCTTCAGGTTTAAACCATTCGTCCCTCAAAGTATTCCAGCATGCTCTGGCGACAGCAACTGCCCCTGATTCACTGACGCTGGATTTACCTTCAATATATACTTTCAATTTTGGTTCGGTTCCAGATCCACGGCAAGTGAATCTCACATGTTCATCGGATTGTGAGTTGAGTGGCTTCAAGATGGCAGTGATCATCTGCGACTTTGGATCTACTGGAAGGTCTGGAATATTATTTTCCGTGGTGGAATCGAAACCAACAGTAAGATCCCTCCAAGATAAGACATCAAAGTTGCCAATGGTCTTAGGGTATTTTTGAGGTGAGAAGGAAGAACGCACATTTTCGAAAATTTCACGAGTCTTGCTCAAATCATTCAACTTATAATATCCATTGCATTCTTTGAACCAGCCATACTTGGCGTAACCTTCATTCAATTTGTCTACTGGATCAAAGTCTGTTTCACCAGTAGCGAACCAACGATTGTATAGCTGTAACCAGATAACAGCAGCTGATATCCCATCCTTGTCATTTACAAGGTTGAACATGAATCCGATGGCTTCTTCGTAGCCGAAAGGAACATTGTAGCCTTCGTTCTTGAGTTCAATGGCCCTGTTTCCAATCCATTTGAAACCTGTCAAGGTGTCAATAAAATGGAATCCATTCTTGTCTGCCATAGATTTCAAGATCTGTGACGAGACTGTGGAATTAACCAAGTAGGTATTTGCAAGTTGGTCCTTTGGAATATTTTCTATAGTAAACATAGCGAACAAGAAGCCAATTTCATTACCAGTCAATTGCTTCCAGTTACCTTGCTTTGTCTTTATGGCGGCACTGAATCTGTCCGCATCAGGATCGCTCGCAAGAACTAACTTGTAGCCCAAAGACTCTGCCTTCTTTATGGCCAAGTCCAAGGCTCCCTTTTCTTCTGGGTTAGGGAACTTGACTGTGGAAAAGTCAGGATCAGGGAAGGCCTGTTCATGTACAACTTTGAATCTAGCATTATCGAAAAGATCTACTGTCTTTTCAAAGATTTCTAAGCCAACCCCGTGCAATGGAGTGTAGACGAAGTCGAAATTGAGCTTGGAATCCAAGATCAACTTGGACTTAACTGCCTCAACATAAGCCTCCGAAGTGTCCTTCCTGACTACCTCCAAGAGATTATTTTCAATACCCCTAATGAAATTACCTGTAACATCCCAGACGTTATCGGCTTTCCATGGAGCTAAGTTTTTCTCTATGGAAGAAGCGATACCTTCGTCATGAGGGGGGATAATTTGACACCCATTACCGTAGTACACTTTGTAACCGTTGTCCCTAGCAGGATTGTGAGAGGCGGTCACCATAACACCTCCAGAAGCACCATAAAGGTCAATAGCAAACGGAACTAATGGTGTATGGACATAGCCTCTTTCAGTTTCTGGGTTTTGGGCGTAAGCTGTCAGAGAAAATTTGATGGATGCTTCCGACAAATTCTCGATGGAACCCAAATAGTACACCTTGATATCCTTAGCAATAGCTACACTAGCAGTGATCTCGGCAAACCGCTGAGAGTTATATCTGTGATCGTATCCGACAACTATAGAAACTGGACTCTCTGGAGAAGTCCTGTTGTCCAACAAATATTGGATTAAGCCCTGAGAAGCTTGCAAGATGGTAACGTCGTTCATATGGGCAAATCCAGACTCCATGGATGAACGCAAACCAGCGGTTCCGAAGGCTATTCTGTTGGCCAACTTCAGGTGTAGTTGAGCATACTGCTTGTTCTTGAGAAGTAAAGCAATTTCATTGCGAGATTCAGGGTTTATATCTACGGCAAGCCAGTCCTGGACCAATTGGTCTAGCCTGGCAACGTCATAAGCTTCTGCCATAGCAAATGGTAAGTCTTAGCGAAGTTGCGTTAAAGAAGATTGCTAAATAGTAAAATAACCCAAGAACTCTACTTGCGAGAAGGCAAGTGGATCAGTCTATATATAATTTTTTTTCACTCACTCGCAATACTTTTCGTGGGGAAGCAAACGGCACTATACGAAGATGAGCAAAAGACCAAGAATTGTGAATGAGCAAAGCGGCATTCTTTGCTTTGTGCTCCCCGAAGGGCCCCATATCTCTGGGATTCCACAATATATACGGACTTCAGTATTAGGAATTGTCAATGTAGTTCCGGTACACCGGTTTAAGAAGGGACTTACGCGTTTATACAAAAATATTGATTGGCAAATTTTAATCGGTGTACCGGATGGTACACATATATCCTGCTACAAGATTTGAATTGAATTGGATCCAAATATAGTACAGTATTTTATTCTATTATAAATGTTCTGAAGGATCTGATCCTCGATTAGATTGATTGTCAATTTTGATTTTATTTCTTTTCTGCTTCTTGTCTTATCATGATTTCGTCTACCCGTAGCTTAAGTTGAATTCTTGCACGGTTGAGTCTTCGGCAACTCCAACGAACCTAATCTCGTTTTCGTTCTTGAAACTTTCGTCGTTGACATTAGTCAACAAATGAATTGCCTGCAAAGTAGATAAATTTGTAAAACTCTCCATGCTGTAGTTGTTTTTCCATTGTTTGCCCTTCTTGATGTATTTATGTAATGCGATGGTGTTTGAGCCTCCTAAGCTAACTACAATACTGGAAGAAGGGTCTATGACGAAATCACGCAAAGGCTCCTCAAAGGTAATATTATGGACGAGGGTCGACTTTCTTAAATCAAACACATCAAGACGGCTCTTTTCTCCATCTGTGGAACCTACTAGCAACCAGTACCCGTTCGGAGCAAACTTTACTTTGATGACATTTGTGTAGAAAGGTTCAAGAACAGTCATTTGTTCAGCAGTAGATGTGCCGTAGACTTTAACCTCCTTACTGTCATTTCCAATAGCAAAGAGAGCTCCATCTGGATGGAAATCTCCTGTCCTTATGTTGCTGTCCGACATTGGGGATTGGTACAATAATGATTGCTCTCTGATTGAATCATGCAAGGCCCACACATTATCTTCTCCCAAGGTTATGAACAAGTTAGTTAACTTAGGGTGTACTAAAATCTGCAAGATGGCCCCGCTGTGGTTGTTTTTAAACGTCCTCTTATTTTGGCCAATTATGATTTTATTCTTATATGCTATTATGGGTAATGGTTCGCTTTCCACCAAAACAAAGTTCACAGCTGTAATAGTCCCCTTTGAAGCTGTGGATTTTGTAAGAATATCATCACCTTCTCCCGCAAAGGCAAATTTCGCCAATTGTCCTGTTGATGTACCTACAAGAAGCAGCTTTGTTTCCGAATCTAAGAATGAAGCTGTACTTTTCTTGAACGGCTGGCCCTTCTTCTCTATAAATTCGACGCTAATTTGGGCGTCTGGAGCAATATCAAATACTGGCTTCTGACTCTTGTGCAATGAGAATAAAACTTCACGTGCCTGGTTGATCTCTTCTGCTGGTATTTCATCTATGGAGCCAGCAATGGCTTTGCCATTGCCATTTTCTGAGTTATTCACAGCCTCAGCAGTTTCTCCAACCTCCAGTTTTCCAATTGAAATTGCCAATTCTTGAAGTGCAGCCTTGGCTTCATCTCTCTCGCGAATGGCATTGGCTGCCACACGTACAGCCGCATCGTGGTGATATAAGGCGGCACTTAGTTCTTCTCTAGCCTTGTATAACTGCTTTCTCAAAGTGAAAACTTCCAACGCCAATGCATCCCATTCGTTTTGGAAAGTCGACAAGAGCGCTGGAATTGATGTTGCTGATGAGATACGAGGTGGAATCACTTCCGATACTGAAGTTTTCACTGCAATTAGCTCCTCTACAGTCAAAGGCTGGTCGCTGATAGGATCTGTTCCAGCTGTAGAAATGTAGCTTTCAATGTGTTTCCTATCGAAAATAGCCCCGCTCTTCGGGGAAATTACCGGATCCGATGCTTGTTGGCCGGAAATTGAGCAGATCATCATCTAAGAACTTATAAACGCCTGCTTAATGAACCATGAAAAAGAGAACGAGAGTATAAATGTTAATAGAGCGACATCTTGTGAGCTTTTCAGGATGCCCACGACATCGCGACACATAATAGATAAGCGCGACATTATTCACAGACCTCCCCTTTCCTATCAATACTGGAATCCAGCTCATGTTCACCGAAGATTCTACGCATAGTGAATGTTCTCATGCTGTGCATAATTCTGATGAGTATTGAATTATATATTTAAAACCCGAAAAACGAAAATTATAAGAACTGAAAGAAACTATATAGGGAGACGCATGTGTTCAAATTGGGTGCAAATATTTATTTGCAGCTCAATCACTGTCACTTTCGACCATGTCTTCTTTGTGATCGTAAGCAACTGGAGGTTGTACAGCTCTGTATCTTCTACGGCCCGTACCAAAGAGTCCACAGCAATGGCCCAATAATCCGAAGAGGACTACCAATAATGCAGCAGCCGCGGCAGACCAGGCAAATGCGTAGAAGTTGATCGACAAGAAAGACTTCATTCCGAATTCGTTTGTATGATCATTTATTTGGCCCCGAACAAAGAAAAAGACCCCCGTTGCAGTAGCAGAAGCTACCAAAACTACAATTAAAACAAGAACCTGGAAGAGGAAATTCAAGAATGTAAGACAACAACTATTGGGCGAAAAGAAGAATGCCAATAACTGGATAATTACTGATATGGCAGACAAAACACAGGCTGTAAGAAGAAAGCCAAAGGAAACCACAGTTACAGTGTTAAGGCGGTCAATATTCTCGTTCAAATTGCCGGGCAATTGAAGGTTGTCGTCCCCGATGCTGTTAAGCAATAATTGCAACTGGTTACTGTAAGTCAGGGCTGCTGTCTGAATCCCTGCTGGAAGCCCGTTGACTCTGTTGTTAAGTGTGTTGTTCAATTCTGTCTTGAACAAATCAATAGGTTTCAATTGAAATCCGACTTGTGCTGGAGAGCACCAAGTGTAGTTGACTTTGTTGTTGTCGAAAGGGTGATTGTTAGATGCAGTTATGTCTCCGATGATATAACCTCTGCAGTAACCCCAGTAACTGAATGAGTATACATCTGGCAATCCTAATTCCCGGTAGCTGATGTCAGGAATTGCAGCATCAATGGTTTGAATAATAGACAGTTCAGCGCCAGATATATCTCCATTTTGAGCGGATTGCCAGACTTCTGCAGCAGTTGAAGTGACAGTGCCCCACACATCCTTTGAACCGGCAGCAACTTGTGGAATGGTAGAAGTAGCTCTCTTCTGAATATTCGCACCAGAGGCTGCCATATTGATAAGAGCTGACGTATTTAAAGAAGTGAGATGAACGTTGACCAAGTAGGTGTTGGTCAAAAACCGTTCATTCTTGAATGAGCCTGTCACTGCAAAGGCAGTGAGCACAGTGCAAGCAATGGAGAAGAAGATAAGTATGATTCTGAAGATGGTAAACATGGTTCAAGTGTACGGTAAACCTTTTAATGAATAATATCTGCTCTTTTCTCCAATAGTTTGGTTCAAAAGTGGTCGATTTTAGGAAACTTAAGAAAATAGAGCGACTGCGAAAAGTTCAAAAGTGTTGCAGGAAAAGGGAAGTCTTTGAACAGTATAAGTGTAAGTAGTGATGTATTAGAAAAGATAGGATGAGATGATAGATAGGAGTAGATATTGAAGATCAACTTGACTTATCTCTCTCTATTTATAGAATTGGATTTGGGATTTGGGACTTCAGTTGTTAGAATTACGAGGTGATGTTTCCTCAATGACGTCAAGGGAAAGTGTATTCTTCACTGACGTTTTTCACAAAAAGGCTAATCCGTAGTTCTTTATTTCAAATAAATCTGAATCACCGTCCTTTGGCCGGTTTATATGCTCTTGGATCAATTTCTGATCTGATTGTTAGCTCAGGGGGTTGTCAAGTCATGTACCTCTTGTCCCATGAAAATGGCTGGAGTCCAGGCTGAATCAGGTAGTTGAGGATGGGATGGCTGGTTTATGCCATATGTCACGTGACTGATTAACAATAGCCGAGTTCCACGTAATTGACGATTGATCCAGGCTCATGGGAGAGATTCTCTTGCGTCGATCATGAGAAAACAAGCAGCTGAGGACCGTATTGAAGCAGCTTCGAGCTGATGCTGATGCTCAACTAAAAAAAGCATCTGGAGAAATGAGAGGCACAGTTTCCTCATGTGCAAATATGGCATGAGTGCTTTCTTTAAAATGACAATCTAGAGTTTTACTGGGCTGTGAAGTCGTCAGTCCTTAAAAATTATCTAGCTATGAATGTGAATTTTCCAGAATTTCAGTATTATTTTTAGGAGCCTTCATACTGTTTGCTTTAACGATCATCATTTAAAAATAAGTATTGATGATATTTAAGTGACCTTAGAACATCCATGCCGCCTAGTCAAGAAATTGCAGGTATGAGGGAGCATAAATTATTGAAGTCAGTATATACACTAGGTATAGAGTGAGTTTATAGTTGAAGCTGTGTGTATATTTCGTTGCTATTAAGGAAAGAATTCTATGAACTTTTGTGTTTTTGTTAGTGTTGTTGCAGATATTCCAAGTTTCAAAAATATTACGAACTCATTGTGAAAAAAATGCAAAAATTCTGATTTCAATAAAAAAATTCGTAACCTCAAAATATTGATATGAATGTGTAGCCAGAGGCCGAGAGAGAAGTAAATAATTCTTGTTTACGATTAAAAAAATCTGGTTCCTGAAATAATTGGTTTTAAGTCTTCCTAAAACTTTCTTTATGCGCTCTCCCCAATGGCTGCGAAAAAGTCGCACCGATAATAAAGGGGGATCGTTGCATATAAGGAAGAATCAGCTTGACGAGGTCGCATATACAAATCCGCAGGAATGGCAGTTCCCGTATACTTTCTTATAAACAGTGCTGTAGTGTCTTAGGACGAAGGGAGCCGTATAGGCTTATAGATGAGAAATAGGACATTGCAGGAGGCATTCAGGGAAGAACAGGGTACAACGGGTGCACCACATTGGTTGAAAATTTCTACATTGAAACCAATATATAAGCCCTGAGTTCTGAAGACACCATAACCAACTACATATAAAGTGGTTATCATAACGCACTTTATATCTCTCTTACATATACATTGATGATCTTATTGTTACATATTATACAACTATGCCTCTTCTTCGCGTGCAAACATCGTGATAATACAATCATGGAAGTTGAACCCTCTAGTCCTCCTCCAAATCGTCAAACCCATCAAGCAATTCCTGTTCAAGCTCATCAAGGTCCTCATCCTTCGAAGGTTTCTGTTTTTTGTGCACCTGGCCATTTGACTCTGGCTCCTCCACAACCTCATTCTCACTCTCGTCTTCTTCCTCTTGTTCGTGTTTTCTCTTCTTGGTGCTGTAGAGTTCTTTAATGAAGGAATCAGCGGACTTGCCGTTTTCAAGTTCCTCGTCGTATTCATCTTCTTCATTGACATTCTTATAATTTCCCCCATTTCTAATCTCGTCCACCAATGTGGCTTCCAAGTCATCTTCGTCATCTTCGTCATCGTCGCTGATGCCTGCCAAGAATTCATCAACCTCTTGATTAGCCTGCTCGAGATCGTACTCCTCGATTGAATCTATGGATCCAAAACGAGGCCTTTGAATTGAGCGGTCGGCTTCTTTCTGTTTCTGATTCTCAAGTGCCTTTTGGTACTTTTCAATATCTTTACTTCTAACAACCCATAACTTCTCGTCCCCAAGCGGGATCAAGTAGTCAGCTTCGTCAACTTTGTTCCATGCACTAAGACACGCAAACAACCAATCAGGGTTGACGATATGAGCATCAGGTAGTATCTTTCTGGCAACTCGTGCCTTAAATGTAGGTCCCTGACCGTTGCTAGGATCCCTACAAACTACATGGGTCACTTCTGGGTACACTTCATTTACTACCTTGACGCCAAATTGCTTGCACCAGATGACGATGTCAGCATTTTCAAAGTTAATTCCCAAGGGAATTATTCCTGAGAACAACACAGTAATTCCTTCAAGAGTTTGACTCTTCATGTATGGAATGATCTTGGTCAAGTCTGGCTTCAATGAAGAGTTCTTAAGGATGTTTTCACCCAAGATCTTATAGTATTGGTTGTGAATGTTGATCAACACTTTGTTTAATGCAGTCAATTCGTTATCGTCGTCGTAAAGCAAATTATCATCTTCATCATCGTCGTCATCTTCTTCCTCATCAGCCGATGTTCCGTCAGGAGAATTGGACCTCGAATGTCCATCCTGCTCATGGTGATGCATTTTCTCTAAATCATGTTGCAATTTAGCAAGCGGTCTTTCGGACTGCTGTTGCTCTATAGATTGGTTTCTGGTGATTGACTGTTCTATCAAGAGATCGGTGTTACCTTCGCCTCCACCAAGTTCGAGAATTCTATCCACTGGTGATGCTGAGTCAGCATCTAAATCAGCAGCGGCTTTGTCTTCATCATCATCAAACGAAGGTTCTTCTTCTACTTGAAGCTCAGCTGTGGCCTGAGCTTCCAATTTGGCAATGGACTTTCTCTTCTTGGTAGGACCTGTCAATTGCCCATTCTTCTTAGGCAAGAAACTGGAATTGATATCTCCAATGCCTACAAAGAAGTCATACGGTACTACCTTGATAAGGTTGCTCTCCCACTGCCAAATATCACCTCTATCGTCAATGATTACTACCATGGACTGGTCTACTGGGAAAAGACGCTTCAAGTTCTTGTGCGTCAAAGAGCCACTCTCGTCACGACTTAATATCCTGTCACCGAAGTATTTTCCAGTGGGATCGATTATTTTGGCTATGGCAAGGGCGTAGTTCCTAGTTGCCATTGTGTAGATATGCATTTCGTAGAGGTTAACAATCTCTTCCAAAAAGTCCGAAAGCCCTGGTCTCACTTTAACGTAGTACCAGCATTTGGTAGGAGCCAAGCGAGGTCCCGTCCATCCTGGAGGAACAATGGCTTCTTCTTCAAGACAGAATGTCTTGACATCCTTAATGGCAGGATAATTGGGATTGGATGGATCCAGTTGCCATTCGCCTACAGTGGGGTCCACAGTGGCGTGGATGACTGTTTGATCCAAGTCTACTACGAGAATGAGCTTTTTCTCTTCATTGAGTCTGTCGGTAGTTGACTGCTCGATTTTAGCAGCTTCATCGAGCGAGATCTTGAGTCCAGTGTTATCATGTGACATGGAAATAGTGGCTCGATCTTCGAAAGTATAGCCTGAGTAGTCTTTCTCATCTTCAACAGCTTTACCGCAAAGTGCACAAAGACCTCCGTATTGGACAGTATGACTACATGGTTCTCTAATCAGACAGAGTTCAATACCGGAATGGGCTACTTCGTCGAGAACAGCAATGTTTATTTGCTGCACTTCACCTTCAATAGGGCTTTCGAATGTTCCAATACGTTCAACTCTGATTTTGGGAGGGACAGCTTCCTGGGAATTGGGATCATCCTGATATTCCCAGTACTTGTACTTGAAAATGGGCTTGTGCTTTGCAACCGTTTGGCCAACAGAACAGTCGATGGAAGTGATGGTCACAGGAAAAGGCACCGACTGGGGCAACGTTATCGGTGTCAGGTCTGACATGGTAACAATGGGAACAAATAATTCTGGATATGGGACTATTAAGCAGTCTTCTAATATGTATATGTATATGTGTTGGTATTAAAACAGTCACTATTGTGATTATAGTAGAAACAGTGAATAGCGAAAAAGTGAGGTAATACTGAAAACTGATGGTAGTGACAACGATGATAATTGATATTGGCTATGGAGACGTTTGATAGACAATCCAATATTGATATTTTTATTAATGGAATATCTGGGTTTCGATTCTGATACTGAGTCTCGATTGCCTGAAATATTCAACAATATAGTGTGATCGCTAACTATGACAAATGGTGTGCAATATCTGAATGTCGAAAATTTAGTCTACAATGAATATTCACAAACGGTCAGTATCCTTAATGCGGAAATGTACAACTTCGTGTTGTATCTGAATTTTGGTTTTCAAATCTTAAAGAGTTGTTCAGCTGTTCGCTATTGTCGATAGTATATCTTTAATGTCGTGTATTCAGCCACTTTTGGGGGGGGGGTATCGTTGTTTAACAGCAATCGTTCACGTGACACTCGCCCGTCCTGGGGATTAACGTTTATTCGTAGATGCTTGCTGATATGTTCCGGTTTCCGGCGCTCACAAAGAAAAAGTTGTGGAAATAGTGTACTGTCTTTTTTGCTAGACTGCCATCTTTATTTTATATTTATTGTTATTATCGTCTTTCGCTCTTGTGAACCGAACACGTGACGCGGGGTCGTTGAATTGGATCACGTGTCTTCACAATAAAATATTCTCTGCCGGACTATATAAATTACGTAGATATGGAACAGTTAACAGTTAGTACAAAAGCGTGGTAGAATAGCTACAAGTCCTGGTAATATACTATATATGCCACTTATTGTCTTTCATACTTCCACAACTTAAACTAGTTCATCTAGAAAATTGCTGGTGAATTTTAATTTCGTATCAGGCCAAAAATCTCACTCTCGATTTTGTTCTACTTTTCACAGCCATTCTCTTCCGTGCTGGATTTCTCCAGAAGTACCTACGCCTTTTTTAGTGATTGTTTTGTCTAGACATACATTTGAATTGACCTTGAGCTATAAAAGAGATCCTATCATATTTCATTGCATCTTATCTATATATTTCGTTACATTTCTCATGTCTTTATGTCTAACATTTCCATAGCTTTGTCTCTAGCAGACAGCCATTGCCATATTGGAATAGATTGCACTGATTCCGATATCGATGCTTTGGCAGACCAATTCAATAATGGACTTGTAGACAAAGACGATTTCTTCCATATCATGACAACCTACCATCTTGATGTAGGTTTTGTTGATCGACTTCTTTCACAACTAAAAAGTTCAGTAGTGGTTGCCTACTTTGGAGTCCATCCTTGGTACAGTCACTTGTTTTCCACAGAAGATCATGGAGATGTTGACTTGTTACAATTGAAAAAATTACATTACAATAAAGTCCTTGTACCAGCACCTAGCGAAGACTTGTTGCTGGTATTACCAGTGCCGATACTGCTAGAAGAACATATGACTAAGCTAGAGAGATTGATAGAGATACACGGCCATAAGTTCAAATGTGGAATTGGGGAGATTGGCTTAGATAAGCTATTCAGAGTGCCGTCTAACGGCTACTTTGGCAGCCAGTTGGCACAAAACAACGGAGCTACCAAATTGTCATCTTGTAAGGTATCTATGGAACACCAGACAGCAGTTTTTGACAGACAATTGCAATTGGCAAACAAGTTAAAAAAACATATCTCAGTACATTGCGTAAAAGCTCACGGACTATTGTATGATATTATACCAAGATATACAAGCATCTCATCTGTAATTCTTCACTCATACAGTGGGTCTTCTGATCAGGCCAAGAGGTGGATAACTACTTATAAGGGTAAGAAATCAAAGTTATTCTTTTCATTCTCTAATTGGATCAATGGAACAGACAATAAAAGATGCCTATTAGAAGACATAATTGGTTATGCGGAAGACAACCAGATTCTCGTTGAGACAGATGTTTCTGTAGATGATTATCTTGTGAGAGGAAAGCATGAAGATTACTTTCTCCATTTAGAAGGAATATTTGAAAAGGTTGGAACCATTTTGGGCCGAGACCAAGATGAGATGGTGGAGTTGTTGAGAAGAAATATGTGCCGATCTATAGAGTAGAAATCATACACTTTAACTCTTAATATAGCATTGGTTTGACATGACCACAATATCTAATGTAGGAGGTAGATCAATCGATAACATTAATTTCTACATAGTCATATACACTTTCAAAGTTCAAGCATATATTTCTCAATCATATCTTTTAGACTATATCTACAATCTGGACTTGATGATGTCAACAAACTCTGGCTTCAACGAAGCACCACCGACTAAGAACCCATCGACATCGGCTTTGTCCTTGAACTCTGGAGCGTTCTTGCCGTTAACAGAGCCTCCGTACAAGATTCTCACAGCAGCTGCTTGTTCGGCACCGATGGTCTTGACCAAGTGGTCTCTGATACCCTTGTGGGTGTCTTGGGCATCTTGAGGAGTAGCAGCCAAACCGGTACCGATAGCCCACACTGGTTCGTAGGCAACGACGATGTTGGACCAGTCGGAAACGATCTTGGAAACAGCGTCCAATTGTCTAGCACAAACGTCCAAGGTGATACCAGCCTTACGCTCTTCCAAGGTTTCACCGATACACAAGATAACTGACAAGCCTGATTCCAAGGCGAACTTGGTCTTGTCGGCGATGAATTCGTCAGACTCCTTGATGATAGTTCTTCTTTCGGAGTGGCCGGTCAAAGTCCATTTGGCACCCAAGTCCAAAACCTGGGCTGGCGAGATTTCTCCGGTGTAGGCACCTGAAGCCTTGTCAAAGACGTTCTGGGAAGAGACAGCAATGGTGGGCTGCTTGTTTTCAGCAACAGCCAAAGCCAAGTATGGGGCAGGAGGAGCGATGACCACTTCGACGGAAGTAGGCAATTCAGCGGAGTTCAAGTTGTCGATGATCTTGGTGACCGAGTCCTTGGTACCGTTCATCTTGAAGTTACCACCAACGAAGAATTGACGAGCCATTGTGAAAAATTAGAAGGAGATTATTGCGGAGAGGGCGACGATAATAGCTATAGCGATATAAATCCAGCGATAAATATACAAAAATACAGCGATTGATACAACAATTGAGAATGGGAGAAGAGAACATTAATTTCCATTCCCTTGTAGTGAGAATTGGATAATTGTCTCATACTGCATGTTGGGTCTTGGTGGAAGATACAGGAATACCATCACCAGACTGGGCAGCGTTGATCCGAGCCCCGGGCATGTGTGATTGACCGTGGGCGGAAGGATAGAACAGTAAGAGCACGAGAGTATAGACTGGAATTGAGATGGAGCTGAGATGGAATGGAAGAGTTGGAATGTAGAAAATCACGGACCTGATTTCGAGAGAATATATAGAGAAATTGAGATATAATGGAACTTGTGTAGAAATTTAGTAGAGATTATGTAGCTATACAGAGACCGAGAAAACGGATGATTTAATTTTGCTCTCTTTACTCGCTGGAGATTAGAACTTCAATTGCAAAATTAAATATGCAATCGCTGTAGGCCCTTAAGCGGAATTCAGAACTGTTCCCTTATTGTACTAGCAACTAATGATGTATTTATATACGTCTGTCTTACTCTTACTCTTACCGTGGAGTCTTCTGAGCGATTCTTTTACACCTCTATAGTTTACTGTATTCAATGTATTAAACGTCTCCTGAATGAAGTGAATATATGAACCAATGCAAATACGAAATAAATAGACAACCATGCTCAACGAGATGGAGGCGACAATGTCCCAGATATACTAGGCGAAAAGTTTCTCGTTGGAGATAATTGTCCGCTAAGATTCTCAACACTATTTACCACACTCTGGTTATCCAACTTGAACCGAGAAACCATCTTCTCACGGTAATCGGTGTAGCCATTGCCGTTGCTGTGTATCTTGTCGTAGGCTTCCTTAATCTTTTTGTTTTTCTCCCGCAACTGTCTAATGGCGATTTTCTGAGCCTCGATAATCCCGCTGATATCAAGATCTTCGGGATTGGTAAGTTTATTTTGAGAGTTGAAACAGACCTCGTCTCCAACCTCCTTGACGACCTGGGCATCAATGTCATCCTCGTCCACATCATCCCACGTGAGCAAACGTGTCTTGAGGAAGAACTTGCCTCCATCATGTCTTTTCATAATCAAATAATGGCAATGAGGAATGTTTTTCAACAGCTCAAACTCTTCGTAGCTCCATCTGAACCATTTCATCAAAAACACTCTTGCCCAGATTCCATGCGTCACCAACACCAAAATGTTAGGGAAATCGTCCTGCTGAAATTGTCTGAATAGTGATTCATTGAAACTGGCAATTCTGTCATACACGTCAGCAGCAGACTCCCCGTGTGGGATTCTATAAAAGAAATGGCCATAATGAGCTCTTTCTTCCCAGATGCGCTCCATCTCCTCTGGAGTGGCTTGGAAGTTTCCAAAATCCTGTTCACGCATCCGTGTTTCTTCACGAATGGTATAATCTACCCCTGGAAGATCTTTGATTCCCTCAATGATGTTGTTACATGTCTGTCTGGCTCTTGAATATGGTGAAGTATAGAACATAATTGATCTGGGATTTTTCTTTCCAGGTAACGGCACATCGAAGCAGGACTGCTCCAAAAACTCCTTCAAAACCAAACCAGCAGCAGTCGCTTGTAAATGCCCATTTTCTGTGAGATCCACCAAATGGTTTGGCGTGAAACGATTCACCAGCTTGTCACAGTTACCTTCAGACTCACCATGTCTGACTAATAGAATGTACTGGAAATGTTAGTAAAGAATTAAGAAGGGTAATATCCAAGTTTCTTGATGGCATAAATGTTCTAAACGTCATATCCATTCATACAAACGGACTGCAAATGTAACGGAAATACCATAAAAATCCTAAAAATCGATGAAAATCAATAGAATATTCGTAATCTCCAAAGAAACCATCTTCCGACTTCTCCAGACTTTTCGAAAATCTAGACATTAAATGAAACAAAACAACCATTATAAGCATCCTGCTAACAAATACCTATCCATTTTTCATCTATGAGATCGGTGACCCGTCAATACATACTTTAGGTTTTCCCATCGGCAAGTTTTGTTGAATGACAAATGTTAGTAAGCAAAGCTCACGTAACTATAACAATAATACTAAGCAACTGTTCGAAAGAATAAACCTGAAGTCAAAAAAAAAGAATTTCAGTATCGATAACAATAAGACAGTTGTGACCAGCAGCACACAAACCTCCCAGCTCCACAATCACTTATATACCAAGAAGGTCCACATTAATCACCGTTCCATAATGACAGGATGGAGTTGCTGGGTTTGCATCTAATCTCCAGGCATCAGGCCGCGGTGCGAAGTCACGTGCAAAATCTGATGATGTCTACCGCCACATAAAGGGGTTTAGGCGAATTTTCAGGATGGACCTACAGAGATGCTACTAAAGGTAGTCTGTACATTGACAAGGACGGATAAGTGAATATCGCATGTAGCACATTTGAGTGTGCAATAGGGTGTCTAAGCTAAAATTACACGGAGGCGGTTTTTTCCAGGATCACGATATGGCATCTTCGCATATTATGGTCATATGATGGACAGAATTAGAACAGGTAGAGAAGATAAAGTAGTTGTAGGTAGTAGGTGAGGCTATAGCTAGTATGATGTCGTCATCTCAATCTTGCAATATGGAAGCAAGGTCAAAACCGTAACGGCAAACTATTCTCAAAAGGGTAAAATCAATAGTGTAGTTTCTATTATATCAAATGAGTATCAATATCGTGATATCAATCTAAAAGCAATCCAATGTCACGAAACATAGTAGAATAGATAATAGTACTGTACCACAACACCATTCTCATCCATCGTATCATAATCACATTAGTCATACTAATCAAGATCTGACTAATGCCTTACAGTGAGTAGAATCTCCAACGTAACCACTGGTATCCTTACTGGGAATCACCAGCAGTCAACTTTCTCTCGATGGCAAAACTCTTGGTCAACTCTTCGTCGCACTTCTTCAAGATGTCGTCGGCCAACACATCGATGGCATTACTGTGGAGCATGTTGTTGTATCTGGATGGTTCACTAGGCAACTTGAAGATGCCTCTCCACTCCTCGGTGTCCAACTCCTTATCGCCTCTTTTGGCTCTTTCCAAGTTCTCCAATTTTCTCTGCTGTTTCCATTGGGTTATCTTGGAGACTTCCTTCTGATGCTGTCTCTGGTAGTAGTTGAAGTTGTTCTGGTCGTAGTTGTAGGAGTCAACTTGGCTGTACAAGGATTCCAACAATTGGGCGGTGACATTCTGATTCGACGACAAATTCAATACATCGAATTCCTTCTCCCCCTTGGCCTCGTTGTCCAAGCCAGCCAAGTACAAGTTCACTAAGTGCTGGTTGTGGATGTTAATGGGCAACTCGTCAAAGATGTTCAAGTATGTGAGCTTGTTGGCTTCCAAGTCCTTGGACTTCCACTTGCCGTCTATGTAGGCGCCGATGAAACCCTCCGATAATCTGAAGGCTTTAAGCTCGACCTCCTTGCCAACGGAGGCCATGTTATGGATTAAAATGAAGGCATTCTTGTTGGTCAATTGTTGCTGAGCCAAGCCTTCTATTAATTGGGTAGTGACAAAGTTACCAGAAACAGTCGATTGGAACCAACCTTGGAACTCAACACCATATTCTAACTTTTTCAAGCTCTCCAAGATTTCCTGCTGGTACTTAGCACCGCTTCTGGATCTGAATGAACCTCCCTCGTATTGGTCTGGATATGGGAATGGATAGGCATGGGTAACGTCTATGGAACCTTCGTCGTCTTCAAAGCCCAACAAGGCACCAGAAAACAAAGAAGGATAGTTCTCTGAAGTGTGTCTGATCAACGACAACAACACACTGGATTCCACATTGATGGAGGTGGCCGTTGGTTGCTGGTACTTTTTACTATATATAGTTAGTAGATGCTAAATAGAAAAGAATAAATGAAACCATATTCGCTTTATCTTCGCTTCCTAGGACAGAGAAAAGGAACTGATCCAACTAATAGTACTTACGTTTGTTTGGTGGCCATCGTACTATGGGTTATATACTAAGATTATGAGTTATAGCCGTGTATGGTGTCAGAATAGTCTATCTTGTCCAGAACTTTTCACTCATTTTTTCATCGTGAAAAATTTGTAGTCACGTGAGTGATCTGAAATGATTGCAAAAAAGAGTAAGGAGAGATAAGTTGATTCAACATGAAAAGAGGGAGTATCTAGTTAGTCAGAGAAAAGCAATGACAAGAGTAATGTAGTAGAATTCTGCACCTTTTGAAACAAATAGAGAGTAAATGCAGATTCTATGGCACAATATGATACTAATTTGTGTTCAGAAGACGTACACCTGATTACTCCTTGCACTTAGACAAAAGTGGATACATATTTTTTTAACATTTTAATACATTAGATATATACAATAAGTATCCAATATAGGGACTAAGGGATTATCCAATACAAAACAATTTCTTCAACAATTTTGACATTCTTCAGTTGTCTGAATAGACTTTCTAATCACATGACATAAATCACTGATATACGCATGAAACTCACGTGATCATAATATCAAAACAGCTATATTTTTGAATAATTCTTATCACGATTCATTTTTATTCTTCTACTACAAACTGCGATAATCATCTCCATGTCCGTGACGATTCCTAGCGACGCCGACACGCGAGTTCTCGTGCAGACGCGTCTGCTGCGTTTACGTGAATTGGAATATCTTACGGCAGATCCTTTGCTAGCCCGATTATTCAGCCTGAAGGAATCTGAAAGCCAAAGTAGTTTGGCAAGTAGAGCTGTTTCCAGCGACGAAAAACTGGTTCAAGGGATAGTTCTCAATCGAGAAATCACACGAAACATCTTGCGTGCTATTGATGCGGCTGTTTATCGACGTGGATCGCATAGGAAGCGGCCAGCAGAGTCTGAGCTTCATAACGAATCCAAAATTCCTCGCGTTGCATCTTCGTCTAGTAGCCATATTCGTTCAGCAAATGATAGAAAACAGAGTACTTCGGCTTCGAGTGTGAAATCACTCAAGACGGCGTTGGAAGCTGCACAGGATGAACTAGATCTGTTTCTTGATAGAGACATAGCGGAAATGGAGATTCTTCTGGTTCCGGAACATTATCCCACCAAGCCGCATACTGTCTCTTCACTTGCTGAGCTCTACTACTTGACACAGACATTGCCATTGATCAAGCTCTTACCAGGAAGCCACAAAGTGTTAATGACAGACAACTTTGAGCTGGCTCTTCTAGAGGGAAAAATCGCTGTATTGTACCTGAGAATTGAAGAGTTGAAGAGGCAGGGTAAATGGTCCCTCAGACAGCCTCTGAAGTTCTACGATCCATTCACATACAAGAAGAAGAGTAAGAAAATCACATTTTACTGGGATAACCTCCTCGCCGAGGCTAAATGGATGGCCACAGATTTCCATGAATCTGCCAAGTTCAAGAGAGCCTGCTGTGTGATGTTGGCGCAGGCTGTAAGCGATTACTGGACATACGGAAAGAGTGTCTGTGTCAAACGAAAGCAAATTGTCCATTTAACGGACGCTGAGGTTTCTGAGCATACTCAGACTGTGGTCTCAGCTAACGAAGAAAGCGTAGATGTAGACATGAATCAAGAACCAGAACATGAAGCTGATCATGAAACCGAAACTGTTCAGGAACAAGAAGAACCAGTAGGAGATGATACAAAACTGACAGTAGTCAAGGAACTGGCTACCATAGACACCAAATTGTTGCAGCAGGATGCTCCTATAGACTTGTCTGTAGTAGAGAAGATGGGTCAAATCGATTTGGAGATGCAACAACGACCACAAGGACCATTCAAGATGTTTGTTGATCTCAATGATCTTAAGAAGATTGACCAGTCGATAATTAAGAACTTGCCGAAGTTCACGGCCTTTGACGATGACTCTAATGTGGCGCCGGTTTCAGCTTTGAAGCCTAGCGAGTCACCTTTGGCATCGATATCTCGCTTGATCCATCCATTTGAAGACGATAACAACTGGCACAAGATCATTCTTAAAGATACCAATAGCTCAAGCAAGAACGTCCGAACCGAAGGACCCCCAGAGTACCAGAAGGGGTTGTTTGGAATCCAATCACATCGTAGATTCAACTATTTGAAGCCTCCCAAACCTCCATTGATAAAGAATATTGAGTATAGATCACCGACCATATGGCTCCCTCAAGATGACAAGTATTTGATTCATTATGTAGCAGAGTTTTCATTCAACTGGGAGCTTATTTCTGAACATTTGCTGACGTCGTCTTCCGCATCCAGCTTGAAGAAGTACGAATCAAATATCGAACGGAGAACTCCCTGGCAATGTTTTGAAAGGTATATTCAGCTCAATGAGAAGTTCCAATTCTCAGACATGAAGGGTGTATATGCCTACCATGCTCAGCAATGGCTAGAACAAGCCCACAAAGCCCAACTGACGACAAAGCGTAGAATTTCTCCATTAGGTGTTGGCGCCGAGTCTATTCAAAGGGGCCATAGACGTTTGCGGTGGGCTTCTATGTTTGATGCCATGAGAAAATGCATGAAAAAGAGAGAAATCGCAGTAGCCAAAGTGAGCCAAAGAAGAACTACCAACGACTATTCTGCTGCTAACACCAACAGTGCTGGATCTGGATCTGGTACTACTTCTGTAGCTCTGGTCAACGGTTCTGTAGTTGGTAGTGCTGGTTCAGCATCTGCAGCTGGTGCTTCTGTCGTCAAGAGGCCGATGGACAGAGTTCCTAACCCTGCCGAGTTGTCAAAGTTGAAGTTTGAAAGAGATAAGTCGATACAAGAAGCCTATCTCAACCAGCAAGCTACTCGTTCCAGAATGTTGGCTGCTGTAGCGCAACAGAAACAGCAACAGGGCCAACCGCTGCTGCTGCTGCAGCAACTGCAGCAACTGCAGCTGGCTGGGCCCACACAATCAGCAAACTCACCACAGCAACTACCACTGTCATTTCCTTCACAAGAAGGTCCACCATCGCAACAACTTGGCAATATTAGCAGTGTTCGTGTTCCGGCCTCTCTAGGGTCAGGAAGTGTGCAATCTCGTAATGCCAACGGCAGCGCAGGACCTAGTAGAATCCCTCCAAGTTCGGGTGCCCCTATCAGCGGGCAATCTTCTCCTGTTCCAGGTAACCAACAGCTCGGCCAGCTTCCAAATGGTATTAGACGTCCAACTACTCCAAATGGAACTCCATATACAAACGAACAGATCCAGCAGCTTATCCAGCTCCAGAAACAGAGACGGTTAATGCAACAGCAGAATCAACAAAATAAGACTTCTATAGGAAGTTCATCTTCCAGCGGTGGACTGTCGATTCAGAACAGTCAATCCAAACACATGGTACCCAACAAAGTTCCTCAGGGCCCTGGTCAACAGCAGTCGATAACCAGCAACTCCAACCAAGCGCAGACTGTTCCACCTCAACAACTGGCTCCTAAGCCTAGAATTCACTTCGCACCAGCACAGGTTTCTGCTATTATTAACTCTATACAGCAAAAGAACCCTGGTTTCAGTAAGGAACAAGTAACCAAACTTGCGGCGCAATATCTTGCGAATTTACAGCAACAACAGCAACTCAGGTTTACTCAACAGCAACAGCAGCAACTGCTGCAGCAGCAGACTAATACAATTGGTCAACAGGTTCTGTCTGGTGCGGGTAATATTCAATATAGAGGTTCTGCCAGTCCTGTGGCCCAGCAACAGCAACTAACCCAACAAAAGGGCCAGATTGCCAGCTTGACTCCACAGGAGCGAAACCAGTTGCAAATGTTAAAAGCAGCCAAGTCTGCACAACAGCAACATCTTCAGCAACAACTGCAGTTACAGAAATTGCAACAACAACAACAGCAACACCAACAGCAGCAACTTGGCCATCAGTCACAGCTTCTGCCGCAACAATTGCTACAACTCCAGCAACAGCGTCTGAGGAAGAGCCTTTCCCCTGGAGGGGGCGAGTCCCCGCTTGACATTTCCAAGTTGGATTACGAACAAAGAAAGAGGTTACTCCAGAAACAACAACAGCAACAGCAACAGTAGTAATAGTGATAACCAAAGTAATTTACTGGGAAACCGAAACCAACATTAATTATTGTCTCTGGGAGTATTGGGAATAGATATTTAGTACATGTATTATAACTAACGGATAGAGGAGATGATAATATGAATTGTCACATAATTGTAGTAGTTCTTTATATTGTTTTATTGAAGTTCCATGGTAATACAGGATGAATCATGATGCTATTTAGGCAGACTCGAAATATATGGGTGCAAATTTGTCGCTTTGTGCGACACAATTCGCGACATGCATACGCGCCTATATCAAAAATATTTATTCATCAATTTTCCACTTCTATCATTCATCACTTAGCTGTCTCTTCTCCAATATACCATGGTGGGAGAAGGCGTCCATCCTCGGGATATGCGAGAGGCATTGAGTATAGCGCCTTTTCTCCATCTCATTCCCAAACAGGAAATAGCGCCTTTGATCTCATCTACATCCATAACGATATCGCCAGATCCCCAGGAATTTAACTCACAATTGTATGATTCGGAGTGTAAAGAACGCAGAAAAGTTGTGAATAGTGACGAAACCAGTTTTGGCGAAGTTCTCAAGGATTTGGCCTCTGAATTTACAGATTGTCAGGATGAGGAAGTAGATCAAATCAGGTTTAGAAAACCAGAAATTATTCAAAATGGGGAAAAACAACCCCAGGAACTCACAGGAATAACTTTGCCGGCCCTTGAGAGGCGAATATTTAATTCTACGAAAATTGAACTGAGGCAAATCATTTTGCTGTCTCGTAGCGCCGACACAAGAACATATACTGGCAGATTATCCGTGCGCAAGACTTATCAGGCCGAGGACAAACAAACAAAAGCACATAACGATAGATATTTACGCAAATATGAAAGGGAACTCGGATTTTTGTTCGCTGAGGATAAGGAATTTCTGAAAGAACTACCAAATTCTTATGCAAACAGAAAGAGATACCTTGAAGACGACGAAGAATACAATGCCAAAAGACCGCACCGGATTGTGACTATGACCTATGACCAAGTAGCAGACCGAGCAAATGTGAACATGGCGATACTTCTCCAGCAGATTGAACGAGAAGAGGCCGAACCTGAAATTTCTGCTAATTGGATGATCCTAGATGATACCAAAATCCTTACGAATTACGCCCTATTGCATATACACGACAACCTCATCCGAAACTTAAACCACCGGGTTTTACACACTGAAGATAACGATATCTCCTACTTATCGAAAATCCAGGATCTCTGTTTGAGAACTATAAATGCCTCAGAAAACATCGATTTCTCGGAATTGAGTTTGAGAGTAATTGCCCCTGATCTTCAAGATAACGACCTTGCGTCTTTGATTATCAGCCTAGAAACCTGTCTAAACTTCACCAAAGCTAGTAAAATCATGCTTTTGTTGCTCACCAGTCATTATTCGGAGAAGTTGATGTTTTACGATGCCCACACGAATCTGGTGATACAGCTTATGGACAGTGTGGTCGACTTGCTAATAATACCACTCGCATCTTTTGAAAACGTACAACCAATAACTAACACGCTAAAGCCCATATTAGCCAGATTGCTAGTTGAAGTCTGCGATTTGTTCCAACTCTTCAATTCCTACAAGCACCCAAACCGATTTGATGACACTCTTATTACTAAATTGGAATACCTTTGCATACATGCAGTGTTTGCTGAATACCGAAGCAAGGGAAACAATTCATTTTTTGGTTTAAGCCAGTTTGAGTTGTTGAAATTGCGATCTTGTGAAATGATTATCAGCTTATTCTCTAATATATCTGATCAGCGAGAGTTCATCTTAGGAGAACTCATATCAAATTTTGACAAATTACTGCCCAATAGGACAGTTGCGAGACAATACAAACTTGCTGGTGGAGGCAATGTACAATTGGTTTCTGCCCTTCTAGCCAAGTTGATTGAAAGCAGCTCAGCAGACTTTGATGTACTGTCTTTATCGGAAAGTTTTATTGACCTGCCTGCTTTATCCAATAACGTCAAGGAATCAATTCTCAACTGCAAGAAAACTGGAGACAATATTTCCAGAATGTTGATCTCCAAGTTCAGTGGAACCACCTCAACAATGAGCAAACAGTCATTAGAGTTAATGGTTGAAGACTTACTACTGCTTATGTTGTCACCAGTTTGGGCCGGTTCCACCGTTCTATTGACTTCGATCACAAATTCATTTCTTATCATGATCAATGCAGAAGCTGATCCTCCTCTTGAGACTACAATGTTGGATATGTTAGGATTGATTGTATTGAAGATCAAGTGTATATCCTGCAAAAAGGAATTGAAGCGTATTACCCCCAGAGCTTCCAGCGAGGATTTAAACATATGTAAGTCCATGATGATCAACGTTCTTCACGAATTGAAAAGCATTTCTGGAAATGTCTTTCTGATTGCAAGTTCTCAGTTTTTGCTACTCAAGTATCTTTCGTATTTCCTTTCGTTAGTGGGGGACTCAGAAAATAATAGCCTATTGGCCAATACTGAAGTCGAAAACTTGGAGGTGGTCGCTAAACAGGCATGTAGAGATTTGATAAATGCAACTTCAGATGGCCAAACTAACATTCTGAAGGATGCTTCGGCTTACACTGAGAACGAGTACCTTTCCATAATGAATAGCCAAGAATTAGAGGTTCTTTACGAAGGATTTTTAGGCTCTGTGGTTGGATTAATGGATAGCAATAAAGTCAAAGTGAGAGCTAAATGTATCAAAATTCTTTCGTCGTTAATTGAGCAGAATGATGAACTTTTACTTTCGCCAAAGATTCAAGAGTCTGTGTCAAACAGGTTATTTGATAATTCTCCACTTGTCAGAGATGCAGTGATTGATCTAATTGGAAGATACATGTCTTCCAACCCTGTTCTTGTTGACAGGTTCTACAAATCCATTTGTGAATGCCTTGTTGATGAGAGTGTCCAGGTTCGTAAGAGAGTAGCCAAGTTGAGTGGGCAGATGTACGAAAAGACAACGTCTAAGTCAGTAAAGGTATATATTTCTTCCAAGTTGATAAGGAAATTGAACGACGAGGATGATGTAGTTCAAGACATTTCCAGATCCATACTCCTTTCGTTATGGTTTCCCAAACTGAATAATTTGGAAAAGGTTGATTCATCTAAGACAACTGCTGAAGTAATGATGGATATAGTAAAAAGTGGCGGAAGAACTAGCGAGGGCTTCGAATCTTTCATAATAAACTATGTCAACTCCAATAATAGTCAAGCAGCAAAAGTCGCCATGAAATTGAAATTGGCTCAAGTTTTTGATTTCATAATTGAAGGTGGCGATGCCGTTGCCAGTGCCATGAAACTAGTCGCAATGTTTGTTAAATGCGACAGTTCTATCATAAATCAAGATCAACTTGTTTCATTGGAACCATTCTTTATAGAAGAAAAATCAACTGAAGGAACTTCAAGACTTTATGGTTTAGAGATTCTATCCTCGGCCTTACCAAGCATTGGTTCATTACGTCCAGATTTCTTGGCTTCGTTGGTTTCGAATTTATTGAAGAAACTTACGAAATACAGCGTCAAGGAGTTGCATCATGTTGTTCCTAGTGTATGGGTTCTTTGTCAGATGAACAAGGATTCAATTAAGCTTGCCAATGCTACAATTTCTTGTATGAGACTCATTAAGCCATACTTTGAGTTCAAGGAGGACAAAAAGTTCGATGTTAAGTTACAGAAGCTTTTACATCTTTTGGGATGCTTTGGAAGATACTGTAGACTTGAGAATCATCGTGATCTCTTTCAGAAATCTTCCCTTGGATTCAAAGCAAAAGAATCAGTTACTAGTGGAATCGTGAAATTCTTGATGTACTTCTGTGATTCCAAAATGCCCAGCACAATCCGAAACACAGCTTTGGCAAATATGATCCATGTTTGCCGGACTCACACAAAGCTCTTTGTTTCGGAAGCTATCTTGAAGGTCTTCGATAGAGAAATGAATCTAAAAAGCAATGTCGAATCCTTCAATACCATTATCCGAGGACTCTTCGATTTTTTGAAGGATGAAGAAATTGAAGTACGCAGAAGAGTTGGGTCTTCATCTACTTCTTCTGACAAACTCAAGATTGATATCTCAGTATTTCACGGCGATTCCAAGTCGTTTCTTCATGATGGAATATGCGCTGGTCTCATTCAACGGTACGAGAATAGAATACTTGAAATGACACTATATGATAAAGGAGAGCAATCATACCTTGCAGTTCAGTTTGTAGAACTCATTGTCAAGATTGGATTTTCGAACCCAAAACTTTGCATTCCTACAATTATAGCATTACATTCCAGTCCAAATCCATATGTTAGAAATATCGCAAGACAAGTCCACAAAGAACTTTTTGAAAAGCACGAATCCTTGATTGATACAAGCTATGCTGAAGGGTTCACATTGTCGTTTAATTTCCTGAGAAGATTATCTTTAGACGATTCGTCATCTACAGAGGTATTCAATTCCGTGTACTCGATTATCCAGAAGACGTATTCTTCTAGAAAAAAGTTCATCAACTCTTTGCTAAGACTTTTAGTCGTTGACCTCGAGCGCACAAGCATTGTAGATGCTCTCGAAAAGCTACAGTTTGCTAGGAATAAAGTGTGTAATATCGCAAAGATCAATTTCGCTACGCTAGAAGAGGTGTTGATGATTGTTCATGAGATAGACCATGTGGTCAGCCGTTCGGGAATGGACTTGGTGGACAAACTCAAGACCCAAACTGATGATGTGGCTATTGACTTGGTTATTGCGCAATCAATTTTAGCAATTTCAGCATTGAGAAGCCATTTGGTTAACAAATTTTCACTTGGAAGATCCTTGATAGATAGGTTCATTCCCGGAAAAGTAGATCCCGACATGAGGCATGCAATCAAATCTAGCTACCAGCTACCTCTCGAAATTCCCGTTCTCCCTGAAACTTTGGAGAAATCTAGTCTTATAATCATAGTACAGAACGAGGTAGACAAATATGCATAGATCCGATATACCTTTATATATACATATATATCAGATCCAAAAATAACTTAATAAAATTAACTTATCAATTTGAATTGTCATGTAATTCTGAATTGAACGCTTCCCTTTCCTTCAAGGTCCTGTCTGCTGTTCTCTTTAATGCCCGTGGAAGCTGGAACTCCCGAGTGGATACCTCTATACCTATATGTGTTCCAAAAGCAATTTCGTCGGTGCCATTGATCTGGAAATCGAGATGCTCCGTAGTGATATCTTCAAGCCTATAGTCGCTATTGCCACGTCTGGCTATTTTTTTAAAATGTGGCAGCAGAATTTCCATAGTTTTCAGCACTGGAGATACTGTCTCCAACGATTTATCTAAGCTGTTGTGTTTTACAGACTTTGATAGTTTCTGCTTAACTGGTGCTTTCGGATGTGATTTCGAAGGCTGTTGTCTTACCGGTAGCTTGTAAGTTCTTTCTGGTTTATGAAGTCCATTACTTGCACCATTTGATATTGGAGTGATATCTTTTCGAATCCCTGATTTTGATTTCCCGTTTTTTGTTAATTCGCTTGTGTGAACGATTTTAGGTGGGAGAATTGGATCAATTATTAATGAATAGAGATTGTTGAGGCGCAATTTGATCCGAGGTCCATATAGCCGTCTTCTTTCTGCCTGCCTTCTTTCTTTCAAGACATCGATAGGAACGTCGTATTCATCAGTTTCCTTTTCGTCGTCGCCGTAGATTTCAAATTCCTTAATAGCAGCGGTGATTGCATCGAGTCTTCTTCTCCAGTTCTCATGTTTTCGGATAAGTCTCTCGATTTCCAGAATCGTGAGCAACTTTTTCTGCTCGAGTTCCTCGTAGTCACGGGGATCATTGATGAACGCAATTCCAGGAAGATGTCGTATCCAGTCGTATTGGTTCAAAAGAGCTAATTGAGTTTGTAAATTATCTACTTCTGACAATATGCGCAATCTGTCCTCATTGGTCATGACCTTCTCCTCCTTTTTCATCTTACGATGGAAGACATCATAGCACTTGTCTGGAAGTGGATCGGCTATGTTCTTCTTACTCCGTGGAAGCAATTCTGATCTGATCTGAACATCTGACTTCTTGGAGATTGCCAGAGGTAGAGGTAGGCCAGGATCAGCCCCGGACACAAAGAGCTTGCCATAGTCAGTTTCAGACAGCACGCTGATTGGATCGTTTCTGTATAACAAACGGCTCAAGTTTTCGAAGTTGAAAAGAAGCTGGTTCGGTTCTTTTTTGAGATGGTCATTGGATCGAAGCTTACGTTCGGAAGAGTTCGAAGCAGAGATTGACAGAGATGCCTGCACAGGCGCAGGTTCCGGTCGACGGCTGGACCCTGCCGGCTCATCCACAGTACCAGAAGAAGCCATCAGTGCTTGAATTGAATGAAACTCCGTATATTAGCAGAATCTAGAAATTCTTGTGAAATTTTTCGAAGCCTTAGACTTAAATCGCTATAAATGTCCATATTGAGAATTGTGTCGCGCCTGGCATGCAACTGTCGTAAAGTAGATGCGCGCGACAAACTCCAAACTCAATAGTTACCTTGCATAATCTAATATGCAAAATGATTCAAGTTTGCGTAGAAACAAAAAATACTAGTGTTGAAAAATAGAACCTTCGATCTTGAACTTTCAGTCTTCAACAATTAATGCTTCGGTCTGTGAAATGAGTTACAGAAGAAAAGACCGACGTAGTAACGGTGGGCTTCTAGGCGATGACTCTGTAAAAGAGTCAGACTCCTGGTCGATTCCCTCGTCAAAATGGAAACCTTCTGCCTCGTTTGGCACTGTGAAAAATCTCAAGTTGAACTTGAAACCTCTACTATCAAAGCAGAATTGGGAGCTGCTTAAGAGAGTTGCTCGAAATATCGATTTGCGTTACTTCTTCATTATGCTGCTCGTTTGGCTCATATCCATTCAATTCTGGGAAAGGATCTACGTCCACAGTGTAATCTCCCTGTGTAGCTGGAACAAATGGGAGAATTGGGACAAACAAGCACAACCGCATCGAATTGCGTTGGTGGCCGATCCTCAAATTATCGACGCATCGTCATACCGTGGTCGCCCAGCTATTGTCGACTTTTTCGTTAGAAAAGTAACCGACAATTACCTCCATAGAAACTACCAGTATATTCAACATGTGCTCGATCCAGACACAACCGTCTTCCTAGGAGACTTGTTTGACGGTGGCCGAGAATGGAAGGATATTGAGTGGTTCAAAGAATATCAGCGTTTTACCAAGATCTTTCCCTCTAAGGTCAATCGCCGAACGATCTCATCCATTCCAGGGAATCACGATATAGGATTTGAAGATATAGACATGCATGTCTTGCAAAGATTTTCCATGTACAACGGTGAACTCAATCAGGTAATCGAGATGGGAAACCATTCATTGGTTCTAGTAGATACTATCTCGTATTCGTCTGTAGACCCCGAAGTAAGAAAGGAACCGCTTCAGTTTCTATCCGAGTTGAATCTGCATCTCAATCCTAATTATCCAAGGATAATGCTTCTGCATGTTCCGATGTATAGAGATCCCAACATGCAACCCTGTGGACCTCTCAGAGAGAACCAGAAACCATTCCCTATTGCGAAGGGAAAACAGTACCAGACTGTGTTAGAAAGGGAGCCTACAAATGAACTATTATCGATAGTGCGACCAGTTGTAGCTTTTGCTGGAGACGATCACGATTACTGTGACGTAAGAATTACATTCCAGAGCATAGGAAAAGATGACCAGACTTTGGTTCCGACTACGGTTAGGGATATAACGGTCAAGTCTGCTGCCATGAGCGCTGGCATTAAGTACCCTGCTATTCAGTTATTGTCACTCTACAACCCTCAAGATGCACGTTCAGATTTGGAACTTGAAAGCAAATCTTCTTTCAATACTCAGATGTGCTACATGCCTCGACCCTTCCTTGCATTAAAATTTCACGGATTAGTATTTGCCATCCTCACAACGTATTTGCTGCTCAAGTATATATTCAAAAAGGAGGGTCAAGTTATTCTCTCCATCTATAAGAAGAAGATCGCCACATACGATAGCTACCTTCCCACAGCTGAAAAACGACATCTTCTGGCTCTGGCCAATGAGTCCATTCGAGGAAAAGAGTTTTCTTCCTTCGCATTGCACTTGGCTCTTACTGCAATCGTTCCACTCATATTAATAGAAATGTACTATACTTCTATATAATGCATCCATACTTATAAAAGATAATTTAATCGTCAATGTTTAAGATTGAAGAACCTTTCTATATAGCTTGGGTTGAAGTCCGCTCTCTTCGCCACATATTGTCTAATAGTATATGGCTTAAGATTGGCCAATTGACCTTCGGTAACCAACGAGTTGATAAGTTTGGCTTGCACCGTGAAGAGGTTTCCAATTTCCTTCAACAACTGGAAGTTTTCCGTCAATTCAGGGATGTCCCACTCATCTATACAAGTTTGGTAACGAATCACATCTTTCGTGAGAACAATACCTCCAATTGAGTTGACAGTGAACTTCTTATAATGCTCCAACAATTGGTTCAAGAGATTCATACCCACCTTCACCAAAACATTCTCCAAGTTGTCATTGTTCAAAGTGCCTATGAAGGTAGAATAGACAACATTCAAAAATTCACTGATCAGTTCACACGCTTCTGTGTCATCTTCAATGTTGTCACAGAAGAAATCTTTCTTCTTTTGCTTTGTTAAACAGAAAGCAAGTCTGCCGGCTATCAAGTCTAATGTCTCTTGCAAAAGGATATTCAAAGACACTTCACATCTAGAAACGTAACTGTTGGTTAAATTGATCATTCTATTCTTGATGTTGGGAAAATTGACTGCACAGGGCAATATGATCTTCTTGATGGTGGAAGACACTAGGAAAAGGATTTCACTAACAAGACTGAATGTGTAGAGGTAATCGAAATTGAATTCTTGGTTGGAGTTGATCTTGGAACTTACATTCTCCTGTTTGAGATGGTCATATGCTACTTCTAAGCCGCCGCCTATGTAAAGTTTTCCAAAGTCGAAGAGGATGATTTCCAAGATCTCGAGTGCCAACTCAGGAGCCTTGGTCGGAGTCAATTCCAAAATTCTAGCAACAGACTCTATGGCAGATTTCAAAACTGTTTCAACCTTGGTGATACTGATATTCTTGTATAGTTCAGCCTCCAAATCGTTTCTTTCGCTGACTGAATTTCTTGGCTTATCAGTTAATTTGGATTTCACATATGCTTTGAACTGGTTGAGTCTCTTTCTCTCCGAGAAATGGAAACTGAATCTATCGTTACTAGCGTGTTCAGTTGACTTTTGATTGTATTCGAAGTTATCGAGGTTTTCTATTTTTGTTGCAAGGGCCTGGCTTGATAATTCGGCTTCGTTATAAGTGTTGAACTTATGGACAATATCGTAGACGATTTCTTCTAAGTTCTTCTTCTCCCGAGAAAAGTAAACAGTCTCCGAGGTGTATTCGATGAAGATGTCGTAGAAAGATTGGTCCAAAATTGAATTCAATTCATTCTCCTTGTCAAACTCGTTCATTGTCAAGAATTCCTTGACGTCCTTGGTGAAGTCCCCTACCAAAATATAGAGAACATGCAAGACTCGGACGTGTGCCAAAGTACTGACAGACAAGGAGAACTGCAACAAAGTATTAACCTTGTTTTGAACGATTTGAGCATAAACTCTTTGTATGAAAATTTTCAAAACTGGCACAGGATCTTCAAACACCTGCTGGATAACTCTGGCTCTCGACTTGATTTCGAAGCGTAGGGTGTCCAAGATGTTTTCTGTCGATTTGTCCTTGATGACTTCACCGAAATTTGGATCTGACAACTTCTGCCATGTGGATTCTTCGTCAAGAATCGAGCCCTCTTCGTCCTGGGCTGGATCCAAAGTGATATCATTTTTACTTACAAAAGTTTGAACTACATTAGCACCGCCATTGAACTCAAAGAGTATCTTAGCGATTTCTCTCATGATGTCAAAGTGCCCTTCTTCCGACGCTACTTCGAACTTGTTCAACAAGTTTCTTTCCATCACTTCACTGTACTTTTCGATGACCTGAAGACATTTTGTCGTCTTGGGCAAGTCTGGACTTTCAATTTTTTTGGCTAATGTAAGCAAATTAGCCACGGTTTTGGCACATTTTGTCTTGTCATCATATTTTGAGGACGTCCTCAAAGTTTCTAAGGCGTCGAACTTCTCCTTGGTATAAAAGCCATGGTAGGCACGGATTAAGAAAATCGTTTCTAGCGATCGGTCCCTGGAATTTGTGATCTTGTTAAGTGAATGGCCCAACGGGTTAATCCTATTGGTGACTTCTGAAATCTTAGCGTCAAGAACATCGAACTTCTTGACTGATCTGTCGATATTGGAACTCAACTGAAGCACGTTTTCACTATGTTTAAGCTCATAGTTGTCTACGTGTCTCTCACTCATCTGAGTCTGTTCAGACGATTGCAGATTAAGCTGTTTCAATTCCCGCAAAGTCGACTCAAATGTCCGGATATATGGCTTTGGGTCCAAGTAGCCCAACTTGTTGACCTCGGCTTCCTTGAGAAAATGGTCTTTCGAGATCTCCTCGATGAAGTCGTTCACTGTGATTCCATTGAGGAAGTTGTCCAAGTTGAGGAGCTTTTTGATGTTCTCGTCCAAGTCGTAGATGGAGAAATTCATTGATTCAGATTAAATATATTGGGATGAGATGTCTGTGGAGATCTGATATGATGCGAATTAGAGATATTGTATTATCATACGTGGAATGATCTTGTTGAAGTAGTAGTAAATAGAATTGGTATAGAACACGTGAAAATACGGAAAACAAGTGTAGACGTGAGTCCTTTCCGTCCGTATTGATGGGTTTCTAATGTTTTACCCGAATCTGACTTTCAGAATGCTGAATATGAAGAATATATACAAACATGAACTGTTGATTTACTAGTTACTTGATAGTGGAGGCTGTATTGAGCAAGGTAGTGCACATAGAAACCAGAGCCAGAACTACCATGCAGCAGCACTTAAGCACTATAGACACTTTTCAATAGATGCGGATTATTCAGCTTTTCACTTACACTAAGACCATACAAAAAGAGACATTCAAGTATAAATCTTTTATGCTCAGATATCCCCGATCTTCACTGGAACTTTGATTTTGTCATTACTGTCATTTTTCTACACCATTCTACAATTTTCTACGACTCTCTCTTATACTAAATTAACATTCATTATCAAATAACTACCGTAAACTTAGTTGGCCTTGAAGGTGAGGTGACACTTACCACAGTATTGTCTGTCCTTCATGTTGGCCATGAAGACACCGGAACCACAGGTTGGGGCAGGACATTCTCTCTTCAATCTTTCGACCTTACCTTCGTTGTCAACCTTGTAGTAGGTCAAGACAGCCAACTTGTGCTTTCTGTGCTTGTGCTTGATCTTCTTTGGGGTGGTGTAGACCTTCTTCTTTCTCTTCTTACCACCACCTCTCAATCTTAAGACCAAGTGCAAGGTGGATTCCTTTTGGATGTTGTAGTCAGAAAGAGTTCTGCCGTCTTCCAATTGCTTACCAGCAAAGATCAAACGTTGTTGGTCAGGTGGAATACCTTCCTTGTCTTGGATCTTGGACTTGACATTGTCGATGGTGTCCGAGGACTCGACTTCCAAAGTGATAGTCTTACCAGTTAAGGTCTTGACGAAAATTTGCATTTTGGCTTGTCTGCAAAAGTTGCTTCTTTCTTACCAGTGGTGTATTTTCAAAATTTATCAAGAGAAGAGAGAGTAGATACTCTGGAAATTTTCACTGTCTCTGCCGCAGACTATGAGACTGGACCGAGCCAAAGGCGAGAGTGCGAAAAATTTTCGCGGGATGGAAAAATAATAGCACGTGACTAATTTATAAAAGTATGTGAGTAGCTAGGGCTTGAGCCCTACAGTTTTTCTGTTGTATATATCATGTGATTTTGCACATGACAAATATGCAATCTGTCAAGCTCCGCTTTTAGGTGACTGCCAGACGGAGTCATCCATGACTACTGTCTGCGGCAACGTTCCAAAAACGTCAGGCAGCATCTCCGAGGGGCAGACTTGGAGTCATTTGCGCATGTAATTATCCGTGTCATCTTACCAACAATCACAGTAGTTTGAGAAGATCCGTACCGCTGCTGTTAACTACCTTATTGGCTTGTCCATTGATTCCTATCCCTGCTAACCAATCAATGACTAGGGTTGTTTAAGCTTGACCATTATAGCTCAAATTCGTGGTTCTCTCACTTTTTTTTGGCTGCCGTCATCTCTTTAATTATGTCATATTTCTGTAGTGCATTTATTATGCTTTAGGGCCAGACAATTTCGCATCCATATTTTTCCGGACTTGGGCTCATGTAATCTGGAGATCACACCAAGTGAAGATCAGCTTATCGAGAATTGCAAGCGACTTTTAAATTTACTCACTTTGAGAATATTTATTTCTCTTCTTCTTCTTCTTCCACTTCTTCTGCTTCACAACATGTTAGGAGACAGCGTGCTTTCTCACCGGAGAAGCATGTCTGAATCTGGTCGACCCATACCGGCAGCCAATATTCTTCGGACACACGATTCCAACGACATGCCTGCTTTCCAATTCGGTGATGAAAATCTCGACAGACTAGTCAACTACAACGACTCCTATGATACATTTGAGTACCGCAATCCACACCACAAGTCGTTCTGGAGACGAGTCCTTAGGGCCATATTGTGCAAAGGCTAGACTAGCCAACCATGTTGTAGAGTCGTTAACAGATTGAATGGTGAAACCTAAGAAGAACAACTATAGAATGTTCCCAACAATTGATTTGATTCATTTCTTCAATTGCAGAGAATAGAATGAAGACTATTACTCGGGTAGAACTTTCTTCTTTGAGTGCTATACCAAATTTCATAGCTTATGTTGTCGGCGTCTAGGGTTGTTCATAACGAGCGCTCAGCATAAACCCCCGAAAAAAATTTGTACACCAAGGAGTCTACCAGTTTCAGAATCACTTGAATAACAATTGAGGTAGTTCATGAGGTTGAGGCTCAAAGATGCCATTCAGAAGCAGAGAACGATTGAAAATGACAATAAGGCCATATTTTAGCTGGCTGTACATAGAGAAAGTAACTCTGGAGCCAGAACGATTCTTGGTATTTCCTGCTACAATTGCACAGAATTGACTTATAGCTCTGGTCGCTTGATACCTCTTTCTCGGACAATGAGGTATAATTGTCCATACAGAAGCTACAGGCATACATTATAATCTCTTTGGTATATATTGATCCGAAAGACCAGGGATAAATGTTACAAAATTTAGTCTACTAGTTAATATCCGAGTTCTACTAGCTTGACTTTCCTATCGCATTATCTTAATAGGACACGCTTAAACGTCACCAGGAATTGGCGTCAAGCAGAAAATTGTACAAATTGTAGTCCGCAATTTCTTCGCCTTCAAGTTTGTAACATATACTATTCGTAGAATGCTTAGTTGCATGAGCAATTCCCCACAAATACCAGTTGAGAAGACCGAAAAGACATGCTTGCAGTGATGTCGGACTCTTCATTTCGGCACAAATATGGAGGCTATGGATTAGCAAGATTTGTCTCATAATGAAACATCGTTAGTGAATTTCAATCATCATTCGAAATAATCAAAATCATCATCACTTTCTTCCTTTTTATTACTGCGGATATGCTTGTAGCTAATGGTCTTTCTCGAAATCACATTCTTCCAAGCCATGTAGTTTTCTAACTGTTCGTAAGTGAACGAATCAGGATTGCTTCCAAGATCTGCAAACCCTACAATTCTCAGAATCACCTTAGCGTCTCTATATATAACAACAACAGGAAGTACTCTAATCTCAAGTTTTACTACCAAAAAGGGAGCGTTTTCAGCCTTGATTTTGACAACATTAAGCTCCAAATGCTTCTCAGCTAATTGATCTAATTGGCTATTCATGAGTTTACACTTAGCAAAGTTAGGTTGGAAGAAGTGAACAAGTACTATTTCGTTACTGGTGACATAGTCCATTACTTGCTTTTCAGATTCCATCAAAATGACATTTCCCAATTCAGATTCGTTTGTAGATTTGACAGTATCGTTAATTTTGGAGAATTCTTTCGAAAGCTGTTGGATTCTTGACTCTCTGTATTTGGCCATGACATCATCATCATCGTCGTCTAACGTCGCAAGCAAGTCGTCTTCACTTTCTGAATGCACATCATCATCATTATCATCATTATTTCCTCGGATCTGGTTCAATTTGGAATCCTGGAATCGTTCTATAAGTGCAGATTGTTTAGAGTCCATTTTCCAAAATATTGATTATCAACCTTAAGTAGATCCCTTTGAAAGTGCGATGAATAACTTCTTGGATTTGAAACCTAGTTGTAGTTGCTGAAGAATATCAAAACTAATAGCAAAACTTCTATAAACTAGTTTCAATAAATTTTGTGTGCACCTGCTACGCGTCGCCTGTATATCCATCCAACAGCTTAAGTATAGTAGTTATCGAATGCACGCTTCTACGGACAACTTGCTTGTAATCAGGGGAGTCGTTCATCGAATTAACTGGCCCAATCTGAAGAAGCTCAATCGCCTTGACAAGATTGGCATCGATCTGTTTGACAGTGTCTCTAATCATTTCTAATTCTAGAAGTATGAGTTCTTGGTGTTTCTGAAGTGAAATAGATGGAGAAGTCCTCAATGAGGCCGGGCTTTCGTTCATGTTGCTGTTATCCACTATACACGATAAATTTGACTCTTAGGAAGTCTACGGAAATACTGTAGAGTCTTTTCGCCGTTCGGAATGAAGAAGAACCTTTTAGAACTGTCCAAACCATGTAGTGGAATGTACAGAAAATATACACCTTTTGGTCACGTGAAAATCTTCAATCCTTACCGATAGCTACGTAGATCTTAATTTGAAACCAATAATGTCGTGACGCTGCCCACAAGGTATACTACGATACTACGTTTTGTTCGAGTCATTATGTAATGCTAATCTATGAATGTAATGCTAGGCGTAAAGTATGTGCTGGTAATTGAATGATGATGGTCTTAGTTCGTTTTGAGCTCCTTCTCCATGAGCTTTAACTCAAGGACTCCATTCTTAGATTCGAGTTCCTTTGCTCTCTTCCTCTCGAGCTCGCGTTTGGTGATAATCTCAGTCAAGAGTTTTCGCAACTCATTATTTTCGTTGATCAACTCGATCTTGATCTTCTCGTTTTCGTTGAACTTCTGCAACAAGTAGTTGAACTCCTTACACAACTTCAAGTATGTCACTTTTAAAGTCGTGAACAACGACATAACTTTCGAAGTGTTGACCATAGAGTGTTTGATTGATGCTAACGTTTCCTTGTTGATCTCTGTGGTGTGCTTCTTTATGTCTTCTTCGTTGTATGTAATGCTAGTGGTGATGGTTTCAGGTGAGTCGAAAGGTGTAGAGTTTTCCAGTGACGAGCTCACATTACTAGATTGTGGCTTCGACTCATTCGAAGCTGTTATAAGGGTATCTAGTTCCTCGTGGGACTCCTCTTTGGTTGATGTTTCAGTTTGGTTTTCTGACATTTGTTCCTGTTGATCTACAGTCGAAAAATCGAAACCAGAGAGCGCTTGGTCGATCTCAGCATCGATAGCAAGTCGTTCTGATGACAGTAAATAAATAGAAGACTCTGCTGGAAGCATGTCACTGAAAATCAAGTCCAATTCGTCCGGCAACTGGCTTGTGTGTGTTTTCTTAGCTGTTGGAATCTCCAAGTCATCGCAACCTAATTTGTGCTTCATAGTTATAAGATGAAATTTTTCAGTATGGAAAAGTGTTGTTTGTGAGAGCACACTCAAGTTTCGCTTAGGAAAAGACAACTCTGAACTTGTCAATGTTTAATTAGAATCCTATGAGGAAATGAAGCCTAGAACCTGGCAATTCTAGTATTGCGGTTGGATCTCAGAATTCAAGTAGCTAACAATATCACAACCGTTATGAATTTTTTTTGGAGCTGCAGATGAGATGAACGATTATATACAGGATAACGTTTAGTTGCAAAATCAGTGGCTTATGGAAACTACATGGAGTTTCTCTGGTTTTCGCTGTGTAGCATATATTGCTTGATATCTATATACATAATAAGCAATAAATAAGTCGATGCAGAGGACCAAGAACGCATATTCTGACGATGAAAAACTCATAACTGTGGATTATATACAAGGCATAATGAAACAAGACATAATTCTAGCAAAGAACCACCAGTGTGGCATAGTTAAAAGTCCGAGATATGGATAATAAATTAATAATGATAGACGCGAGGAACTGAACAATGCAATGAAAGGAGGAAATGGCCAAATATGGATTCCAATGACAAATGAATGAATTAAAAAAAATCAATAAATAATATTGCAAATATTCATATGAAAATGACGAAGAATGAAGCTTGATTTCGTCGTTCTAGTTGTTTGTGAAGATTCCCAACTTCTTGACTTCTGTAATTACGTTGCTTGTCTTTTTGCTGACATCATTGACTTCCTTCATGATGGTGTTAGAAACGTCATTGACAAAGAGCCCAGATTCATCCCATTTTTCGGTGAGAGACTGTAAGACATGCTCGAAAGCCAATTTTCCCGTCTTTGCGTTCTGGCCAAATCTCTCGACGGACCATTCTTCGATTTTGTCGCAGATTTTCGAGATGGAAGCGTAAGCTGTGAATTCCGCACTTTGCTTGAAAAGAGTTCTAGAAGGCAATTCTGGATCTGGACGGTACACCACAGTTTCGTTAACAAGTAACAAGTGGCTCATGGTCATGTTGTGAGTTTTCATCACCAAAGTCTTGTTAACAAGATCGATTTCCAGAACTTCTCTTACATACGACTTTTGTTCGCCTCCCACAATAAAGGTAAGCCACTTGGGGATCGATTGCTTACAAGCAATGAGTCTTTCTGTTCTCAAGGTTTTTCTTTCTTCGTCAATTGTTCTGTTCAAAACATCGACAGAAACCACATGTGTCGAAAGTTCATTGGGGTACTTCTGCCAGTTAGCGGCAGTGACTTGATCCCAGGGATAGTGAAAGTAATGATCTGTTTCAAAGAGCTTCATTAGGGAAAATTATGTGAAATTTTGAGTCTTGTGACTTAAAAATGGGAGATTCGGAGGTAGAAAATTGAAAACTTTAAGTTTCTGACTAGAGTGCTTGTGATAAGTGATCAAGATAAACGAATTATTCCCTCAGACGTAACCCTATCGATATTGCCCAGCTGGAAACAAGTATATATATTTGGAAACTCCTACGGCCCGTTGATAAAAATGAGTATTCTACTTTTCTCCGTTTTATCGGGATAGATAGCGATTATATATTTTCAGGAGAGAATTTTTCAGTGTGGGAAAAAGCAATCCTGATTTTGTGCATAATGCAGACTGCCGGAGGGATTCGGGAGCTCGCCTGTTCGAATTCGCAGCCATCGGCCAGAAGTCACGTTTTGCCCTTACTGGCCGGCTCTCACTTGCGAACGTCCGGAACAACGGCTATAACTGAGCCTGTGACCATAACGGTTATGACCCCTTACGGCTACAACGCCACTAGGTATACAAACGGCAGGAGAAAAGAAGACAAAAACTACAAAAACAGGCAATATTCAAAAAGGTAAAACGGTAAACAAATAGACATCAGAAAATGAACAAATCAGATATTTATACGAGAACCTACTTGAATGCGAACCGGAAAGTCTGGGAGTAGACAAATGGGTCAAGAAAGTAGAGATTAGAATTATAGTACTGCACTGATTATACAATATGGAGTAGTCAGATAGTTGTTAAGTAGCTTAGTTCATTTTCATATCTATTATGCTATTCTTATTTACATATGCTTGTGATTTTAGAATCCGATCGAATCGTCTGAGTCTTCAGAGCTGCTATCAGAATCAGATGCCGATAATTGCCTTTCCTTTGCTTGAGAGGTTTGCCTTTGGCCCTTTTTAGGTATTTCTTTCTTCGATGGACTTGCTTGGCGTGCTTCGAGTTCCTTCAACTTCATTGATAGAATTGTAGGTCTACCTTTTCCAGCCGATGCTGGAGTCGACTGTGACGAGAATTGTAACTTTTCACGAGGTGATAATGCACTTTGACCAGGAGAATTTCTATCAAAGCTAAATTGTAATGGACTGCCTGGTTTCCTAACAGGAGATTTTGTAGTAGAATTCGATGTTTGAATCTGAATTTGAGTCAGATTTTGTGTTTGCGTACGTTGAGTCAGAGTAGAAACATTCGGCAGAGTACCAAAGAGTTCGTCTTCCGATTCGTCAGAGCTTTCGTTTATAGGATCCGACATTTCGTCCTCTGACGAAGAATCATATTGTCTTCTTTCAATACTCTTTAATTGACTTGGGTTTATTCTCTTTTCTTTAGGCTTGGAAACATGTTCAAGAATTGCCGATGGTGCCAATTTTGGATCACGACTCAGTCCCGCATCTAATACCTTTTTTAACAACGGCAGAACTGGTTTAGAAAGTACAGCCTTCGTAGATATATGTTTCGTAAGGGCTGTTGAATTTGCTGGAATAGAAGAAGGTTTTGAACGTATTGTATTTGTAATAGTTGTTGATTTTGTAGAATCTGTCTTTGGTACAGCTTTGGTTGACGTAACTTTAACTTGTGCTAGCTGTGATACGTTTCTATCATCATTAGACTCATCTGAACTATCGCTGTCTACAGAAGAAAAAGAGTCATCTGAACTGAAATCAAGCTTTCCCTTGAATTTGGACCTATCAGAATTTGTCTTAGGCGTATCTTTGGATTCAACTGTAGATTTAGGCGGAACCAACGAAGATAAAGTTCCCAATGACCTCCTTGGTAACTTAATCTGCGTTGAAGGAGTTGCAGAAATTGAGCTCGTCTTGACTGGAGCCGGAACTGGATTCGGAACTGGAATTGGAAGTTGAGATGGAGATATTGTTGAAGAAGATAATGGAACTTTAGAATTTGACTCTGGGTGTGTTTCTTCTTCTTCTGCGCTGTCTTCTGCATCTGATTCACTGGAATCTGAAGATTGAGATTCGGAACTATCGCTAGGATTGTCTTCCCTAGAAGTAGGTTCATTCATATGGGCTTCCTTAATATATGTTTTCTCTCCATTATTTGAGTCTGCAACTTCATTGCTATCGGAAGAACTGTTGCTATCTGAGTTAGACGATTCTTCAGTGCTATTTGGCTCAACTTCCATCTGAATAGAGGATGCTTTCGCTTCTGGTTGTATACTGATTGTTTCTTCTTGTTGCACCTTTTCCATTTCAATGTCATCATCTTGACCATATACTTCTTCTTCAATGTCCCCATTCTCATCACCGCCTACAGGGTTGATTAGTTCTCGGTGCATGTAATACTCTTCACGATCATCATCTTTACGTTCTTCTTCTTTCGCAGAATCGTTCTCTTCTTCCAGAGACTCTTCATCTTCATCTCCTGATTTTTCGTTCTCATAAGCATTTGCATCGTTCTCTTCAACGACTTTACCGTTTCCATTTTGACTAAGTACCAGTCCATTTGAATCCACCTTGTCTTTGAATTGCTTTATCTTGCTAGAAAATGAATCTTCTGAATAATCAGAGTCGTCTGAAAAAACAGAGCCCTGAGCGGAGTTCACAAAACTCAACTTGTCTTTTTTCATTATTTCAATGATCTTTGACTTCTTGATGGTAGGAATTGAATTTGTCAGGCTTCTTCTTTTCTTTGGAGTGAACATATCATACTCGTCTAAAGTTGGTAAAGGCAAACTATTTCCATTGGAAAGGTTACGAGCAGAAGCCTTCAAGAAGGATGCTTCAGAATTGGCCACTTCAATAGAATCTATGTGAGGAAACAGCATCGAGGCTAAGTTGTCACCATCCTGATCAAAAGCAGATACCAAAATTTTCTCAATTCTGGCTGCTTCTTGCAATGGACCAAGATGGAATTTCTCCGACACGCTAAATGCATTATCAGTTTCATCTGTATCGTCTGAAGCACCTATTCTAGCATACTCGTTAATGAATTCATCCAAAAAGCGATGGAAATGGCCAACAAAGGGGAACTCTCTCTGTATCAAGAAAGGATGTACTTTTTGCACGAGGAAGTCCATTATTTCTTTAGCATCAAAACCGTAATCATGGCCGATATCAGAATTTTGATACAGTAAAAGACTTGAAAGAATGAAGTAGATATCTTTTACGTTGTAATTGTAATTGTTGAGCTTTTTAAAATTGTCTTCTCTGGCCGAGTATTGGCCTATTTCAGGGGCTTCATCCATGACTATGAGGTTACCATCCGTTATCTTGATGTTTTCATTTACATAGTAAGGGGCAGGCATGTTGTTTCCCATAAAGTTCGAAGACATCAAGTTCAACTGGTTGAACTGGAAATATAGAGGATCGTGTAAGAGTTTGGAGATGCAAGTGCTATATGAGTACAATATGGAGTTGATCAATAGCAGTGGATTATCGAAAGTCTTCAACTTCGACAACCGGTCGATGATGTGGGATCTAATCCACGACTTTAGTCCATATTCGTCGGGAAACTTAATGCAATTGTCTGGATTATTCTGGAAGTACTTGTCTACTTCTGGGCTGATGTACAACAATTCTATATTGGAGAACTGGCGACTGTCTACGACTACGTTGTTGTGGAGTACCAAAAGGATCTTCTGGCCACGAAGTCTCATTTGGAGGTTGATACGGGCCAAGTACGCATGTAAATGTGTCGAGTTCAACAACCCTGTAGGGTAGTAATTGAAGCTTTTCAGAGGTAAATTGGAGACTACAAGCGGATCTAAGAAGCCAGAGGCAGAAAGATTTCCCGAGACAGAGACCGTGAAGTTCTTCGATCCGACATTGATGTGTATCTCGTCGAAGTAATACGTATCGTTTGGTGAGTAGTTCTTGAAGAACTCATTCAATCGCCTGTATTCCCCTTGTGGAGTGAGAATAGCATCTTCCAGACTGTAGCTGTTGAAAGAAGCGCATTTTCCCGAGATAACGTCGTATAGTCTTGCCTTGTCTTCTGGCAATAACGATAGCTCAAACATCCGCTGGAACTGAACGGCCATATCCACGAGATCGGCAATATTCACCTCCAGATTGAAAATGTGCAACTTGAGAAAGTAGTCCAATACGGTGTTGGCCATCACGAACGAGATTTCGCTCTTCCGGATCGCTTCCTCGGCCGAAAGGTATCGAGAAACTAGCTTCGCATCTATATGATTCAACTTCGGATGAAAGAAAGCAACTGTATCTGCTACTGTGTGTTTGGCATCAACTATGGATCGGTAGTTGTGGTGATCCAACACTATGAGCTGCACTGAAGACTCGAGATTCGCCAGACCGTGCATTCTCCAAAAGCGTGAATAATGCAGGCTATATATACAAGTCTTCCAATATTAGCGGCTCTACTTCGGCCTAGTTTGCGTTCGAAAAGCTTCCGTAGCTGAAGAAATGTACTACACATTTTCAAGTTTCTTCGTTAAGCATGGTTGAAAGAGAAGAGGTGTGCAGATAGTTGATCTATAGTTTAGGCACACATTGAAATTTAGGTGACATAAGATTTCTGTCTTTGGCTTATCAGGTTACATTGCTTTCAATATATGGACTTGTAAACTTCATCTGTATTCCAACTCATGGATTTATATTGTCTTGAATTGGCTATTTACATGTAAACTACGATTGAATACTTTTCTCTTCGCTACTTACTATAGTAACGGTCGCATTTGTGGCTGCGAAAAACCTCCAGCGGTTGCAACTATTTCCAGGACCACTGATTTCACATTTTCTTCTTTCTCTCTCAACGAAACCATTGCTAGCCACAGTGAATATATATGGAAGCAAGCTATTAAGTGAAGGCAAGTCCATTATAGATTTGCAAAGGTTGAATAATTTCACGATGATGAACATCAGTTTCTCTCCAGATAGGAATGAACTGCCATTCACCCTCAAGCTTTACCCTAATTCCAAGACAGACTCTTCTCCCAATTCTAACACACTTGAATCTGCTAACGATTCCGATTCCAAAACTTCCTATCCTTGGCTGTCTGTCACAGAGGGAGCAGGTGAGCTGTCGCCTGGTTTCATCAGAGGAGTGTTCAAACTCAAAAGAAGAGCATCTACTACACTATCTCCTCCTCCTTCACCTCCACATATTGAGGAAAAGCTTGAAGAGCCTGAACCAGTGCATTTGGAGTTGTACAATAAGTTCAAACAAGAACCATTAGGAATTTCTTTTCCTGTAGTTAACTATGATTCTGTCGGTGATCCAGGTGGATTGGGTATCAACTTTGACCACCCCAGTCTTGACTTCGACATCAAACTTCCAAAGTTCGAGCTGTCGTCTACGATTCTTAGCAGTGCAGGAACCCCACCATCCTCCAAGACACCCACAAAGCAAAAATCGTCTTCTCCTTTTGAAAGGGTCAAACAGTTGCTTTACAGAAACCATTGGCTGCACCATGATATGAACAAACAAAGTGCTGAGTTTTCTGTGGCTTCTTCCGAGTTCAGGTCTCCTGTGAACATGAGGATTCCTGTTAAAGAAGATTGGAAAACAGGAGTTGGGGTGCCAATAGACATCTCGATCTTTCAGAACAACGGTTTTGGATCTCCCATAAGCGAACAATGTGTACAAGATAATAAGAGTATCAAGTTCAAACAATACGTGGATATGCTAGTTTACAACAACAAATTTCCTTACAGTTCATCTACATCCTCCGAGAAAATAGATCGCTCCTGTGCGAGTCCAGTGTCAAACGATTCATACCAAGACAACTCCAATTGGAGCAATGCCTGGCCAAAGAAGAGACTTCGCAAGAGTAAATCTGCGCCATTCAAGCGCATGGTTCCATTAGAGTCCAGCTATGAGGGACTGGAGAACCCTAGTACTAGAAGAAAAAGATCGATATCGTTATCGCTTACGAGAAGAACTATCAAGAACATCTCCAATATTCCCGAGACACCAGCAAGTCGTCCCGTAAGCTCAATATTGAAAAACAAGATAAACTCCAATTTCGACATCGAGCGCCAAAACACGGTTCGGGATGATACCGTCAATATAGAGGCATTCTTGAAAAACTTTGAGAGATTCGAGATGGAAAAATACGAGAAGGAATCGCAATTGGAACACCTCCGCCATCAGCAGATCCAGCACTACTACGAAAACGAGGAATTTGCTTAGAATATACAAGATGACTATTACTAATACAAAAACTATAACCCTACTATTATTAGACTGTAAACTTTGTACATACCATGAATAGAAGGTATCGAGAGCCTTCTTCTTGAAGGTGGAAACCCGTGCCTAATTAGGAAGTGGTCCCGCGCCTCCACAAAATCTGATTCCGAACTCCACAGTTGTTGGGGGATCTGAAAAATCAACTCTTTATAAGAGGCCCCCAGACCCCTAAAGTTTCGATATTCTGCGGTGTACGTCCGTCTCAGAAATTTCAATTGTACAAGTTTAAAAAAAAATGACGACTGTCTTTGTCTCCGGAGCCAATGGGTTCATTGGACAGCATACTGTTCAGCAATTGTTAGAAGCTGGTTACACTGTGATTGGATCCGTAAGATCGCAAGAAAAAGGTAAAAAGTTGCTGACGGCATTGAAAAGCGACAAGTTCTCGTTCGTAGTCATTCCCAACATTGCTGACGTTGGAGCTTTTGACAAAGTGTTGGATGACAATAAGCAAATCACCACATTTTTGCATATTGCTTCTCCCTTCAGATTTAATGTTCAAGACATTGAGAAGGAAATATTGATTCCTGCAATTGAAGGTACCAGAAACGTCTTGACCTCTATCAAGGACCATGCTCCACAGGTTACGAAGGTTGTTGTTACATCTTCTGATGCTGCTGCCAGAGAAAACGACGACAAGAACCCAGACCTCACTCTTGACGAGTCGGTATGGAGCAAGGCTACTTACGAAAGTTCTAAACACGACCCAGTAGCTGCATATCTTGGCTCCAAGCCTTTGGCTGAGAAATTGGCGTGGAAGTTTGTTGAAGAGGAAAAGCCAAACTTCAAGTTGATCACCGTGTTGCCAAGTTACACCTTTGGCCCTCAGATTGATGATTCCTTAGTGTTGAAGGACTTGAACTCGTCCTCTAAGGTGTTTGAAGAAATCATTACGCTGAACCCAGACTCTCAATTGTATACTCACAATGGTAGCTTTGTTGATGTGAGAGACGCTGCCAAAGCTCATTTAGTAGCCTTCCAAAATGACGAAGCCATTGGCAAGAGATTAATCTTGTCCAGTAATAGATTCACCTCACAAACTATTAGAGATATTCTTCTCAAGGAATTCCCACAATTCAAGGGACAGATCTTCGAAGGTGTGCCTGGTGAAGACATTGAAGATATCAAGCAAATGCCTGTGTTAAACTACTCACAAACCAACAACATCTTGGGCTTCAAATTCAGAGACATCAAGACATCCTCAGTTGATGCGGTAGCACAACTCTTGAGAGTTAGAGATGCTTAATCTTTCTATGCTGCATTTGTCATGTCAAGTGTATAAGATATAGAAATAAAATCATTGGTCATTAAAGTAAATGTGCTATACTAGTTTGTAATAGTAGACCCGTATTTGGATCCTAGTTCATTTTGTAATATCGTCTTCTTGATATTAGTGCCATATCTATAGCCAGTAATCTTCCCTGAGCTGCCTATGACGCGATGACAGGGTATAACTACTGCTATTCTGTTTGCGCCCACACAATTGCCTATTGCTCTGCTTGAATTAGGCATTCCCAAGTGTTGAGCAATTTTCTGATAAGTAGAAATTGAACCGACTGGAAGTTCGTTAACCAAATAGTCCCATACTTTCCTCTGGAGCGGCGTTCCAAATACAACTTTGTATGGGATCTTCTCGTCTTTGTTCTCAAAATCAATGAGAGATTTAAATTTCTCGAGCGTGTCTTTGATTTTAACTTCAGATTTCTTATTTACCAAGGAAGAAGAAGCCGAATTCAACGAATTAACTCTGAATTCTGGAGCTTTTAAAAAGTCTTTTTCCATTAGTTCAACCATAGAAGCTTGGCTATTCAATTCACCAGCAGACGCGTAATAGACACATCCCTCGGTATCTAAAGCAACAAGTACCAAATACTCACTTCCACTTACAAATGAATAGAATAAGTTCTTCATTTTATATTTGAAAAAATCAGGTAGAAAGAATTAATCTGCTAAAAAGACTATGTATCAGGAATTAAAGATAGAGACGTGAAAAGATAGAGCGTATATAGCGTGCCGATTCAGACGCAATACTGCGCATTTAAGTTGTGCAGAAATTTGCGACTTCGTTTTTTGCAACTGGTGGCTATTTTGCAATCTCTATCTACAACACTTTCTGTCTTCCGCGTCATCGACAGTCAATGGTTCTTTGTAGCTGAAAATGAATTTACCAACCAAAGCTCCCAAGATGCACGAGATGATGATGTATCCGTTGTAGTACATGAACAACAACATGATAATGTAAGACAAGCCCCATTCCACAGTGTACAAGAAGGTTCTGACGGCGTGTTCAAAGAAATCGGCGGTGATGTCACCGTAGCCCTTTCTGAACAACCACTGGTGTGAAACAACGTAAAAAACAGAACTCTTAGCCAAGTGATTTTGAGCTTGAACTGCAGATTCGCCAATCTTCAGCCTTTCCAACTCGTCTTCGGAGGAGAAGTTTTCTGAAGCAAGTTTGTTGGCAAGATGTTTTCTCACAAACGATTTGTCGAGTTCACGGCAGAATCTGTGCAACCATTGAGCAGCAACAACCAAAAAGAATACACCAATACAAGAACCAGCAAATCCTCCTTTGGACTTGACATGCCACGACCTAGCAATGAAGCAAGAATCAATCGTATACCAATTCCACAACATAGAAATCTTACAACCAGAGCCACCACCCATAGACATCTTTGGTTTTGCAGTTGCGGTCGAGGACATGTTGGATGAATTCATCGATGAGGACATGGATGAGGACATATCCATCCTGGCGACGAGATCAAGAGTTTTCTCAAACAAGGACATTCTAGTCGAAACTAAGTTTATAGATCTATATGAAACTGCTAGGTTTAGTCTGGACTATTGTCCCAATGATCTGTTTATATACTCAAATCATTTTCAAAAACCATTGAGCATTTTTAAGCTGGGGCCATTTTAGATTATTAGTGAGCAATTTACTTTACTCTGTTTATCAAAACTTTTCTTAACATTTTTCTTAACCCTATACTAGTCTGCCTGAATAGTTCCATACCGAATATCGGTTAACTAACAATATATACAGTGTACAATATATTATAATAATACCCGGTGATGTAATTGGTCATCACATGAATTGCAATTAAGTAGCTTTACCTTAGTCTCATGCGTCACAAACCTTGACTCGCGATAATGCAAGATAATAGCGCCCTATGAGTTTTTCATTGGCTTTCAAAAAATGCAAATAATTAAGGCGTTGGGATTTGATCGTTAGGTCGTTTTCTATATTAATGAGTTTGTTCTTGAATCGAATAAGATCTATATCTGGTACATCGTCCGAAGGTTGTGAGTTCGAGTCCTGCGCTATTTTGGGTACTTCGTATTCTATGAGCTTGGGCTGTACGGGAATAAAGTTGATAATTCTGAACCCCACGAAACTATTGCAAGTGCAGCAGAACATGTTGTTGACGACAATTTGTTGGTTGAGGACCTCTAGATGATCTTCTGGTTTAACATTTACAAACAGGAAATCGCTTACGTTAGGGTTTTGGTTATCGAAATTCTGATTATAGGCACAAACCAGAATCGGCGTATGACATTCGTTACAGATGAAGGATCGAACCACTTTTCCCTCTTCTGTGTTGAGTTGTTGACGGCAGCTTGTAGTAGCAGTAGTAGCAGCAGTAGTAGGATGATGGTACATTTCGGCTTCAAGTGTGCCAGGCTGGTCCACGTAGAATGGGTACGGAATTCCCATAGTCTAAGGCATGTAGCTATATAAGTACAAAACCCTTAATATTATTAAATAGAAACAAGCCAATACGAGATTTCCAAGAATAACCAAACTATCGCCTACACTACGAGCCACCAAGGAAATACGGGCATATATATCTCTACATGACTTACAATTTACAAATCAAACGAAGCCGGTTAAGATTTCGGCCGAAGCCCACGACAAATAAATACATACTGCTGTAGCGAATAGCTTCCGTAAGGATAGAGATTCGTATATCCAAATCCTCATACAGGAAATTCTAAGAAATTTGCCTTGCGTCCCGCAAAAGTTCGTAAATCGTGACTTATACAGGATTTGATGGATGCCTCCATATCATGGAATGCAAGAGGCTCCTGGTGACAAACGATTTATCATGACTACAGAATGGTTCGAGGTGGCTTTGTGGTTCGAGGAGACTTTGTCACCGTAACTGGAGTAATATTCACCGTTAGCACATTGTTGTTTGCGAATTTTCTCGGTATTCCCGCTTCAGTAATAAATTATCGTCTCCTCACAAATAGATCATTACAAGGAGTGACAAATTTTCTCATCTACTATCACAATAGCTACAAAAAGCTATTGGGACCAGTACCTTAACCGCTGCAAATCTCGTAACCATCCTCTACGACAATTCTTGTTCCAGAGAGTTTTGTAGATTTAGTTTACGAAATACAAGACTCTTGGTGCCACCCTTGATTCGCAGTTCGGGGATTACAATTAAAAATATTCTAGAGCAATCCGCTCCACGCCATTGTTCCAAAAGGCACAAGCCCAATGTCGATGAAATATACATTGTAATCGCTTAGTAAATACCCCTTAGGGGCAAGTTCATAAACTTACCCGAAATATCCCCGTTAGTTATTTGGCGGGGAGCAGTTCTTAAGTGTAAACGTCACCTAGTAATATTCGTGCCTCGATCTTCAAATAGAGCAAATACGAACTTGCGGCAAACGACTGCCATGCTGTTAATAACAGTACCAATGCTTGTGTGGAAGACACATACAATCGTTCCCATGAAATTGCAAGTTAGACCTCGGAATTTTGATTATTCCTCGGAATAAATATTGTAGGTGGCCTATCTAAATTTTGCACGATGGCACAAATAATCTTGCACTACTCGACAGATAAGTTGGAGTATAACAAGTCAAATTTTGAATAATGTTGCGCGTTTTTAGTATTTGGTATTAAATAGATATTCGAGAAATATTAGCCTTGCTATCATGCAAAAGATTTGTTCTTTCACTTAACATTTAATTGAGGGGCCTGCAACATTGCTTTGGTTCCCGTGCAATATTAATTCCGAGAGTCATCCAAAATTCCGAGGTCTAACTTGCAATTTCATGGGAACGATTGTAGCTGTATAAAAGTAATGAATCCAGACCCCCAGATCAATGGACCCCTTCGATAAAGACTATTCACTCACCTCAATCTATTTCCGATAACTCGGGCCGGGAAACTAGATAATGTAGCACTTATTCTTAAATCAAACGATATATTTATTTATTTTAGGGCACTACAGAATATTCCATTTACTAAAAACAAAGCTCTAATCGGCAACTGCTGGGTTGGTTCCATTGCAGACAAGCGCCAATGACGTTATGTTGCATACGTCAGATTAGATTTGACCGAGTATAAATCCTCGTAAACAGCATTAGTAAATTTATTGCTTTGGGAAATCGACTCCCGACGACTGAAAAGGACTATTTTTTGGTACCGTATACTAAAATGGCTCATTTATGTGAGGAGGAGTGTGTTCGAAAACAGTCAGCGTTCATAACCGATCCTCAAGAGATTAAGTTGCTTTAGGCATCAAGTTTGGGAATTAAGAAATATAGAACAGATAAAGAACTCTCTGCAAGGTGATGACGTCAATTGTAGCTTGTGACAATGTTGTGTAATAATTGTTTCCTTACTGGAATGATGAAGAAGAGATATTTTTGTTCGATGTTTTTCCAAATTAGAAGAAAAAACCTACAATATTAGACTTTCGTAAATAAAAGGTGAGTTGTTCATCATTAAGAATATTAACTCATCAAATATCTACGGCGGGTTGCTATATCATACTTTTCCAGCAAAGTAAACTAAACTATCAGGTCGTATTAGTGTAGTCCCACAACCTCGCTTAGTCTTGCCAGGACTACCAAAGTACTGGCTGCAACACACAGTCGCGAGATTGTGTATAACTCCGTTCACTATCTTCGTGTGACTCGGAGTTATATTAATCATGTGAAATGAATCATGTGAATATAGTCATGTTGTTTGGATCTCGATACTGTATATTGAATCCTTAAGTCTTTTAGGCTTAATATTTAAGCTGGCTACGTCGAAGTTGTTTCTACTGAAATCCCTTGCATTAACAGCTTGCTATGAAAGCTCAGATTTGACTCACTTCCTAGGAGGCTTCTAGGTTCCTTAGGAAATTCTGTTAGCTAAATATATAGACAAATTCTCGAGGCGAGAATGTGAAAAATTTTCACGAGATTCCAACTGCCCAAAATGGGATCAACTTGGTCGGGAAATGTACATCTAGACCCATACCAAGTAGGACCAACCATCGCAGTTACATCATATGGCTAAGCCTTCAACTTCGTTAAACATTCTTGAAGTTGATGGAATATAATGTAGGATCAATGTCGTACCACAGCGACATTATACGACATTTAGATTGAATTTCCAACACTCCCCTAAAGCTCTGATAGGTTCTCTTCTAGAGCTTTCTTCTGGAATTTTTTATTATGGATACTTTTGATTTGGACTTGTCTCTTCGTAGTTCTCAAGTCACGATTGTACATGTTTTCGTGTGTCACTATGTCGGCATCAGGCATGTTAAATAGATATTTCCGTAGTCGATCGAAATCGGGGAAAGTGAGAGCTTTAGTAAATATGTCTGCAACATTTTCTTTGGTTTGAATGTAATAGACATGGTATCTGTTGTGATGGATTCCGTCTCGAATGTATTTGATCTTGATGTCAGGATGACGTTTGGTATGAGATAAGTCATTGTAACAGTTTGCGATTACGGCCTGATTATCTTGAAGTAACATAACTTCTCCAACATCAAAGGTAAGACTCTTTATCCGAGTAGTTATCTTCTCGGTTAGCTTTGCAGCCGCTTGCAATGAAACTGTTTCACAATCTCTTGTACTGTCAGTTATTAAACTCTGTTTCTTAGCAGACCAGTCTACCAAATTTCCATTGACGTACAATGCGATCCCAGTTATCAGTTTTCTATCCTTGTCTGGAGCAAATGATGCATCCGAATAGGTTCGTATCGAGAACTTATCATTCACATCAGGTATTCTGCCTTTTCTATATTCCAAAGGCATGTGCGTATTACTTCTCAAGTATCTTAACACATAGTACATATTGTTGTAATCATCCACGTCTGGGTTATGGGATTTTGAACCAAGGACACTCACTGCGTATGATATGTCCGGCCTTGTGTTGTTGCTAGCCCACAACAATTGTCCAACGGCACTTTGATAGAGTTTCTTTGTTTTCTCATTAAGTAATTCGGCCTCTGGTTCCTCATGCATCCCGTCGACGATTTTAGTATTCTCCAAGTACGATTTTTTCCTTACCATAGGAGTTCTCTTGGGTTGGTCGTCCATGATATTGCATTTGTTTAGAAGATCTTCTAAGAACTTAGTTTGATATAATGAGTATCCTCCTTCAATTCTTTTAAATTCGATACCCAAGAACTCAGTGACTTCCCCAAAATATTTGAGGTCGAACTCCTGTCTTAATTCTAGCTTAAATTCTTGCAACATCAGTTCCTTGGATGCGACCATGAATAGATCGTCAACATATAATGCTATTATGATTATTCCTTCTTTATTCCGTTTGTAAAATACACTTTCTGTAGTCGATTCTGCGAATGACAAACTTTCTAGTGTTCGTTTTATTGTTTCGTGCCAGTGAAACCCCAGTTGCTTTAGACCATATAAAGCTTTATTGAGCTTCCAGCAATGGCCATCTTTAGCTTCGTATCCCGGGGGAGGTTTCACATAAATATTCTCGGCAAGTGTAGCGTTTAAATAAGCAGCTTCAATGTCAAGATGATGCATCTCCATACTTAATTCTGTCGCAATGGCTGCCAATAATCTGATGGTTGTTAGATCCACAACTGGAGACGATACCTTTGTGCAATCGAAATCGATACTGTCCTTCTGTCTATATCCTTGAGCTACACATCGTGATTTGTATTGCGCATTTTTCAAATCATTCTGCTTGAAGGTGTGTACCCATCTGGTTGGAATAGGCTTTCTTCCTTTGGGTATTTTGACAACAGTGTAGACATTGTTTTTCTCAAACTTCGATATTTCGTTGTCCATTGATTTTATCCAGTCTGAATTCTTGTAATCAATTTTATTGATAATTGCGTTTAAATATCTTTTCGGAGGTCTTGACATTCTGCCTGATTTTAATTGAATGACATACTGGGGATCTATCTCCTCAGTGGCGCCGGTCGCCTCAGTAGTCGCTTCTACTTCCTCTTCAATTTCACGTTTAGATTTCAGAAAATCTGGGTGTACTTTACGCCTTTTGTTAGGCTTATTTTTGTTGGTAGGGGAATTCGCTGATATAACACGATTAGGTATGGTGTTATACGCGCGTCTGTCGTTTGTGATCTCACCCCTGTCGACATGTTGGGGTTTAACGAGATCATTGTTCGACTCAGGGATGTTGGGGATCTCCTCTGCAACATATGGGTCTGGCAACACAGTAGCTGCGGAGGCATTCGCGTTCTCGGCTTGGCTTTCTTCTGCTTGCTTGTTTATGTCTGTAGAACTTGTAGAGGGTGTCTCTTTATTGTGGTTGTCTACATGCTTAGTACGAGGGGAATGCTTGAGCCCGTCTAAGTCTTTATCTGACACAGGACTAGTGGAGGCGTACGTGTCACTATTCTCATCACTATCGTCGTGCGTTTGCTTATTGGTGAGCTCCTTATCACTCAATGAGTCTTGCGGCGTATGTTGGTCAGTGGAGTACCCGACATATTCATCGCCTCTGTCCAATCGTTGGACGTCCGTAGCAGTTGTACTAGTTTGTGCTACGTGCTTGGAAGAGGTACCTTTTTCTCTGTCCAAGACTTTGTGGGTGTCAGGTTCGGTAGGTGAACTGTCTACACTGGAAATACCTGTATGCTTAGTGTAAGGGGAATTCATGTCCTTATTTAAGTCTCTGAAGTGATCGTTAGGCGAAGGGAAATGTGCGTCCTTGTCTAATTCACTTGTATCTTTCGCGGGATTAGGGGGATGGATTGCCCTTGTGCCCGAGGCGGTAGTGGTGTCCGCGTGTTCTTTGACAGATTGGGACACCTGAGTTATGTTAGTGACTTCGGTCCCTGCAATCAGTTCTTTCGATGTTGATGATTGTGGGAGCTCAGTGTCCTCAATGGTCTTTGTTCCACTATAATCTTGCTCGTTGTTGATGTTTTTGTCTATCTCAGAATAGTTGTCACTATCTTCTTCCATATTTTCCGTTGCACTATTATAGTCTGCACTGTCATTTCCCCAGTAGTCCATGCTTTCCAGGTCAGTGTCTGTAAGTGCTTCATCTGCTCCCCTGATTGGCTGAATTGCGGTGCCCTGTAATTCAGTCAATTTACTTTGAATCTCTTTTGCTATGTCTGGATGTTTGGACTGCAAGTATTCGATCTGGGATTGAGGATCAGAGATGTCAGGAATGTCTTGATCAACATCACTTGTCCCAGTGTTTAGGAAATGGTCGAGATCAGTCGAGTCTAGAATTTCTTCCGTTTGGGGTATGGTAAGTGGGTTTTCCGAAAGACATGCGTTTATGTAGGTTTTAAGGTAGCTATGACCGTTAACGAATCGTGCGTTAGCAGTGTTTACTTCGTGATAGTCCGGTGATTGTATGAGAATCTTATATGTGTTATGATCAGTACCATATCCGATGAAGGATCCGTAAACTGTGCTAGGGTATTCCTTCAGTGGGGATATCCGGTATCTTGCCAATTGCAAATCATTCTCTACTTTCACGTGTACGTCTTGACCGAAAGGCTTATAATTAAATTGTCTTTGAGTTCGCTCAAATACTTCCCGTGGTGACTGACCTTCTAATCCTACTTTGGGGGTGTTATTCAAGACGGCTGTAATATAGTTTACCATTTGAGGTAATAGAACTAATATTGATGAGCCAATATCTGGAAATTGTAATGTTAATTTCTTAATCTGATTTATGATAGTTCGGTTCTGCCTTTCTGCCGTGCCGTTGATAGCTGGTAGGTAAGCCGGGGTAACATCTTTTTCTATACCGAGTTTAGATAGCATATTTGCACTTGGAAATTCAGGGGCATTGTCAGTTCTAAGGTGACCGATTCTCTCCCCTGGAAATTTGTTGTTGAGCAATTGTAATTCAGTATATATCCTTGTGGTAACAGCTTTAGTGTCTGTCACTATTGTTCTAAGGTACTTCGAGTAACCATCTGTGATCGAAGTTATATATTGTTTCTTTCCACCAAAGTGAAACGGACCCATCATGTCAAGATGTAATCGTTCAAGTCGGCGAATAGGTGTGGGTCCATCATTATTGTGTGATGCTGCTATGGTGTTAACGCTGAGACATATCTGGCAATTTGTAATTCGTTCGACATCGTTCCTCGTTGGTTTTGCCTTTATCCTACCATTTTGATAAAGTGCCATCATGCTCTTTAGAGCCATGTGGTTAGAACCAATGTGAAAGTTCCAAAATGATGATTGTTTGTTTACATCGAATTGTGGTGGGTCGATATTGTGAATCGTTTGAACTTGACTCAACAACTGGGTACCGGTGTAGTTGTCGGTCGGTTTTAGATCAATTTTGCCCATGTATACATTGTCAGCATTAAGCATGCCAGCGATGATTTCTATTTTTCCATTCTTCTGTCCGATATATGCATATTTGTCATCGAATCGACAGTAGAAGTCGGTATGCTTAGAGATCTGAGATACGCTAATGATGTTGTGCGGAAGTTCTTTAATGACTCTGACGTCTTTAAGTGTTATGCCAAAGTCACCGTCAGATAATGTTAATGTGCCCATGTGTGTTGCTATAATGATGCTTGAGTCCGGTAATTCAAATCTGCTTTCTTCTTCTGTCAAATTTTCAGTTACATTCGTTAGTAATCGAGCGTCATTTACAATGGACCATGATGCACCAGAGTCGTATAAGATGTCTCCCGCTTTTGTGCCAGATACGATTTTGTTTAATCGTTGTATATTTAATGGTATATTGTCTCTACGTTCTGGTCCGTTAGAGACTAGACCTTGACCTTATTGTCCGTGGCGTTTGGCACCGGAGGTTTTGCTCTTGAATCCCAGCTTATTACCATCGTGTGATTCACCTGTGGTGTGGGATTTTGCAAAGTTTCCTCTATTTCCATTGGATTTGGTCTTTTCTCTCTCTTGGGCGTTTTTAATCCTTTCGCTTATCAAGCTTTCGATTGTTCTTTTGTCCAGAGAGTCTGGTGGCTCGTAGTCGTGATGATTTCTCATGCGCTGAATAACGTCATCAATTGTTGGTGTTTTACCATCCTTTTTGTGTTCCTGAAAGAACCAAGCAAGAGATTTATAAAACATGTTGCGTGTTTCAACTTCGTTTAGGTACCTATCAAATACAATGATGTAATATAGTTTCATCTTGCACAAGAAATCTAGGATTTCTTCGTTGGTGCCTTCAACCCATTGTTTTATGTGCAGAAGGCCATCGACAGCTCTGTCGGTATCCGTTCTAAAATCTCCAGTGTACCTAAGGTAAGTCAATACCTGTCCAATTCTATGTGGAAGGTTCTCCATCTTGTAAGTCTTTACAAAGATGTACATAGTCTTTAAATCTGTTTCGTAATTCACTTCATCTATCTCAGAGAATGCCTTTTCATTAATATCAATTATTCTGGATATCAATTCATCGGACAATCTGTGTATGAATGTTTCCAATTCCTTCCCACGCCATGGGATGTTCTTAATATTGAAGTCTTTAGAATCATGTCCTAAGTCTTCATCCCATATTTTCTGTAAGCCACCGTATCTTCGGAAGAGTTTTAAGAAGGCTTTTTCCCATTTGGTAATAGCGTCAATATTTCTCGCAAGCGGAACAATTCCTTTGAAGGCTGTTGCTGCTAGCTCTGAATCTTTCTTCGCATCCTTCCTTATTTCTTCATTCCGATCCTCCAGTTTGTTTATCTGGGGTGGAGGTACGCCAGAGGAGCTTTGAGCTTTCATAGCTTCCATCAACGCGTCATACTTGGCGCTTTGAACCAATAGCTCTTGCTTGAACTCATCTTTGAGTTTCTGCAATTGCTTCCCAACTTCGCTGTTAGGGTCGATAAAGTTATCTTCTTTAGCCATTTTTAACTTAAGATTCTAACGCGAATTTTGACTTCTAATCTGTTTGGATCTCGATACTGTATATTGAATCCTTAAGTCTTTTAGGCTTAATATTTAAGCTGGCTACGTCGAAGTTGTTTCTACTGAAATCCCTTGCATTAACAGCTTGCTATGAAAGCTCAGATTTGACTCACTTCCTAGGAGGCTTCTAGGTTCCTTAGGAAATTCTGTTAGCTAAATATATAGACAAATTCTCGAGGCGAGAATGTGAAAAATTTTCACGAGATTCCAACTGCCCAAAATGGGATCAACTTGGTCGGGAAATGTACATCTAGACCCATACCAAGTAGGACCAACCATCGCAGTTACATCATATGGCTAAGCCTTCAACTTCGTTAAACATTCTTGAAGTTGATGGAATATAATGTAGGATCAATGTCGTACCACAGCGACATTATACGACATTTAGATTGAATTTCCAACACATGTTATTGTTGGCATCATATCACGTGTGGTATATCAAAGCCATTTCTTCCTATTCAATCTGGAGTAGTCTATTACAAATCAGAATTTTTCACTGATTCCGAGTATTTGAATACTAAAGGCAGCTTACAGAGCACTAGGTAGTTTTTTCTGTTAGAAAAGATCAAGTTATAAATAACTAATCATGACTCTGACTCCATCTGTTGTGCTCACTCCAGAGCATTTGAAGTTCTTAAATGAAAAATTGCAATTTTTGGAACCACAAGAGATTATCAGATGGGCGCAGATCACGTTCCCCAACTTGTTCCAAACAACGGCTTTTGGTTTGACGGGGTTGGCTACCATAGATATGATCTCCAAAATAGCGACACGATACAGTGAAGAGAAATATCCCATAGATTTGATTTTCATAGACACTTTGCACCATTTCCCCCAAACCTATGATTTGGTCGAAAACATCAAGATCAGATACAACCCTCAGATCCACGTGTTCAAACCTAAGGATGTAGAAACTGAATCTGAGTTCTCTGTAAAGTACGGTGAACAATTATGGGAGACTGATGATTCTTACTATGATTTCTTAGTTAAAGTAGAACCTTCGCAAAGAGCATACAAGCAGTTGGGAGTGCTGGCAGTATTGACAGGCAGGAGAAGATCACAAGGTGGTGCCCGTGGAACTTTGCCTGTTATAGAAATCGAAGAATCCAGTGGCACGATCAAGATTAATCCTTTGTGCAATTGGGATTTCAAACAAGTAAAGCTGTATATAGACGAAAACAAGGTTCCCTACAACGAGCTCTTGGACTTGGGCTACAAGTCGATCGGCGACTGGCATTCTACTGTTCCAGTAGCTGAGGGAGAAGACGAAAGAAGCGGAAGATGGAAGGGAAAAGCAAAGACAGAATGTGGGATTCACGAAACCAGTAAGTTTGCCCAATTCTTAGAGAAGGCTAATGAGGCAAAGAAGGAAGTGGTATAACAACTTCTCAATACACAAGGAAATGTTGCAGATATTTCTTTACCTATTCATATAAGATATCCTATTGTAGTAAGAAATTCCAATACCTTATTCATTACATTAACAAGTAACAGAACTGAATTCCAACGAGACAGCAGTTTAGAAAAATACCATAGAGAATAATGCAATGTACGTGCCAGTATTGGCAAATATGCTTCTATCATGGTCTGTTGGAAAGCGGAAAACTATCCCGAAACATTGGCGCAATGCCCTCATACTTTTAGATAGGTGCAAAACTGTTCGATATATGCGCGGAATACATAACCGGGTTAGGGAAACAGATAACGCGCGGAATTTATTTGGGACATAAACGCATATATAAGGCCTAAATTGCAAGTGTTTAATGTGATCGAATATTTTGTCTCGTTTTGACAAGGATATGCTTCTAGAAATAGTTAAGGAAGTATACAAGTACACACAGAGCAACAGTAAGGAAAGTTGGATCTTCATACTTGGAGTTTTTCTTGCTTACCATCTCATTCTTTATCCGTTCTTCTTATCACCTTTAAGAGATGTTCCAGGTCCATATTTACATCGAATCTCTAGTCTCTCCTCTTTGAACAAACAGAGGAAGGGACGGTGGACTATGACGGTTTACGAGTTGCACAAGAGGTATGGAGACGTTGTGGTATTATCTCCAACAGAGGTTTCAGTAAATGGAAATTCCAAATATGTTCATGATATATATATCAAGAACTTCCCCAAAGCAAAGTTCTACGAAAATTTTCGCAATCACGGCTTCAAGGACAACATGTTCGCGAGTTTGGAAAATGACAGACACATTGCCTACAAGAAACTAATTATGAACTTGTACAGCAAAAGTGCCATCTTCAATAAGAAGAATGGAACACATAGTATCATTGTTCAAAAAGTAGGGCAATTGGTCGATGACATACGCCAAAGTTCGGTTACTGGCCAAAGACCGGATTATATCAACGCCAAAAGTGTTCACAACGAACATGGAAAGGGCCATAAGACTCAAGATGGTAAATGGTTGAACAAGTCTGGAAAGACCCAGAATTTAGGAATCGAGGTTTACACCTTATTTGCATCGCTAGCCATGGACGTTGTTTCTGCTTTCGAGTTGGGAATGAGCAATGGCACAGATTTGTTATTACATCCCGAGAAACGTCACATTATTATCAGTCACAGACAGGTTGCAAGCATGGTGTTCTGGACAACTTTAATGCCTCGGTTCTGGAACTGGGCCGCGAGCTCTACCATCTTGAAGGCTCTGTATGACATTACTAAATGGCAACTTGGATTATATGCTCAGGCAGAAGAGAATGTTCCCGACGTAAAAGAAGATGAAAATAAGTCGACGCTTGAAACATTGAAACAGAAGGGTCTCAAGGGGGAATATGCTTATTCCTTCTTGACTGACAACATATTTGCTGGCCACGAAACCACTGCCATCCAGCTTGCGTACATGTGCTACGAGCTCTCGCGTCCGAAGAATCTCCACTTGCAAGAATCTTTGAGAAAGGAATTGATTAGAGAATTTGGTCATCCCAAGTCTGAAAAGGATATCATTGATGATATGAGCAAAGTCGATGTCCTTCCGTATTTAAATTCTGTTCTAGATGAGAATTCTAGAGTACATGCTTCAATTCCTGGCTCTGAGCCACGTTTAGTAGATTCTCCCTACAAAGTCGAAGTTGGCGAGGGTAAAGTGGTAGAATTACCCAAAGGTACTGGTATTTCTTGTGTGGTTTATGCATTACATAGACAATCTGATGTATTTGCAGAACCAGACCAATTTATCCCTGAAAGATGGTTACAATATGAAAACGAGCCTGACGAAGTTTTCAGACAAAGGATCAAGCGAATGCAACGTTACATGATGCCATTCGGAAAAGGAATTAGAATGTGTTTGGGAATGAACCTCGCATTGATTGAGATGAAGATGGCCATTGCTAACCTTTACTGGCACTACAATTCCAAGATATGTAGTGACTGGTGTGAAATCACCGAATACACAGAAGACAGTAAAAAGCTCAACCCAATTTTAATGGGTGAAACAAGAAAAGGAGAAAACCGCACTGATGAAGAGAAAATGACTATGTATGATAGCTACACCACAAGACCCCTTAACGATGAGTGCTGGTTGGAATGGTACGACAATCAATTTGAGAACTAGGACGTTGACTAAGGAATAGAGCACTAATATAATAAGGCAGAAGCGAAATAAAACTATGAAAATTTCGTCATATGTTGAAACGAACATATCCCATTATTTCTTGACCTTGTAGAGTGGCCAGCTTGTAGATGACATAGCAAATGTACAATCGGATGCAAAACATGAGTCTGGAACATCTCTAAGTAACATATCACGTGAAAATTACGAAAATCAGTAGCAATATGCAATTAATTTAGCCATAGATAATAAGAGTTGTTGCCTCCACGAGAGTGAATCTAGTCGTATCTATTGATGGCATGTGATGAAAATTGCACGTTGCAGAAAGCCTTCTAACGGCCTCCATTTGTGAGGGATTTGAGCAGCGTAGATATGAGAAGACTGAAAAGTGCAATATCGGTGCGGCCGTTTCGCTCAGATTACCGAGACCTCCGGTACCTGGTCCGATGCAGTTAAACAACGTGATGGCAAGTTAAAGAGGAATGTGAACCGTTATTTTAGTCTGATTCGAACTTCTGTGACTACAGCCGCTGATACAATTTCCAAATCTAAGTGTTAAACACAATTCCATGGCTCTCCGTTGATTTGACTTTTGATCATTGTATATAAGGGTGCAATTTCATAAGTTCTGCTCTGCTAGTGAAGAAGATATCAACTAGAAGTAAATTGCTAAATTGCAATTCTGCGATACATTCCATTATTTCGCTATATTTATTCTTTTTCCACCACGAACATATCTTGGTAGAGTATAAGATTATAAGAGTATTACTCCACAATGCTTCCGTTCGCTGTTCCTTACCCTCCTGAACAGGAAGATGGATTCTGGGGAATCCCCACCTCCACTATAGATTGGTGCGAAGAGAACTATGTGGTTTCTGTGTATATTGCCGAAGCTCTCAATACTATCACCAACTCTGTGTTTATTGCGCTTGCGGGATTTGCCATATACCATGCTTATTCCAATAAGCTTGAGCCACGGTTCATCTTCACAGCCTTGGGCTTCTTGCTTGTCGGGGTTGGTTCCTGGCTTTTCCACATGACCTTGAGATACCACTTCCAGTTGCTAGACGAATTGCCCATGATATACGCTACATGTATTCCGTTTTGGTCTGTATTTAGTGAGTTCCGTACAAAGAGAGAATCGGTTTATGTAGCCATTGGCATCTTTACTGCAGCCAACACCTTGACTGTGATTTATTTGTACTTCAAAGATCCCACGATCCACCAAGCTGGTTACGCAATGCTTAACGCCTTCATAATCTTCAAGTCGTTGCATTTAACATCACTCCATGTCCACGACAACTTGGCCAAAAAACAGTTGTATCGAACCATGTTCTTTGGAGTGAGCATCTTCCTATTGGGCTACTTCTTGTGGAACATGGATATCCACTTCTGCGATTACGTCAGAGGAAAGAGAAGAGAATGGGGTATGCCATACGGTTTTGTGCTCGAAGGCCATGGCTGGTGGCACATCCTTACTGGAACAGGTATCTATTACTACTTGGTATACGAAGAATACTTGAGATGCTTCTTGACGGGGACTGAAAAATTCTTCACCTTCAAATGGGTAGCAGGATTGCCAATCGTCTCATGCGTAGACGCTGTGGGCCTTGAGAAGTACAAAGCGAATCAGCATCTTAAACAGCTCGACGCTGAAGTGAAGAAGGACATCTAACCTACCATTATATACATTTCATTCGTTTATTTATATGATAATAATAGTTCAATTTCTACACTAGATATCACAATACCACTTCACAATGCCGTAAGAACTTCATTTATGAACTTATCGTTCGCAACCACCCCTGAAAACTCACCTTCGACCAATTGCTTGAGCTTGTTGACTGCCTCGCCACTTTCAAAGCGACTCTTGGATGTCTCAGGATCATAGCATTCATCTTTCCACTTCTTCAAGATCGTCTTCAAGGTGTCAACTCCACGGTCAATCTCTTCGGCAGAACACTTCGTTTTTTTGTTCTGGATAAACTTGTCTTCCTCTGTAACATTCATATCTTGCAACTCTGAAGCTTTTCTCTTCGCCATGTTGATAATCTTCGATGGAAACTTAACCAATTCAGCAACATGAATACCAAACGATTTGTCGGATACTCCTGGTTCAACACGGTACATCAAAGTGATGTCATCGTCATTTTCATCTTTGTTTTCTACATGGGCAACAACATGTAAGTTGTCAACTTTGTCCTCATATTTGGATGATAATTGAGTCAATTCGTGAAAATGGGTTGCAAATAACGTGAAACAGCTTTTTTCTTTAATGAGGTGTTCCAGAATTGACCAAGCTAATCCAAAACCATCGTAAGTAGAAGTACCTCTTCCCAACTCATCGATGATAATCAACGAGTTTTGTGTTGCTGTGGCCAAAATGGACGAAGTCTCCAACATCTCGATCATGAAAGTAGATAAACCCTTAAGCTGGGAGTCTCCAGCTCCCACTCTTGATAAGATAGCATCAAAGATGGGCAATTCTGGAAAATCGTCTTCATTAGCAGGGATGAATGATCCAATTTGCGCCATCAAGGCAATAACACCAATCTGTCTTATGTATGTTGACTTACCACCCATATTTGGACCAGTTATGATAACAAAAGGCTTCCCTTTGTCACATGCATCGTTTGATAAAAAGACATCATTGGCAATGAAATTAATGTCATCTTGTACTTCCAATACAGGATGTCTGGCTTCTCTTAGCTTGATTTTTCTATTCTTGAATTGGTCCGAATCAATATCATTGCTCAATGGATGCAACTTCGGTCTTGCAAATACGGTTGGTGCCACTATTGCCACATTAGCAAAGCTGACTAATACATCCAAATGTGCAAGCGTCAATGACAAGTTCATAAAAACCGATTGATATGACAAAGAAATGGACAATATCTCCTTAATTAACTCGCGCTGTTTGGTATTGTATTCTTGAAGAGCCTCTGCATATTCCTGGGATAGCAAAGTTAATCTCTTGGTGGTAAAGAAGACACCAGCCTTAACAGTCTGGAGCTGAGAATATTTGTTACCGGTATTTCTCAAGACGGTAGAATCATTTCTGGTAACTCTAAAACACCAACCGTGTTGTATATGTTTCTCTAACTTCAATTTCTTGTCCAATTCCATATTCAAGTCGTCAGCAACTTCAATATGTAATTGTTTTATTTCAGCAAGACTGGCTTGTAATTTATCATTAATTTCAATAAGGGACTCGTCAAATTCTGGTCTCACATTGAAATCAGAATGCAATTGGTCATAAGCAGAACTTGATTCTAATGGCGATAAGTCAATGGTTGTCTCGATCATCTCTTGGAATTTTGATAAGGATTCAAGACTCTTCTCGACTGGCTCGAGCCAATGCTTCTTTATCAAATTTGCTACCGGCAATGAATCCTTTTCCTCGATATCAGCAATCACCATTTTACTCATGTCAATGAATGCAGGCAAAGCCAATACTAACTGATACAATACGACAATATCCTCTAACTTCTTATTTTCGTTGCCAGTAGACTTTGACAAACCATTGCTAATCTTTTTCAAAAGTCTTCTTATATCAGGTACCTGCGATAAGAACTCTTGGTTGGCATATACTCTGAAGTTGGTACCGTCCACGAGATAGTTCACCAAATCTAGCCTTTCCTCGATCATGGACAAGCTAGTGAGGGGCTGTTTCAACCATTGAGAAAGTAATCTAGAACCTGCCGCAGTTCTACACTTGTTCAATAACTCAAAGATCGAGCTGATATTGGAAGATTTAACAAGAGCATTGGAAACTCCAGAATTCGAAGATGGGAAAATATTCAAAGCCTTCATTGTAGAAGAGTCCAATTTCATGTATGAACTCAAATTGTACTGCTCTATAGTGAAAGAATTCTGTACATCGTCCAGCAACAACTGGAGGTATGCAATTAATGCGTTGCAACAAGCAAGCGAGTGGGCGAAGTCGGCCGTATTGATTCCTTTGGAAGCCAACAACAAATCGACGTTGACATCATCATCATCTTTTTGGTTTTCAGACAGCACCAACTTGCGCAAATCCTGCTCAATATCTTTAGTTGTAAAGAATGACGATTTAACGGAGCTGACGACAAGGTAACCGATTTTATCCAAGACTTGAAAGAGCTTTATTGATTCGGTATTCTCATCTTTGGCACTGTAGTTCGAAGGCAACACGACTTCTTTTACACCCAATTGTAACAATAAACTTTCAAGGTTAGAGAAGAGGTCGTTGTCTTCGAATTCAGATACTTGAATAGTCGAGTTCAGTGTGTCTATGACGCAAACCCCAACTTTTCTAGCGCTTCCTGTTTGTTGAAACTTAATACTAGCCACCATGGGAGTCGAACAGTCCTGAAACATGCCTTCCAAATTGACACCATACTCGTTGGCAAGAGCTTCCAAGTTACCCGGCGTTGCTGTGCTGAGCAATTGGAACGTTTTGTTGTGATATATCTCCACCTTCATATGTCTGTCGATGATACAGAACTTCAACACATTGTTCAAGAATACCTGAGGCAGGATTGTGACGTATCTGTTTTTGTTGCTGTTGTTATATTTGAGTACAGATTGTGTTTTGTAAATGTTCTCTGCTACAAGATCAGCGTCTTCGTCGAGGGCAGTGAAATAGTCCTTGTTGTTGTGGTCAATGAATCTGATAGTAGAGGCATCTTTGGTAGAAAGGCCAGCATATTTACGGTAGAACAGCCGTTCGTCTACCGTATCGGTGAATCTGAGATCGGGACGAGTACTGGACATCGTTGCTGATATAGAGAAGAAGATTGGTTCTTTGCTTAAATGTCAAATCTGAAAGAATTGTTTATTTGTATTTTTTGAGGTACGTAGTGAAAACGCGTTATTTGTGAAGCGCTACCGCAGAAGACAAACGCGCTTCAGGGTAGCGAATGTCGTAAGATATAGGTCTTGCGGTTGCGACACTATATGCAGCGAATGTCGTGTGCCTCGCTCTTTCTTTCCTTCCCCAGTTTTCACTCTTCGTCTAGGTGAACAAAAGGTTGCAGAAAAATCAGAAGTTCAGAGCATAATTCTTGGCAATTGACTATTAAGAGATGTCTTTTTTGCAGTCAATATTGACGTATACACCTCAAGACAATGTTGACATGAGTGCCATAATCCAAAACATCAAAATTTCAAAATTATGCTGCAACTAGATATATCAGAATTTCATCTGCCCATCTATGCTGACTTACGATATACGCTCCCACATGGCGCCTCAATTAAAAACTGTACATAACTACGTAAAATCGTCGACATTCAGATAGTGGATCTACTCATCAACTACAAAGGCATTTCACTAATGAGTACTTGTATATTTCAATATATATTCATGTAGCCATGATTGCCGCGCAGCAGCCTAGTAATTGTACTTGTTCGATTGGTAGTCGAATGGTGGCTGGGAGTCTGGGTGCCATTGTTCGCTACCACCGTAGTGTTGATCGTAGTTGTCAACGGCTCTTTGGGTGGCTTGTTCCTTAGCCTTATCTCTGTCCAAGTAGTCCAAACCCTTGGTTTCGACCAACTTGTCAACTTCAGCTCCAGCAAAACCGGCAAGAAGTTCCTTGGCAAACTTGTGGGAAACTGGCTTGCCTTCCTTTCTTTGCTTGTCTTCAAAAAGCTTAGCAGCTTCGAAAGATGCAGCACCAGCCAACAATTCGTGGGAGAACTTGCCTTCGTGCTTGTCACCGTAAACCTTTTCGTGGTCGTCTTCGCCAAATCCAAACATTGTATTGATTTTACTTTTGTTTAAAAAATGAAGAACAGAAAACAGGAGCTCAAGTTAAGAGACGAAACTCCCCATATTTATACCTCTTGGGAAGCGTCGACAATTATGCAAGCGTGTCAACTTTACCCCCATCGCATTTCTGCCAGTAAGACACTCTTCCATACTGAAACGCTGCCCACGAAAAGGGGGAATGTCATACATACAGTATGTATATGTTTATGGATCCATTGAGGGGGCTTGTTATATTTCACTATAATAAGTAATAAAATATTGTTCCATCTGAAATTTACTGAAACTCGTTCGAAGCCTGTATTGAAGTCAGGGGCCCAACCCAATTGTGTTCCAGATGATCTCGTATTCCAGGCTATAAAAAGATCGAATTCTATGATAGTACAGCTTGCCACAGCCCACTCTGTATCATCAGTTTTACATCCTACAGTCCATTGTAAATATGTTCCATGATCACGCTCACTTGCAAATTAATTAGCTTCGTACCACAAGTTGCTCGCAGAAACCAAGGTAACCGTTTTGGTGGCGCATATTGTTCAGAATTGAGAACTGATCCACAACACTGTTGTTTATCGTTTATCGTCTACGACTTACATGTTCGAAAAAAATGAAAATACCATTGAACGAAAGATAAAAGAAGAGGATCTCGTATAAACTGCCGAAAGGAAAATAGTTAAGTCAAAACATAATTTTATCACATATAGAGGTTTTCAAACACAGTGGGTAGAGCCGTCGGCATGGGTGTGACATTCACTTCCTGTGGGGTGGTCGTGCTCTTCCTCATGTTCGGCACAATGGACGGTGCCATCTGCATGATTATGGCAATCAGTTCCAGATTGTTCAGATTCGACAGCGCTTGGTGGCAGCTCGTTGCTATGATCATGTTCTTCATGATGTACTTCTTCTTCGCCGCAGTGGGTATTACCATCCTCATGAGTGTGGCAGTGAGTTGCAACTTGTTCGGAGTCAGATTCTGAAGTAGTTGCGGGTTTATCCTGAACTTCGTCGTCATCAGCACAGTGTGTTGAGCCATCATCGTGGGTATGGCAATTACTGGCGATTTCAGTTTCAGCATCAGCAGTTTCAGCGTTACTAGTCATAGCATTGGTGGCAGTAGCTTTGATATCAGCAGCAGTAGTAGTAGTTTTGTCTTCAGTCTTTGGTGATTCTTCCTCGTATTGCTCTGGAACCTGTATCATCTTACCATTTCTAAATTCGTAGATGCCATTGCACCCAACTCCTGGAACGGAAATATCGTGAGCATATATATCGAGAGCATAAAGTATCAAGGATGCAGAATTTCTGACTGCTCTGCTACCGTTGGTCTTGGCCAACTCCAAAACGTCTTCGTAGGTATCAGCGTAGTGGCCTATTGCCCCCTTTCCAAAGGCATCGGTGTGCCAGATTCTATGAAGAAGATCAGCCGACCAGTAATTGGTATTCTTATATCTACCAACAGTGAATCCTGCTGAACATAATTTTGTAAGTGACAAACGAGAAGAGAACGACAAATCACAGATGACAGTTTCATCGGAACCGTTTTCACCTCTCCAATGGCCAGCATAACCTTCAAGATCACAGTTACCATCTGGGTTGTCACATCGGAAAGTGAGGGCACTCTTATCCTCACTGACTATACTGTCAAACCAACCAATCACTTCAGCAGAGGCAGTTTCATTTCCAAAATAAAGTCTGAAAAAGTCGGAGTTGTTACCGAATCTCAATGTGTGATCTCTGGCATGAGCAGCCAATTCTTCAGTTTCTTCAAGGGCCGAGCGGAGTTGGTTGTATTGAGTCTCATTACATGAAGAATGTATTGGAAAGTCTTTAACCCAACCAGAAGACCAGTCGTAAGCTGGAACTCTGACTTCTCTTTCTGCAAACAAACGCGAAAAAGAGTCAGGTGATGCTGGTGCGGCTAAAGCAGTAGACGTGAATAAAAGAACAGATGAAAATTTCATGTTGCAAGGTCTACTTTCAAAAGCTATTGGTATCCATTTTCGTCTTTCAGCGAATCTGGGTCTACATTTATAGAAAATTGGAAACGGTAAACCAATAACCATTTGAATTGTAAGACACTCGTCTGCTTCCATAAAATTTGCATCATACAAGGAGGCATTCACCCATACAGACCTTGGCAATGGAATGGGTTAGAGCATTAACTCATTTGTTCACTCAAAAAAGTTCCATTAAGTATTTATTTCATGCATGCAAGTTGCAACCAGTTTAGTGTAACTAGGCAAAGAAATTTTTGGTAACCTTGAAGGTTGCAAAATATTTTCTAGGCAAATGCTAAATTATCTATGGCAAATAAGTTTACCTAGTTTACCTAGTTTACCTACTGTGAGCACTCTTTTAGAAAATTTCGACTGCACAAGATTGACCCTCCGAAATTTGATACTTCTCTGCCCATAAAATTGTCAATTTATCGCTATCGAATTTTTTTACTGACTAGATACTTAGTATACGAGGCTAAGAGCTAAGAGCTGCTAAAGTTAAGAAATTTCCGAATGCTTGGCCATGATAGTACCCAGTTAATAACTACTATAGTTGGATAATTATTGTTGACGAAGAGAAAGATTTTCAACAACATATATAATTATGAATTTGTTAGAATTAATAAATGTAGAATCGTGAGTAGCTAAAGTACTATGAAGTTCCACACATTAGTGCTAATTGCGGCGTCTATTTCTGTTGCACTTGCTGAAGTTACATCTCTTGGGCAATGTCATTTCCATGGTTTATCACAGTTCTGTATCGATAATGAAGGAGAAGAGGGAACAATTTCTCCAGCTCCTACGAACACTGAAAATGCTCCTCTTAGCTATACTGGTTGTCATAGCCATGGCTCAGATATATACTGTCTACACGGAAGCTCAGAAGTGAAATACACTAGAAACGAAGGAGAAGATGACCATGATCAAGAAGAAAATCATGACCATTCTGATGAATATTCTGGACAGTTCATCAATACTGAAGAGTACTTAGGAAATCATGATCACGAACATTCTGACGACCATTCTCACTCTGAAGAAGTCATTTCAGCAGTCACAAGTACAACCGAATCTACCCTTACACCTGAACATAGGGATGATCACGATCATCCCCTGGAAACAGTTGCAAGGAATACCGATTCGGCCCCTTTGATAACTGCATGCCACTTCCATGACGATGACCTTTATTGCAAAGACAAAGACGGTAGTGAGGGTTATGTAATCCCAGCTCCAACTGATAAGTCAAACTTTCCTTCAAGTTACACAAGCTGTCATAATCATGCTTCTGAAACATTCTGTATGAATGCCCAAAATGAAGTTCAATTCTTGAAAGAAGCTCCCAATACTCCAATAAATACTGAGTCTGCTACTCCTAGTACTTCTCAGGATGATTCTCTAATTACAGGTTGTCATTTCCACGGAGATACTTTTTTCTGTGTCAATATGAATGGGATAGAAGGATCTATCATCCCCCCACCTTCGGATACTAACAACGCACCAGCTAGTCTTACTGGCTGTCATTTAAGTGAAACAGATACATTGTGTCTTGATCAAAATGGGGATGAGGTAATGTTCTTGTTGGAATCTGAAGCAGACACACATCAAAGTAGCTCGGCAGGAAGAAAATGTCACTTCCATGCTGGAGTTGAACACTGCGACGGAGGAAGTGAGGCAGAAGTAGAACCTACTTGTGAGAGATACGACCGTGATTACAACATACCACTTAGAATTGGGCTCCTTTTTGCAATATTAGTTTCAAGTATCATTGCAGCCTTTGGTCCCTTGTTCTTGAAGAACTTGTTTAAGCTATCCTTGGAAGGTTATATTGCCACTGTTATAAAGCAATTTGGTACCGGTGTTATAATTTCTACCGCGTTTGTTCATTTGCTTACACATGCCGCTCTTATGTGGGGTAACTCGTGTATTAAGCTTAAATATGAAGCCACCGGCAATGCCATTTCGATGGCCGGAATTTTCCTCGCATTTCTTGTTGAATTCATTGCCAGTAGAGTTCTTAGAGGAAGATCAAAAATGATAGAGAGCTCCACTAGAGTTCAAAAAGGAAATGACGATGAGAAGAATCTGGCTACCAGTTCTGATGAAATTAGACCACAGCCCGTTGTTGGCTATGACCATTGTCATGGTGTTTCACCACAGGACAAGTTTTCTGTCTATATAATGGAAGCTGGGATTATTTTTCACTCCGTTCTTATTGGTGTCACTTTGGTTGTTGCTGGAGATTCTTACTTCATTACTTTATTTATAGTTATCTTATTTCATCAAGTCTTTGAGGGATTGGCTTTGGGTGCAAGAATTGCTGAAATCGATAATGCCAATATAGTCACTAAAATGATAATGGCAGGACTCTTCGCAGTAATCACTCCTGTTGGCATGGCCATTGGTATTGGTGTATTGAACAAGTTCAACGGTAACGACCCTAGCACTATCATAGCTTTAGGAACTTTGGATTCTTTTTCTGCTGGTGTGCTTATTTGGACTGGCATTCTTGAAATGTGGGCCCATGATTGGATCTTTGGTCATTTAGCCAGAGCTCCATTGTTGAAGACCGGAGTTGCCTTGATCTCCCTCGTTGCCGGAATGATACTTATGAGTTTTCTCGGTAAATGGGCTTAATAACCGAATGTATAATGCCCTTATTAATCTACTTAACTCAATTAAAAGTGGAGCATTTTAGCCGGGTTCAGCAACACAGGTTCTTCGTAACTAGAAGTTGAGATACATAGTTGTTATAGAAGGGCTTGAAGTACAATCTCCTCATCAACTAGTTGGGGTAGATAAGCGAGTGGGAGCGCGGAGCAAGATTACTAATGGAAATAGCGAAGGAAGTATCATTTCTGTAAATCTAGCATAGTAGATCCCGCGATATTGGCAGCATCATACTGCACACACTTGCGCGGAGAGTGTGGAGATTCGTTGACAATAAAATGCCTGTCAAATTCGACCGTTTCTAGCTCTGGCTTACACCGAAAGATATCGTACTTGCAAAGCAGCACAACACTGCTAGGTATATCAGAGGCACTGTGTATGAAAGAAGAAAAAAAAAGAAGATTCATGACTTGAAAAAACGATGATAATTTGAGTTTTTTGAACGAGGCTGACTATAATGGGGAATAATTGGTTTTTTTTCAGCAAGGCCCCGAGATTATGGGGAATGCATAGGATGGGCAAACCATATATACTGTATATACTGAAATAGGATGAATGACATTGCTGAGGCTCAGAGGTTGTTTTTACGGCTGCTTCATAATTTGTATACGAGCTAATTTTCCACGTAGTGCGTAGTAAAAAAATTAAAAAATAGTCCCAACTTATCCCAAAAGGAGATTCGAGAAGCCTTTCAACAACAAGAAGTAGAAACAAAGTACGCTGCTGTGCCGGGCAGAGAAGCATCCAGATGCATCTGATCTTCTGCTGAATCTGATCTGCCAAAATCGACATAACGCTTCGACGAGTCCAGTTTGAAGAAATAAAGTACCTTCTACTTAGTCTCTCCACATTAAGTTTAGTTCAATGTCTCTCGAACAAGGTTCAAAAGAATCATCATTTGATTATAGCCGCGGAAACGAAAGGCCGTCTTCCGGTCAGAACAATATGATGGCTTCTGTGAATACTTCTGTCCGATCTCGAAAGCTGAAACGTTCTCGCCCCTGCGATGGATGTGCTCTTAGAAAGATCAAATGCTCGGATTCTAGACCATGCACTCGATGTCTCAACAATGGAATACCTTGTACCAACAACAGAATAAGAAAAAAGTGTGGACCCAAGTCCAAAAAGCTACAAGACCCGCAATACTTCCCAGTGGAGCCGATACAATTCTTTGCGGGCACAACCACTCCCATAGATAAGATACCAAACAATACCGAATACTTGCCCTTCGTTGGAACAGAACTACCCCCAACAACTTCATCCAATTTTTTCGGACCATCAAGACCAGTTACAAAGGAACTCATTCCAATGAATATCTTGCTTCCATGTCTCCAGGTTTACCAAACATGGTACTACAGTTTGTGGCCCGTATTATCTGTGACCCACTTGGTAACCAAGCTTTCAACTATCCCGCCAGGAGAACAACTTAATGATGAGACTTCTATTTCTTATGCGCTCTGTTTGGCTGTGTGTGCCGCTATCTCCAAACAAATTGCTTTCATTAGCGAAAATTCAAACATAATCAAGCTCCCTTCCGGAGTTCAAGCTCGAGATTACGCTTTGGCGGCTCTCAGAATACGGAATGAGTATGAACATCCCCTCAATCCTACAAGTGAGACTTTGTTAACGTCCTTCTTCTTGTATGTTTATTATATCAACAATAAAGGAGGTACTGCTGCTGCGATTATGTATTTAAGGGAGGCTATTTCCATGGCCCAAATAATGCATTTACAGGATGCGGATACTTATATGGGGAAGCCCCCTGCTGAAGTCCATCGTTTGCGGAAAATCTACTACCTTTTATTGGTTACAGAGAGGTATATGTGTATTCAAGATGGTGTTCCAGTCATTTTAGATTCCAGTATTCCTTTCCCAATGTCTGACGGCGAGGAGTATTCAGATCTTTTGACTGGATTCACAGAGCTCGTTAAAATTTTTTCCATACCCGATCGTTTATTCTTTGAGAAGATGAGTGCCTCGCATAGCAATAATACGTTTGGTGGTAACTTCGACAACCTCAAGAACTTCTTCCACTTGCCAATTAATAACATCACAGAAGGTTGGGTGGTGGACGTGGATAACAGGATCAAAGGAATATCGATAACAACGAAGGCTTCAGACATCCAAAAGGTCAACTTGTTGCTCTCTAAACATTGGATGAGATCTCTTGTTTGGCATATTTCCTTTCAGAATGGACTTCTATCTATCAACCGAGAAGAAAATGATTGTTTAAGTGTCAGATACCCGGTTGCAATTGCTTACGAATTCTTGACTTCAACAAGCAACTTGCCCATGTATGCATTCGAATCCAATGGTCCGGGGGTAGTTGTAAAATTATTAGAAATTGCCAATGGTTTAGCTGATACAATGAATGATCTTACATATATCAGGAACGGGGTGGATACGTTTGCGTGCCTGAATGCCTTGACATCTATATTCTGGCTCATCTCCAAATTTAAGACTGATGTCACTCTTCCGTTGAATTTGTATAACAAAATCGAAGGTATAGTTAATGCCAGCCCTATTCCAAGGATGCGTTTCTCTCCCGTTTCTAGTCCCGAACTCGAAGGGGTTCTCGAAGAGGAAATAGCGAAAATAACATCTGATGTTTCTTCATCTAGCGAATCTTCTGAAGAAGCACTTGGAATAGTAGCATGGACTTAAGTTTATTCAGAGTATTACTAAGGGTGCAAATTCCCTTTCTTGGTTGGATTCAATTGAAATCATATCTCATTTGGGGCATATTTCTACATATTCTCAGCGAGCATCTGTTACAAAAAAAAGACGGTCAAAGAGGCTGTGCAAAATTAGATCTCAAAAGTTTTATAACGGGCTACAAAGGTAATTTTATACTTGTATCATTATTATAAGAATATTTGAAGACAATCTAGTAGAATGGTATGCGAGCATGATAAATAGTATGTGACACGTGAGTTGTGCATTTCCAAATTGAATCATTAACTATACTTGAAATTTTGTGCTCAGTTCCCAAAAGGTGTATATAGTAAACAAACTGATTGAGAGGAAAGATAATTTCTGAAATTGAAAAATGAACGCTTGCGATAAACGGAAAACACCAAAATTGATGAAATTGTGAAAAGAAGATCTCGCACCTTTGTTATTTAAGCGAAGAATAGATTTTATGGTAGTTGGATTCTTCATTGTCCGTTCATTGCATATTATGAAAAAGTTGTATAGAACCAATGTCTTACACCAATATAAGTGAAGAGTACGAACCATTGGAAGTTATAGGCAAGGGATCTTTCGGGACGGTGAGAAAGGTTCGGCTGAAGACTACCGGTAAGCTTCTCGTCAGAAAGGAAATTGAGTATACTTCAATGAATCCTCAGGAAAGAAACCAGCTCATATCAGAACTTAGAATCCTTCGAGAACTAGACCATCCCCAAATCGTCAAGTATTACCGTCATGATCATATTATAGAAAATAAGCTGATCCATATTTACATGGAATATTGTGATGGAGGCGACCTTGCTCAGATCATCAATAATTTCAAAAAAAACAAAGAACAAGTTCCAGAGGAATTTGTATGGCAGGTATTGGTTCAGATTTTATTGGCCCTTCATCGATGTCATTACGGAATAGATGCAAAAAAAGTGAATCTATTCTCGAACTCAAGTGGAATTGAGCCCAGCATCAATTCTGAGACTGTAGTGATCCATCGCGATATCAAACCAGACAATATTTTCATTTTGAATTCTGGGAAGTCTATCAAATTGGGTGATTTTGGATTGGCCAAAATGTTGACATCTCAGAACGATTTTGCAAAGACATATGTGGGAACCCCCTACTACATGTCGCCCGAAGTATTGATGGATAATCCATACTCTCCAGTATGTGATATCTGGTCTTTGGGTTGTGTTCTCTTCGAGCTTTGTACGCTTCAACCACCTTTTCAGGCGAAGACCCATCTACAATTGCAAACAAAGATTAAACGAGGGATCATTCCTGAAGTTCCGGAAATATACTCGTCGCAACTAAGGTCTATAATAAAAGAATGCATTACAGTAGAGCCAGAGGCACGTCCCTCTTGTTTTGAATTGTTAGAGACCTTATCGATCAAGTTCCTTAGAAAAGAAATGGAGATAAAAGAGACGAGTTCAAATCTCAACGAATTTCAGAAGCAATTGCTTAAAAAAAATGATGAATTGAAGAAAAAGGAAAGTTTTTTACTAAACTTGGAGGCTAAGATAATGAGGCAAAGGGATGAATTGGAAGACGAATACGAAAACATGCAAATAAAATGCAATGCCCAAAAGAAGCTCCTCGAGGAAGAATTAATTGGTGAGTTCGAAATGAGAAAACGAGCCATGGATTTGGAAGCAAAAGAGGTACGTTTGGGATATCAAAGAGAGTTCAGGTTGGTGGTAGAACAAGAAGTTCAACAGCGTGTCAAAGACATCCTTGCCAAGCAACAATACTCTTCTGATCTCCGAAGAAAGTCTTCTGATCCAACCTCCAATTCGCCTATTAAACAGCAAACTCCAACATCGACGCCACAACTTAAGAGCCACTCATATCATAACCAGCAGTATTCGACTACTGATCAACAATTATCGCCATTAAAACCAAAGGGACCTAGAGATTTAGATGATACTCAGAAGAGAGTACCTCTTAAAAACCGCAATAATGATGACCATGACCCTTATTATTCACATCAGATGAAGTCTCAATCGCCTTCTAGAAATGCTCAAGCTATTTATCAAAAACGGGTCACTGATGAGTTTGAGAGATTGAGCTTGGAAAGAAGACAAATTCCTGAAATTGAAGACTCTTATTCTCGAAAGAATTTTAGACACTAAATACTGCATTGATTTTATTCATGGCTTCTCTGGGGAGGATATAGGGGCGACTAACGATCGAATAATATGATTTCTTTTTTAATATAGAGTAGTATACACAATCTATGTAACTTTAAGAGGTCCATTTGTCGCCAGTGATAGCTTCGTATGCTTCGATGTACTTGGCTCTGGTCCTTGCGACAATATCTTCGTCCATCTTAACTCCGTCCTTGCCAGCAATGCCGTTCGAAGTTAACCAGTCTCTCAAAAATTGCTTGTCATAAGATTCTTGAGATTTGCCTAATTTGTAGGCAGAAGCATTCCAGAATCTGGAAGAATCTGGAGTCAAAACTTCATCAACCAAAACCAAATTGTGGTCAGTATCCAAACCGAATTCGAACTTGGTATCAGCTATGATGATGCCTCTAGTCTTTGCGTACTCCTTAGCCTTCGTGTACAATTCGATAGCAGCTTTGGCTAATTTATCACACAATTCTTGGCCAACAATCTCAGCAGCCTTTTCTGGGGAAATGTTTTCATCATGTTCACCTTGATCAGCTTTGGTCGATGGAGTGAAAATTGGAGTTGCAAATTCTTGTGATTCCAACAAGCCAGCTTCAACTGACAAACCATGAACAGTCTGAGTCTTCTTGTACTCCTTCCAAGCAGAGCCCGTTATGTAACCTCTGACAATCACTTCTAGTGGAATCAACTTCAACTTTCTCACCAACAACGATCTACCTGACAATTGCAATTTATACTTTGCTTCAGACAATTGAGCTGGCAATTTAGCAAACAAACTTTCGTCATCGTTCTTAGATAGGATAAGATGGTTAGGTATAGTCTGCGACAAAAACTCGAACCAGAATTCAGACAACTTGGTCAAGAGCTTCCCCTTCTCAGGAACAGCATTATCCATTATCACATCATAAGCAGAGATTCTGTCTGTAGCTACAAACAATAAAGTGTTTTCATCCACTTGGTAGATATCTCTGACTTTACCCCTGGTAACCAAAGGCAAGATGTTGTCTAATTCTGTAGTGTGCAAAGACATAAAGAAGGATTTACTTGTTATAGTAATAGATGCTCTGAATAAAAGGATGTCTCACGAAGCAAGACCAAAAAAATGAATCAATTCCAATGCCAATCCATTTGAATCTACAAGTTCACCATAGAATCTGTGGACTACTCTTAGATAAATGAGAGTTTGACTCGGACATCAATGTGCAGGATCCATCGCGGTCATACAATTTAAGTCTCCTTGCCGTCATTGCCTAAGTTCAGCTCGCACTGCTTAATGAGATGAACATATCACTATAAACTACAGGTAACCCAAGCTTCTACTTAGCAAATAGATAGCAATGAAAAAAATAATGACTCCGACGCGGTTCGAACGCGTGCATCTTTACGATAGTAGAACTTGAGTCTACCGCCTTAACCACTCGGCCACAGAGCCTTTTATTATCTTCTTTTTAAGCCATGTAGTTACTGTAGTTATCTATGTCACGTGATATATGGCACGTGCATGACTACTTTAAAAAAATAAAAAAAATACCCTTGGTTGGCCCATGCTACATTGGGTGATAATGGCCTTTATCTCTAGTTTATAGCTGTTTATATGGGTTAGTACGTTCAATGTATGCCACAACGCTAAAAAAAAGTCCTTAAAGGTTTATATACTCTGTGGGAATAATTAAAAAATGTAGTAGATAGATTACTTTAATCCTAATATATGCCGTTTCTTAAAAAATAAAGTTTAGAGTTGGTATTTCCTATGATTTGGTTTGGAATATGCTGGCTTGAATTGTTGAAAATCACGAAAAAGGAAATATCAATCACATAGTATCCCTTCTGCTTTTAACAGAATTTAGATAGCTTTTCAGTGATTAATATAAGCTCCATATCTGGTTTCTCGGCAGTAGTCGTCAATGCTATCACGAAGGATGGTTCAAAATCACCGTTTTCATGGACATCTGTGGACTCACCATCGAGGTCTATCAGATCAGAGGGTGCGATATGGTCGTGTGGAATTCGGTCAATATCCGGTGGTTTTGGCTCTTTTAAGGTTTGTTTGAAGAGATTTCACCAGAGAAAACTCCTGGAGGTCCCTCTGGCTGATTGATTGGTCGTAGTTCTTTTTTTTTTAACACAGTGGCATAGATTGAACGTACTAACGACATTCTATTGAACCGATTAAGTATTTTTTTTTTACGAAATGGCATGTATTACGACTAAAGTCCAACCTATCTACTACAAAGTATATAAATCATCCTCTAATCCATACCGAATGGTGGAGGAAATCCTAGGATAAAAACCTCCGGGTGATATTGTTTTTTTTTTTGACGAAATGACATATTGAAACGTGATTAAAGTCACGTGAATATAACTATTTGACTAAATATAGATGAGAAAGTTCATTCAAGTTGGCTCTGTGGCCGAGTGGTTAAGGCGGTAGACTCAAGTTCTACTATCGTAAAGATGCACGCGTTCGAACCGCGTCGGAGTCATTATTTTTGCTGTAAATTCAAATATGTTATGGGATCTTCTGTTAGCCAAGATTTTTCTTGCAATTTAAACTTTCTTTCTCTTTTTTTCGAACAGGCGTTTCTCAGCTGCTCAGTGTAATAAAAAGTACCACGATATTCTGTCGTCTAATTGTTAGCTGTTCATACGTAACAATTCTTTCATTCCGGCTCTCATAACCAAATTCGGGTAGCGCTCTGATTACATCAAAGGCATTGCTAAGCCAGATGTAGGGTGATCCAAAAATGCATTCCAGTTAACTTGTACTAAAAAATACAAAAAAATGGTAATATTTATCTGAAGTTGAGATTACTGAGGTACTGTATAACCTAATACAGGTTGCGACTATTCATCGTCTGTAGGAAAAAAATTCAATTGCGTTGTCAGTTGTTTTCTAAGAAATGAAAACATCAATTTTTGTTACCATTGAAAGCTAGCTGGAATTGTCTATTTGAAGTTAGAAATTCTTATCTCCACATTTATGGTGTATGCCTTCTTTAATACATCTAGTTTGCGTGTATGGCTTCATTAGTTTAGTAGTCTCACCAACACTCACAGTGCTGCCGTTCAAATACATTGAAAGCTAGTTCATAGATAAACGAAAGGGCTATAGCATTCAGGAATAACGTGAGTATCGTAATATCACGAGCATTGATTGTGTTAACATACTCCAGACTATTAATAGTCAACAAGCATCTGTTTATGCGCAATTGACGATATTCTTTTATAATCAGAGACTCGAAGATTATAATTAGCGACTTCATTTTATATCATGAGAATGTAGTCAAATGTCGACATGTACTCACTCGTCAGTCATACTTTTGAGGAAGTGGGCGCCATTGAGCATCGACGCGGCCTTTGTAGACAAAATGGATCCCCGTGTACACAAATATTGAAGATTTTTAACAAGGGACTTGTTAGAATGCCCTAAAAATGATAAACTTACGCCCTAATGCAAACCTAAAATTTATCTTACCTAAGAAAAGACATGTTTACTGCGTCGTCGTCTTGTGTATATACCTGCATATGTCGTGTCTTTAATTGCTGCAAGATTTCCAGATTCGACTAGCAATGTTGGTAGATAGTGACGCTTGACTATAAAAGCAGGCTCAACACCACTGCAAATAAGTTCTACATCCAGTAGCTAAACTTCAATTATCACAGCTATAATGCTTCTCTTCAGATGTTTAGCAAGGGCTTTTCTCTTTGCATCTGTTGCATTAGCGCTTACAATCAGCCATCCTCAGGTAACTAGAGGTAGCATAAACCTCTCATTTGGTGATTTAACTATTAAGTCTGGCTCTTTTTGGTCTATATTTGATAATAACATATCTATTTTTAAAGGAGATATTCGGGTGAAGAAAAATGCTGGTCTTTTTATCACATCTACTAACAAATTGATCGGTTTGAAAGTAGAACTTTATGCTGGTAAGGGTTCGATAAAGAACGAAGGTTTGATTGTCTTTAACTCTCTCGTATCTTTGACTCCTTCCTTCTACAAGCTTATCGGTAAGAGTTTTACCAATAAAGGTGAAATATTTTTGATCTCTAGTGGTTGTGCTTTACCTACAGCTGCCCTTTTGGCTCCAAAATGGAAGAACACTGGATCGATAACCTTCTATCAGGCCAAGAGGAACAACGGTATTGTAAGTTTGGGCTCCCCTGGATCAAAGATTGAAAACAAGGGTCAGATTTGTTTATTTAATCAACTTTACAAGCAAACAACACGCATTGTTGGCAGTGGCTGTATTACTGCAGACCAAGACTCCAGTGTCTTCTTTTCAAACTGTTTGATGGATATCGATAGAAAACAAACGGTGTACTTGGCCGATTCGAAATCCTCTGTAAGAGCTGTTGCCATTGCTAAACCCAGAACTTTCAGAATTGCAGGATTTGGAAATGGTAACAAGATTGGATTGGACTTACCACTTTTCAAATTACTTCTGTCTCCATTTTCCTATAATTCTAGAACTGGTATCTTGTCTCTCAGAATTAAGGGCAATTGGGGTCAAGATTTTGATATTGGATTAGGTTATGATTCAAGATTATTCAAAGTTACGACCGATACTAGTCTCGGATTGTTGAGTGTTCCGTGGGGAGCAGTTAAGTACGAAGGACCAGTACCTAATAAGCAGATTCCAAGCAACTGCAGGCCATGCAAACCTTTCCCACCAGCTCCAACTACTACTACTACAACCAAAGCATGCTCTCCAAAATCTACCACCTCCTTAACTACTTCCAAAACATCCTCTCCAAAACCTACCACCACCTCAACAACATCCAATGCACAAACTACAATTACGACTACTTGGACTGGCACCACCACAAGAACTATTACTGAGACCGATACGCCAGGTGGTACAGACACTGTTATCGTTGAAGAGCCAACTACCTCCAACACTCAAACTACAATCACAACTACTTGGACTGGCACCACCACAAGAACTATTACTGAGACCGATACGCCAGGTGGTACAGACACTGTTATCGTTGAAGAGCCAACTACCTCCAACACTCAAACTACAATCACAACTACTTGGACTGGCACCACCACAAGAACTATTACTGAGACCGATACGCCAGGTGGTACAGACACTGTTATCGTTGAAGAGCCAACTACCTCCAACACTCAAACTACAATCACAACTACTTGGACTGGCACCACCACAAGAACTATTACTGAGACCGATACGCCAGGTGGTACAGACACTGTTATCGTTGAAGAGCCAACTACCTCCAACACTCAAACTACAATCACAACTACTTGGACTGGCACCACCACAAGAACTATTACTGAGACCGATACGCCAGGTGGTACAGACACTGTTATCGTTGAAGAGCCAACTACCTCCAACACTCAAACTACAATCACAACTACTTGGACTGGCACCACCACAAGAACTATTACTGAGACCGATACGCCAGGTGGTACAGACACTGTTATCGTTGAAGAGCCAACTACCTCCAACACTCAAACTACAATCACAACTACTTGGACTGGCACCACCACAAGAACTATTACTGAGACCGATACGCCAGGTGGTACAGACACTGTTATCGTTGAAGAGCCAACTACCTCCAACACTCAAACTACAATCACAACTACTTGGACTGGCACCACCACAAGAACTATTACTGAGACCGATACGCCAGGTGGTACAGACACTGTTATCGTTGAAGAGCCAACTACCTCCAACACTCAAACTACAATCACAACTACTTGGACTGGCACCACCACAAGAACTATTACTGAGACCGATACGCCAGGTGGTACAGACACTGTTATCGTTGAAGAGCCAACTACCTCCAACACTCAAACTACAATCACAACTACTTGGACTGGCACCACCACAAGAACTATTACTGAGACCGATACGCCAGGTGGTACAGACACTGTTATCGTTGAAGAGCCAACTACCTCCAACACTCAAACTACAATCACAACTACTTGGACTGGCACCACCACAAGAACTATTACTGAGACCGATACGCCAGGTGGTACAGACACTGTTATCGTTGAAGAGCCAACTACCTCCAACACTCAAACTACAATCACTTCTACTTGGACTGGCACTACGACTTTAACTGTTACTGTTACAGATACAGTTGGCGGTACTGACACAGTAATAATTGTTGAGCCTACTGAACCAGTTGAGCCTACTGAACCTACTGAGCCAGTTGAACCTACTGAACCAGTTGAACCAGTTGAACCTACTGAGCCTACTGAACCTACTGAGCCAGTTGAGCCTACCGAGCCTACTGAACCTACTGAGCCAGTTGAGCCTACCGAGCCTACTGAGCCTACTGAACCTACTGAACCAGTTGAACCTACTGAACCTACTGAGCCAGTTGAACCTACTGAACCTACTGAACCAGTTGAACCTACTGAACCTACTGAACCTACTGAGCCAGTTGAGCCTACCGAGCCTACTGAGCCTACTGAACCTACTGAGCCAGTTGAGCCTACTGAACCAGTTGAACCTACTGAGCCTACTGAACCTACTGAACCTACTGAGCCAGTTGAGCCTACTGAACCTACTGAGCCAGTTGAACCTACTGAACCTACTGAACCAGTTGAACCTACTGAACCTACTGAACCTACTGAGCCAGTTGAGCCTACTGAACCTACTGAACCAGTTGAGCCTACTGAACCTACTGAGCCAGTTGAGCCTACCGAGCCTACTGAGCCTACTGAACCTACTGAGCCAGTTGAGCCTACTGAACCTACTGAGCCAGTTGAACCTACTGAACCAACGGAACCTACTGAACCATTTTCAGAGGAAACTTGCATTCCTACTACTGTTACAGTTACTGTCACCAAAGAACATCCACTGAGTCTTACAGTTACCAAGACTTCAGTGAGTGCACCCTCAACTGAAACAATTTATACTGTCACATCGGTTTACATAACTGAAACAACTACAAAAACGGATGTTACTACTATTCCAACTGTGACCGTTACAGAGACAAAAACCAAGGGCTTCTTCAGGTTCTTCTAGTAAAAGAATAAATTTCGGTTGACATTGTTTCACTTCAAAATCAATTTTTAAATAACTTATCTGTAATTAAATAGGAAATTCTTGTACTTTCATTTCGTGTTGCCCTCGGGCTATTGTCCTTCTCTATTGGAATCATATCTTCTGTTCTGTAATAAAATTGGCTTTTAATTTAGAATGGTTGTAATTATAGCAATTAGTATTTTGATAGTCATTTTCGCACTCTTTTTAGAGAGACAGTACATATTGTTCAGTAATTGAGAAGAGTTATAAAAGCAAAGGAAACGTTTAAATATTAATAACAAGGATTGAATATGTTAATAATTAAATATACCATGATGTAGGATTGTTTGGATGTGTTATTGTTGTACTATATTGAGTTGTGGATTTGAAGGGAGAATTAGCCTATGTAGAATCACATGACCAAAGTTGGTGGATAGGGAATTATATACCGTCCATATAGAGGTGAAACAATTTAACCGCATTTGATGTGCGTGTATTACTAAAATGAGAACTGAGAGGTATAAAAGAGAGGCGAGATCCCCAAAGTTTGAAAATGGTCCGTGTCCCACATAGATTATCTCTACTTGTGTGGCTCATTTCTTCTTCGAACATTGCATATGAAAAAAGGGTTTTCTAGTATCCGCATTAGTTTGCATATTTTATTTTCTGGATATCTAGATGTATTGAGACATTTCAAATAAATTCACGATGTGTTCATGAGAATGACTTCACAGAAAAGCTTATCTTTAGATCGGATTCAGTTACAATCGATCCCATGAAATTGCACCGTAGCCCTCGGAATTTTGCATGTCGGAAAGTTTTGTAAGATGACCCTCGGAAAAAATAATGTCGCACCCTAAATTTACTTCGCATGTCGCTAAAAAGAATGTTGCACCGAATAGTCAAAATTAGTTGTGCGAATACATAGTGAATTTTGTATTAGTAGACTCAGATTATTGTAGGAAAAAACTACTATATATTCAAGGACCTTGAGCACAATATTGAAGGATTGGTGGACTGTATTGTATCATCAACAAATGGACGTGCCTCAATTAAATTCCATCCTTTAGCTCCTCAGGAAAAGAAGAGACAAGCAAAGATGGCTTCCAGTTGTTGTTCACAACATCAGGATTACAGAGATTATCCTTTCATTTTGAGGGTGGTGTTTGAAAGATAACAGATCAGGGCAAGTCTATAGTCGACCATGGAGTCTTAGACTAATTAAATCCTCTGGACGGCTTGATTCATGTTCCATCTAATTTGGGTGTAGGTCTAAAGAAGATATCTTAACGAGGCCACCTCATCTGAGAGTAGTTAGTGCAAATTGATTCACTTGTTGGGGACTCTGAAACTGACTCATTAGAAGAAATGAAAGATGGCAGTGATGACGAAATCATGAAAATAATAGTACCCCAGCGAAGAACAGTAGGTAAACTGGCTTTCATGTTTGAATCTGTAGATGAAATTGATATACAACAATCAGCTGCCCATGCCGAAGAAAAGGATCCAAAGATAAGAAAGCTTATTATAGAAAGTACACTCCAGAGCAAGTAGCGGGATTTTTTTTGATAAAATAACAGCGCAAGTAGGGACTCCAGTTGCCAAAATAGCTTGTTCTCATGGAATACAAGAAATCACTGGGCAAAGATGGGTAAGAGACTATAAAAAGTCCGAAAAGTTGCCATTTGATCTTGTAAGAGGCATAAAGAAGAAGTCAAACAAATTGAATGAAACTCACGAGGAATTTCTTAAATCAAAACTTGTGGATGATTGTACTTTGTCTCTTGACATGATGATTTCTGACTTACTGGACCACTTTGAAGGTCTTCGTGTGAGTAAATCAATTTGGGGCGGTTTCCCGGCGACAATGTTCATTTCACATTCAAAAATATAATAAGGGAACCATTTGCTCTAAATAAAGCTTGGATGATTGATAAGCGGTATGATTATGTTAGCCTTATAAACAGATCTGATATCGACTACTACAGTAACTGTATTTTCATAGACGAGGCAGGTTTTCAAATTGATATGTCACCTCTGTATGATTGGGCTCCATCTGGTGTTACTCCTGTTTCTAGAGTAAGCGGCAAATCGGAAAACAGAACTGTAATGGGAGCTGTTAACTCGAAGGGCGTTATACAACTCAACTTGAAAAAGCCATTCAGGAACGTTGCAAAGAAGAGGAAGACAGCCTCAGCTAGAAGAGGTCAAGCAAATGAAGATAGAGATGAGACAGTTGGAACTACAGCAAGGCAATTGAAATATTTTGTTCTTCTTCTGACATTGGATATCTACCCTGAATATAGAAACTGCTACCAAGTATTCTCAACATTTCCTCGATTGAGAGCATAATTCTCAGAGGTTATATATTACAGTACTTGCCTCCTTATTCACCCGATTTAGACCATATTGATTTCTGAGAGCAATTGAAGAAGAGGATGTCAAGAGCAAGGTTCCGACAAGGAGAAAATTTGGGTTCACGCATCCGAGAGGCTGTCTTAGCTATACAAACGGAACTTTTACTGCAGAATTTCCAGCATTCAATTGATTGATTTCAGAGTTGCTTACGAAAAGAACCACTTGAAATTCTAGTTTTGAACTTCAATGTCGTATTTTTGTATTTATGTTTACTTTTGATGTTATACTCTTTTTTTTTAATTCAGAAACAGGTAACTTTCTCTCCATAGAAATGTAAAGTTGATTGCAACAGTCGGGCAATTATCAAAAGCAATGGTGCAATAATTCACCTGTTTGCTACAAGAAATACTCTACTAATAGTGCAAAATAAATTTGGAGTACGACATTATTTTTTCCGAGGGTCATCCAATTAAAACTTTCCGACCATGCAAAATTCCGAGGACTACGGTGCAATTGCATGGGAGCGATTGTATTTTCCCAAAGGCAAATATATGAAAAAATAAGTTAAATTTGGTAGAAAAGTTTGTAAATAATAATAGTTTCATATTGCACATAGAAACATTATACGACAAGAAAAGATGGGATTATACGGGAGCAGGAGATTTAAAAGACCACTGGGCTTTGTTGCAAAATGCAACAGGGGTAGACCGACCCAGCTCTCTGCTACATAATTACATGGTGCAGGTTTAATTGGCATTAATCATTATTACTAGATATTTAGCAATTTTAGTGACATGGAAGTACTTTGAGATATACCTGTAGGTTTGGGATTGAGAACCAGGAAACTCGACTCGAAGTGCCTTAATGTTGTAAAATAGTGGAACGCGCATTTTGTAAAAAATCCTGTGTACTGCGTGCATGAAATACTGTATGTGATTATTATACTGTACTAGTCTTGAAAACTCCTCGTTTCAAAAAAAGACACATTAGCTTTGTGGATGACACATTTTCGTAAGCTAGACATCATTGACCATACTTCGTAACTCTTGTAATTATCTCGTGTTGACGGACAACTTTTTTATGTGTCATTTTTTGCCTCTAAGAATAAAATACCCCCCACTTCTGGGGGACGAACTATGAAAAAGTGGATTTCGTTGCTTTGACAGTAGCAAAAACATGCATGATAAATATCTCGGTAGAGTTGTCTGAAATTCTTACTGCACAATTTGAGACAGTCTATAGGGATTAATGTAGATCTCTGCAGTATGAATCCCTGGTTTTACAAGTCGTAGGCATCGCCAGTGAAAAAAAAAGGACTTTTTTACCTAGATAATTATTTGAGTAGTTTGAACTTATAATCACCATGGCAATTCTACAGAATGAAGATAACGATTTCTAAACACTTCTAGTTAATGGCCACTGCTTTACTTCACCTTCGAAAAATATTTTCTTATATACTAATTTACTACAGAACCCAGAGCTCGTAACCAAAATTATGTACACAAGAACCCACCAAAGTGCTATTATTCGCTATATTACAATCAATTATTCTGCCTAATTTTGTTCATTAATTGTTGAATTATAAATATAGCACACTTTTCTTATACAAATATCTCCTTCCTTATTCAAGATATATTCACCAATGTCAAAGATTTTGTTGTCTATATTGCAAGCATTTGCAATCATATTAGTCTTCGTAAGAAGTGGATTGTCATCTGAGATAGATTTATCCTCACTGATTATGACATCTGTGGAGAGTAACCTTAGTCTAAATGATACAAATCTCACTGTAGTAGATAATAATGGTAAAGGAGATGTTGCAGGCTATCTAAAGTTAGACTTCGATAGTTTTGAAGCTGGAAATGTGGACTTTACTGAAAGAGAGATCATAAGTAACTCCACTCTTAAGAAGTTGCCAAAATTTGACAACTCAAATTATACGTACGTAACTGGGACTGTTAGTTACTCGAACAAGGATATAGTTCGAGAACCAAAAGAGACTTTCACTCTGTACCTCATCCGCAGATTGAAGTTACAATGGGGAGCAAAGAGTTGTGTTCATCATTCGGGACGTGTTGGCCACTTGTATTACCACTTGTGGGCAGCTGGGGGAAAGTGCTTTAAACCTGATCAGATTAAAGTTGTTGCGGGTGCGATGGACAAAGCAATGCGTTTAGAAAATGCAAATTTTTTGGTAAGCAATTGGTGTATGAAGCTCATCTACAGAGGCAAGTGGTCAGGGATTGTTGTAATTGGTCCGACTCCGGAGGTCAAAACTCTTTCTTGTGAAGACGCAACAATTCAGGAGAACTACGAACACGACCTCACAACAATCTAACAGAAGCTTTCATTTATTTGTCAAAAATTTCGAAGTGGATGAATGAATAAAACCAAAATATTTCAATATTTTATCTATATTTTTTATTTCTGTTACAAGTTGTGTGATAACGACTAAAATCTGAACCAGTTTTTTTAGAGAAGTACTTATTAATATCATTGTCTTAATTTTGCACTTAGTATTTGGGTACCTCATTTGATGGACTGCTAGTAAGTTTACTCCTAGGTAGAAGTTTTAGAAAGTATGCATTGAAAGCTCTACTACAAGCATTTTGTTTCCTAGTTTAATCTTGATTTATTCAAAAATTTAGTAATCTATTGAAAATTTTCTCACAACTTCAATTTCCTTTATCTGCAAAATTCCCATCATCTTTGACAACCAAAAGAGGGAATCCAATTTAGATAGACCAGCTCCTTGTGTATCCTAGACTGAGAGGTTGTAAGTAATACAGACTTATAAATTCAACAGTTGAGTCGATTTGTCTATAGAACTTAGAGTCCCGGCTCCTCCAACTTGCTGTCCAGTTATTTTTTTCGATGATGTGCAATAGCATGCATTCCTAGAGTCTATGTTATGAACTTCAAATATAAATATAGCTTTATCAAGTAATTCTAATAGTTTAATTGATCATTACACTTCTTGCTCATAGAATTTCGAAATATTAAGATAAAAAAGCCATTTTTCAACTTGATACTTCTGAATACTTCACTTCAGAATTTTCTTAGTCAATCGTGGAAAAATCGAATTGAATATGTATTTCTGGTAAGTTAAACTGAGAACACTTTAATGGTTGACAAAGACATCATTATTTCAGGTTTATGCAATTAGGAGAAACAACAATGATATTTTTGAAAAGAGTGCCCTATCACAGCACATTTCATTCATGCCAAGACGACTAAAACATGCCAACTTTTATTTTTTTGTATAAATAGTTGTCACACGGAGGGGAGGAAATAAAACAACTTATTGCAATTTGTCGTTTCCACTTCGACCTTTTTGCTGAAGATTCCGAAAAATTTAACTAATCTCTAATATAAAAGGAGCTAGAAATCAGTAAACAAATATAATTAGTAATTCACTATGAATGAGAACCTGGTTTCCTATTACTTGAGAAATGTTAAACGAAGTAAATTGGCACTTGTATTCTTTGCTCTTTTTGTGCGTGGGAAATGTTGTGTGTGTCCACACTCTTGTTTCGTTATTCAACACTAACGTCACTGTCATGGATGGAGCGGTTCCTGCTGTTGCTGGAATTTTGGAATTAGATTTGGAGGCTTTCGAAGCAGGAGAAATCGATTTACCATGTGACCAAGAACTATGTGACCATATTCTAAATGGTTATCATTAGAGCATTAGAATTTTGTAAGATTCAAATGTGATGAATTCTTTCTTGATTTAGTGAGGGTTTTCAAATGGTACTACTTTTAGTGCAAGTGGAATTTTTTGCAGCAATAAATATTTTTATATTATTTTTCGCATTCTTTCCAAAAAGACAATCAGTACATCTCTGTATACAAGAAAATTGAGAGAAGTAATAAAAGTAAGGGAAAAGTTAAGATTGTAAGAATATGGATATGCAATGTTAGTTACTGTTGATAGGATGATGTATGACTAGTGTGAATGCGATATTGGGTTGTATTATGTTGAGTTGTTGTGAATTTGGAGGGAGGATTATCCATTTAGAATCACATGACTAGAATTGATTGACAGGGAATTATGTGCAGTCACTATAGACGTGGATACAAGTATAGGCGCATTTGATGTGCGTGTATCACCAAAATGAGATCTGAGAGGTATAAAAGAGAGGCGAGGTCCCCAAAGTTTGAAAAAATTATTAAAGTTTATAATTAAACAAAGTATGGTTCATTTGAAGGGGGATATTCTTGATTTTTAGGGAATAACATAATATAAGAAGATATAAGGAATGAACAATTCATAGTCCTCAAAAGCTGGACATTCCTAGGGTCTATGTTATCTCATTTTCATAAGTATTGCGGTATTCTATGCGAGGAAGGAATGTGAGCTACGACATTCTTCGCAGCAGACCTGCACCGATTCGCGGAAAAAGCGTCTTTCACGTGACCTGACAAGATTCGTATCTATTGCTGCAGCGGAGATATGGTTAGATCAGTTCGACCAACAGTCCTGTATTTAACACTCCCAAAATAGGACATAACGTGACCAAAGATACGAGATATTAGGATTGTTGCACGGGCAGGACATAACGTGACCACTGATGCGTGCTATTGGTTGAGGCACGGAAGTTAATTGAGGCGACCCAAATAGGATATAACGTGACCGAAGGGGTGTGAGTTAATAGTTGCGGCACGGAGGTATAATAGCGGCACGGGTCTGACGGGCCACGGCTGAACTGATGATTTTAAGCTTGTGACGGAAGTATGCACTTAATTAATGCATCAAAACGACATTTATGTTGCGCATGTCGCGGAATGTCGTATGTTTTGCATCGAAACAGGCTAAGTACGCACCTCGGAACTGCACAGAAAGTGTGATTTTTTGCCTGTAACAGGCTAAGTACGCACCTCGGAACTGCACAAAGTGTGATTTTTTGCATATGAACAGGCGCTCTACGCACCTCGCCTGCACACTATATGGAATTTAACTATAACGCAACAAATCCGTGGATTAGGCGAAATCGGACGATTTCGAGACGCGGTCGGTCCCTGACATTTTGAAATATTTTGCGCTCCGTTGGCACGACGACCGGATTGTCAGTGTTTATGTTTTCAAGCTATGGCGGCTTAACTATGGGCTTAAACTATACGGGAGGCATGCCTAATCTCTTACCAATTATCTCTTTATGGGAGATTGAGATCTTGTTTGAAGTCAGGTTTACTGACACGTAGAGGTTTTTATTTAGGGTATTGTAGTATAATGAACATATATAAGATTATGAAAGCGAACAACAAATAACTTCAAGCATGTCTTCTCTTTTTGACACAAGCATGACACCGCTCCTTACCAGCCTCATAACAAGTTTGTTCCGTTAAACGCATATGTCTCGTTACCATTAAATTAACACAAGTGTCCAATAAGTCTCGTTGAAACTCAGACGAATAAAAGTTGAGCAATACCATGTCTACCTTTCCACTGCTCATTTGACTGCCAACAAGCAATTCTATTGGATTATTAATCGAATATGCAAACAAGACGGTTGTAGGTTTCAACATATGAAGACCCACCATTGCTTCTGCCGTAGTAACCACAACCCTGATATTCTCATTGGCCATCTTATTCAAAGCAGCTGTTCTGCTGACTGGGGATCCGTAGATACCTATACATGGAACCTCGTCGGCCATTTGACTTACCAAGTATGACACTTTATCAGAAGACTCAGCAATCACAATTGCCGAACCGAAACTCCTAACTTTTTCTAGAACCGTCTGACATATTGAAGTGGTATTAGGCTTCTTGAAAAGAGTGAATTCTTTATGTGGCAAGAGTGGTTCCTGTGACGACACCCTTACCAAGGAATTGATATTAAATAATCTACTCATCGTAGCGTCTTCCTTCTGTGGAAGAAATGACGTCAAAAATACAACAGGTACATTTTTGTTTCCATCGACCACATATTGTTTCATCTGCAAGATATGGGCATCGTCAACCACTACCCGGCGGAGATAGGTCTTGCCTTGATAGTTCGTAGACTGAAAATGTCTGACTACCTGATTAAGATATCTAAGGTGGCCGTCTTCAAGCAGCATCAATAGCACATCATAGTCGTTGACCTGTCCAACAGAGCCATCAAACGTACGCACATTGAAATTTTCGGTCAATTGGCGGATGGTGGAGTTGAGTGTAGAAATGTAAGGTACCACAAATATCGTAACACAGTGAGTCTTTTTACCTCGGTCGGTCTGGCGAAGACTGTGGGTACGCTCCGCCAACATCGCAATGATGCAACAAGTCGTCTTTCCCAGGTCAATAGCAACCATCATACTGAAGCAATTAGCCACATCCGATGTAGCCTGTTGCTGGCCCTCCTTGAACTTGAAGTGTTGTCCAAACATCTGTCTGCCAGCCTCTATAAGTTCTTCACCTGTCAATTTCGGTGGTTCGTTCCTAGTAAATACGCTAGGCGTAAATATCTGAAGAGTACTCATCTCCAAACACGTATGCCAGGCTGCCAGACAGTCTCTCATTCGTTGAAGCATTACATGATTGTAACCATCTCTATTTGTGGCATAACTTTCGACAAACCTACTAAACGAATGCCCAGCCTGTTCGGCAAGGGTGTTGTCAATCTTGATCTGTAATCCAATCATCCCAGAGACGTTCGCCCCAACAAAATATGAAAGCACTTGTCTTATTTCACCGTACATGATTCCTCTAAGCTTTGGAGTTGTTTTATTTATGAACTTACGGAACGATTTTCCAAGAGTAGTGCTGTTTTTGATTTGTTTCTCTCCCACGAACAAATGGAGCTTGTATTTATCACTTAGTTTCTTGAACTCTATGTGGCTCAATGAACCGGTTTGTTCTTGGTATTCGACAAGAGTGTGTTCGAATGGCCTGACAAAATAGATATAGTGAGCCAAGCACTCTGACACCTCTTCGGGCAACATCTTGAGAATAGGACGTTCTCGACTATACTTCATACTGTTCTTTCCATTGTTGGTAAAGAGTCCAAGCATCCCATCAGCAACAAACACATTACTTCCCAATCTTTCTTCATTACGAATAAGAACCAGGTATAATTCCGTTAAACGATACGGAGACCCACACGTCAACAAGATCATGTAAAAAAACAAGTCGTTCAATCTAGAGAGTCGGCGACGGAAATACTGAAGACTCTTGATGTCATACTTATCAACCAGGTTAATTTCCAAGCATCTGTCGATATCCCTTTGATCCCAGTTGTAACTAGTTTGAGGCATTCCAACAACTCTTGGTTTTTGTGCTGCCATCATCTCATTCATGGCCATGGTCGGCGTGATGTTGATGTCCATGAAAAGTTCCTCAACTTCAAGTACATATTGCTGAATGGCAGTATGGACCCATTTTTTGATGTCGTCGAGTCCGACTTCAAATGTATTTATTCTTATTTTGTCTCCAACATGTAGCACGTTCATGGTCCTTCCAAATGTACGAGGACTCAACGAGTGTACATCGGCACTGAACTTGCAAAATCGGCCAAAGTTGAGTGCTATGGATGCCGCCCTGTTACAATCCTCAACAAAAGGTCGGACATAAGACTTGTCTTTTTTCATCACATCAACAGCTATGCATTTGAATGCAAAAGATAAACCACTGCAAAAATCGCAGCGGTACGACTTGATCTTGAATCCTATTCCTCCTTCATCAAGAAGACACACCATTAGACTGCTCATAAAGACATCTTCCATGGCGTTTGAATCGTCTTCCTGCAACACTAGTACCGGAGACAACAACCAGAACGCACCAAATTTCGTCATTTGACCGAAAAATCTTCGTAGTCCCTGTTTTTTGTTGGCACAGAATACTTGCTCAAACTCTTCCATTGCTTTGTGTTCCTTCAACTCGCACATTTTCATGGCAACAAAGAGGAATCTGGCAAGCATGGGTCCGTATCGCAGGGCTGAGTTTGGAGTGCTACAGAACCGGGGGTTTTTGATGAGTGCTGAGAGAGAAGATCCGATGCTCAAAGCTAATCTTTTCTTGGTTACATATTTCTTGCACAATTGTACCAAACGTGGCCATCTTTTGTCATTAGACATGTTCAAAAATGAACGGAACTTTGTATACTCATGCGCTTTGTATCTGGATAAAAACGGATCTACAATTTGAGAGTCAGCAGTGCTGTCTGTTGGTTCGTGAAAACTACTGGCTAGATTGTGTTGAATTCGGAAGTAGTTTGTCTTAGCCTCTACATTCCGAACACTGTAACCATACACAACATGTTTTTCAGGTCCCTCTTCTCGTTGGTGCTTGGCTTGTTTGATATGAGCGGAGACGCTGGAGTGGTGGGCAATGAACTTACACACATGACACATGTAGTATTTAGTTGGCTGTATGCAATTATCTACCAACTCGAAATCTAGATGCTCTTCGTTGCCACTTTCCACCGCCACCATTGGACCGTCATATTTTACTGCTGCTTCCAAAGTAGCAACTTGCTGCTGGTGACGGGGTGCCAACATGTATTCATACTTTCTATCCATATTGTGGAGCATGTAAGATATTAACTCACGCCTCACCGTCAGTATTAAGTCGCCGAAGAAGACCTTCCTCAGCAACCTGTGTGTTATACTTCGGAACCACTTCTGCGTGAAATCGTAGTATAAACCAACCTCCTTCACTAGTAAGTAGTTGTGCTTGGCCAAGAATTGGTCGGGAGGCATACCTAGCTTGCCCTCCAACCATTGCACTTTGATATCATATTCTTCCACCGTCCACCCAGGCCCACCCATAACCCATTGCGATTTCAGACTTGCAATTTCTTCAGCAGTAGCGGTAGCTTCGGCTTCAGCAGCTTCGGCTTGAGCAACATCATCTGGAATCCCAATTGCATAGTAGAGGCCCTTTGGTCGCTCCAAAAGGTATCCTTTAAAATCCGCACTTATATCATGACCAGCATGTTCTCTTTCGCTCATGTTCGCATATTCACGCCTGTGCTTGGAAAATGCAGTTTTTGTTTTGAATACCTGATAGCATTGTTTACAAAAGCATAGCTTCTTCCAGCGAGCTACTTCGGACAACTCTTTGGCCCAGTGGATGTGACCTCTGGTTACTTTCTTCTCGAATTTTCGAGAGTCAATGATTTGAGTGCTAATGACACGGTCCACCAAGTTTCGAATGCGGCTTTTGTGGTCACCAATATCTTCCAATGTGTTTTTGAAAAACTTTGAATTCACGTCAACATACCGCTCTTCTGTTATGTAGTAGTACAAGTAGAAGATAGGATCGTAAACTAACCCATGGGAATGTTTCAATAGTTCGGACACTTCATATTGTTCTTCCTTAGATGGAGGTGGAAGAGATTCAGGCTCTTGTTCGTAGTCGCTGGCCTCTTCGTCTGTGGAGTACGGCTCCACTATGAATTCAGGGGGTGTGAATGGTGAACCCAGTCCCTCTTCGAATGAAGGAATAACAATATCTTCATCATCATAATCGCCATCTTCCGATTCACATGTACTGACTGTTTCGTTAGACCCAAATATGACCAAGAGATTGAATCCTGTTGCGGCTCTGATAGCATACCCTTGGCGACTGATGAATCTATCATGACCAGTATTCTTTGCATGACGGGAAGAGCTTCTCAAGTTTTCATTGTTCTCGTTGAATCCTATTACAAATCCACATTCCGAACAGTAGGTATGTATTTTTGGAGGGAGTCTTGAAAAGGGCAGGGGAATTTCAAATGTTCTACCCTTGGTATCTTTTGGAATTCTATAGTACTGAGGCATTAGATCGACCCATTCCTCGACATCTTCCAACATCTGGGTGTATTGTGCATTTGACACTGTACCCATGAGAAACGATCTGAAAGCCCTGGAGGTGATGTCAAGGAAGTGTTGTTGTCCTCTCAGCCAAAGAAGATTGCTAATTTGACAAATACCTTTCTTTTTTAGCTGAGACCATCCACTAACAGTGGAGATCCTAACAGGATCTTCATCATATAATATATTTTCTTCTGAATCACGTTCGTTATCAAGACCATCATCGGTGGTATCATAGGCTGAAATGTCTGATTCGTCATTATCCGATTCAGTATCATTATCTATTGCAATGTCAATCATTTCTTCATCATCTTCTTGTGCATCATCTACAAAGAGATTATCCGAATCAGAAGAATCGTCAAATGATCTAAAGTCACCTTCTTGAACTTCATCTTCTAAGAGAGTATCCGACTCAGATTCTCCATTTACTGCTGTCAATTCGTCACCTTCTTGACCATCTACTGTGAGATTTTCCATATCAGAAGCATAGTCTACTGACCCCTCAGCTTCTTGTTCATCGCTCAGGAAGACAGCACCAGAATCAGAGGCATAATATTCGAGATCGGGAGCCTCCTCTCGTTGATCTTCCAAAATGTCTGTCATTCCTCCACCCAGTGCTAATAAGAAAATAGACCCCAGCTCCATTCTGTATCCCATCCCAGTTAGAACATTAAGGTTATCGACCTCACAATGGTCATCGATGATAGCCGAATTGATGCAATCAGGGCAGTACTGGATCTTTGAAGGTTCTATGCCACTTAGAGGTTCCTTCAACCATTCAAGACATATATGTACCTCGGACAGCGTATTAGCACTGGCTAACAAATACCAGTAGTAGGAATTCAGCATTACTGCATGCATGTGTGTTTCAAGAAACTTGCATTTGTCAATGATAGAAGACAATGATTTGTGAACAATTTCAGAGTTTCTATCCAAAAACACACGTTCATGTTCGTGCCAGTATAACCCCACATCAGGAATGAATTTGATATTGGCGTATTTTTGCAAAAAGGCATCAGCGGTCATATTCTCAGATTCTCTCACACGGATTTCGGTGATAAGAGGGCCCTTGAATTCGACTTGCAAGTCTCTATTGGTGAAGCGAGATCGGCGGCGGATGGGAGAAGAGCAAGGTATGGTCGGACTACGATCATACATATTTGGAGTGCTTGGTGGAGGAGTATCAGGTAAAGAAGGCATACGTGGGAATTCCTTCAATAGAAAGAAACCTCCCAGTTCCACTCTATAGCCTTCACCCCTTCTCATGTATCCATGACTGGTACATTTCACTGGGACGCGCCCAATACAGCTGGTGTATTTACAGGAATCACAGAAGGCAAATTCTTCTATTTCAATGCCAGGGATAGGGCTTGGAATAGTAGCCACATTCACAATATTTGACTCACGTTCTATTTGGTTGTAATAAGGTGATTGTTTTGTTAGTTTGCTAATGAGGTCAAGAAATCTTTCTTTCGACTTTATATATAACTTGGAAGTAGCATATTTTGAATCTGAAGAGATGAAAAAATGTCTTTTTTCCAGATAGAAGTATCCTAGAGGCTCAACAAACACAAAGTAATTTTTGGCCAAGTAGTCAAGTTCGTGTTTGAACAGATTTGTCCTCAATGGAGTAGCTTGTATTGATGAGAATGGCAGACTCTGTCTAAATGATTGAGGACTCGACCAAATATGCTCATCGGTAGAAATGAGATTGGAATTTTCACATTTGATATCTACTTGGCTGAAGTCATCTAGAGCATCTTCGAAGTTCTGGTCCAGATCCAGATCCAGGTCCAGATCCAAAGTTATTGGATTATGAATTGAATAGCCTAGTGCTTGAGTATTCATTCTAGTTTTAGTATTCGATAATGGCTGAAAGAGCGAAATTTGAACACTGGAAAGTCTGCAAAGTCGCAACTGATTGAACTTAGAAGAGATTGATTATTAATAAATAAAGCAGAAAAGTGGGAATTTGGGCCATTTATACAAAGAGTTTAGGGTTTATCCTAATCAGGAAAAATCCATAAATTACTTGCAGGCCGTAACTATAGCGTGATCGAGGTGTTAAATCTTAAATCCTTTCTTGGAATAATTTAATTGTTCCGGTTGATGAGACCCAGAGGAGGCTAGTCGCTAAATTTTAAATATGCGGCCCATCGCCAGGCGAGAGTCCATCGTGATATATTTTCACTGGATTCTGACTATTCCAATGTAATTCTCTTAATCAGAATATACGTCTATATTCGCCTTAGGTACGACCAACCATCACAATTACGCCATATGGTGAACATTGTTACTAATTTATAAATATGGTAAATGTCGTGCTGTCACGTCATTTTGGCGACATTTGTGTTGCAATATTTACGTGTTATACCATGTGACAGAGGATGATGTATCCTTATTTCAAATGGTTATAATTAGAGCATTAGAATTTTGTAACACTTGAAGATGATGAATCCTTACTTAATTGAATGAAGGTAATCGAATGGTACTACTTTTAGGACAGGTGCAATTTTTGGCAGCAATTAGTATTTTTGTAGTATTTTTCGCATTCTTTTCAGAAAGACAATCAGTACAAGTATACAAGAAAATTGAGAGAAGTAATAAAGGTAAGGGAAAAGTTAAGATTGTAAGAATATGGATATTTAATGTTAGTTATTGTGGATATCATGATGTAGGATTAATGTGAATGTGATATTGTATTATATTGGGTTGTATTATATTGAGTTGTTGTGAATTTGGAGGGAGGATTATCCATTTAGAATCACATGACTGGAATTGATTGACAGAGAGTTATGTGCAGTAACTAAAGACTTGGATACAAATATAGGCGCATTTGATGTGCGTGTATCACCAAAATGAGATCTGAGAGGTATAAAAGAGAGGCGAGATCCCCAAAGATTGAAAAAATTATTAAAGTTTATAATTAAACAAAGTATGGTTCATTTGAAGGGGGATATTCTTGATTTTTAGGGAATAACATAATATAAGAAGATATAAGGTATGAACAATTCATAGTCCTCAATAGCTGGACATTCCTAGGGTCTATGTTATCTCATTTTCATAAGTATTGCGGTATTCTATGCGAGGAAGGAATGTGAGCGACCTGTACCGATTCGCGGAAAAAGCGTCTTTCACGTGACTTGACAAGATTCGTATCTATTGCTGCAGCGGAGATATGGTTAGATCAGTTCATCCAACAGTCCTGTATTTAACACTCCCAAAATAGGACATTTGTAACGTGACCAAAGATATGTGATATTAGTTTGTTGCACAGGCAGGACATAACGTGACCAAAGATATGTGATATTAGTTTGTTGCACAGGCAGGACATAACGTGACCATTGATGCGAGATATTGGTTGAGGCACGGAAGTTTAGTGAGGCGACCCAAATAGGCCATAACGTGATCAAAGGCGTGTGAGTTAATAGTTGCGGCACGGATGTACAATAGCGGCACGGGCCTTGCGGTATGGATCTTTTCACGTCTTGCGGTATGGATCTTTTCACGTCTTGCGGTATGGATCTTTTCACGTCTTGCGGTATGGATCTTTTCACGTCTTGCGGTATGGATCTTTTCACGTCTTGCGGTATGGATCTTTTCACGTCTTGCGGTATGGATCTTTTCACGTCTTGCGGTATGGATCTTTTCACGTCTTGCGGTATGGATCTTTTCACGTCTTGCGGTAT